>NW_017728947.1:115087415-115131210 GCF_001723895.1 Crocodylus porosus | reverse complement strand
GACACATCCGACTGTGTAGGCATTGATGCCCCAGTAACCTAATTTTTTAATGAGCATGGGGTGAGACACAGTGTCAAAGACCTTCCTAAAGTCCAGAAAGACTACGTCCACCATGACACCTGCATCCAAGGATTTGGCGACCTGGTCGTAGAAGGCCACCAGGTTGGTCTGACAGGACCTGCCTTGAATGAACCCGTGTTGGTTGCCCCTGAGCATACACTCCCCTGCCGATCCCTCGCAGATGTGCTCCTGGATAATTTTCTCAAAAAGCTTCCCCAAAACTGAGGTAAGACTAACAGGCCTATAGTTTTCCGGGTCCTCCTTCCTCCACTTTTTGAAAATGGAGACCACATTGGCCCTTTTCCAGTCCTCTGGCACCATGCCAGACCATCATGAGTGCTCGTACAGCCATGCCAGGGGTCCCGCAATGACCTTTACTAATTCCCTCAGCACTCGGAGGTGGAGGTTGTCAGGACCTACTGATTTGAACATGTCCAGCCCCACCAGAAGTTCCCTGACTAGGTCCTCTCTGACCCTGGGCCTGACAGTGCCTCCCTTGGGTCCATCGTGGTGGGGGTGACCCGGTCCCTGCTCAAAAAGATGGAGGCAAAGAAATTGTTAAAGAGGTCAGCTTTATTGTCTGGTGCGATCACCAGATTCCCAGGCATGTCCTACAGAGGCCCCACGTTACCTGGTACCTTCTTTTTACCTCCTATGTATTTAAAACTGGATTTCTTGTTATCCTTGATCTGGGTCGCTAGTCCCAGTTCCATCTCCACCTTGGCCTTCCTGACAGCCTACAATCTTGGGCAATGGAGGTATAGTCCTCCTTGGTGATGGCCCCTCCCTTCCAGCAGGCTTTGAAAATGTTGTTTTATCACCTAATCCACTCTGCTTTGTAACCTCCATCAGCAATTAATGACCTGAACCATAAAAGCAAAGACATGAACATATGATGACTTACACCTTCTAATGGCACTTTCATTATGGACAACTGCACATATATCTGCTACAGACCTTTTACATGCGTTAGTAGCTGGTATTTCATCCAATTAAATTGAGATTGTGCACGGGGGTCTACAGTACATTAACTCTTCTGTTTTCAACTCATTAATGGTCTGTGTGTGCATTCATGGCATTTGGGTTAGGGCCACTTTGTCTTTCGCTCTGTCTTGTAGAGGAAGCTAAATAACACAACACATGGCCATGAATAATGCCAATATTAGGGGAAGGATTTCTACCGAAACAGGCCGTTCCATACAGAAGCTGTTCAGCTGATACTTGAGGGTCGATATGATTTAATTGCACAGCTCATGAGCTCTGATTTTGTCGAAATTGTGTATTTTGATCCATCTCCCCTCACCCAAAAAATTAAGCATTGTTAAAAATGCTGGTGTTTTTTTTCCAGCTTTTGGCAACTGATAAGTTTTTCTTAATGTTAAAAACATCTGGTTGGTTTCAGAGAAATGAAAAAAAAATTATCATTCTTTTTTGTGGGAGAAAGAAACATTGGGCATGTCTACATGTGCATTTAAGCGTGTCTAATTTTAATGTTTATTATCTTAATGCACATTAAGTGGGTTTAGGCAGGCATCTACACATGCAGGCGTTAAAGTGCATCAGTGCTGTGTGTGGACTGACTTGGGACTTTAGTTCACACACATAGTGTTAATGTGCTTTAAAGCATCTACATGTGCATTAATGCACTTTAATTATTTTCATGCACCCCCCGGCAAAAGGGGTGTTCAGAGAAGGATAGCTGCTGCCATGTGGGTCCTGAGAAGCAGGGCCGGGGGGAAGGATCAAAATACATAATTTTGACAAAATCTACTTTCCATTCAGTAAAAGAAGACGACAGAATGCATTGGACAAAGCCTGGACTCTCTGTTAGGTTGCACATAGCTACTTCTTGCATTAATTTGTTACCAGCCTTTCCTTCATGTTTCCTCAGTTGCTGCGGATGCCCTCACTTTATCAGAAGACGGGCTGGTCTCCAGTGATGATCAGTGCAAAGGGACCTCTTAGCTTTGTTGTGAACCTCATGCAAAGCTCCCAAACGTGTGCTCCCACAGAGCATCCTTGGGGGGAGCTTTGCATGTTCGTGATTCACAACAGCAAAAGCTATGTCGCTGGTCCAAAGGGATCCCCTAGGTTATGTTCCAGAAGCCAACTCCACCAGGTGCCCCATAGGCATTGCCACCTGCATAGCAAACATTGGCTTCAGCTTCAGAGGGAATCACGGTACCTGATTGGGAGAACAACCTCTATCCTTTTCTTTGCCTCTTTGGAAGTGGAAGGCGTACCTGGACTTAGCTGGAGGGATATTGGGTGTTAGATTTAGGCTGATACAACTGACAGTTCCTGGTTATTGCTGTGCAGAATGTAGCATGATACAATCCTGTTTTTTTGGATTTTTTTTTTGTATAGTGCGTAGATCTACAAATGCTTGGACAGAGCAGGCTGTATGGGTGTTGGTGGTCTTGGCTCCAGAGCTCATGAGCTGTTCAGTTAAATCATATTGACCCTCAAGTATCAGCTGAACAGCTTCTCTATGGAACGGCCTGTTTCGGTAGAAATCCTTCCCCTAATAGCGGCATTATTCATGGCCATGTGTCGTGTTATTCAGCTTCCCCTGTAAGACAGAGCAAAAGACAAAGTGGCCCTTCCCCCAAATGTCATGGATGCACACACAGACCATTAATGAACTGAAAACAGAAGAGTTAATGTACTGTGGAGCCCCGTGCACAATTTCAACTTAATTGGATGAAATACCAGCTACTAACGCATGTAAAAGGTCTGTAGCAGATATATGTGTGGTTGTCCATAATGAAAGTGTCATTAGAAGGTATAAGTCGTCATATGTTCATGTCTTTGCTTTTATGGTTCAGGTCATTAATTGCCGATGGAGGTTACAAAGCAGAGTGGATTAGGTGATAAAACAACATTTTCAAAGCCTGCCGGTTTTTCCTCTAAAGGCCGTGGAATTTACACTGCACCGAAGCAAAATACAGCAAAAATATCTCAAGGCAGATGTGAATTATTGGCACTGTGCTTTGATACAGCTCCATGTAATGAAAACCTGAAATTGAATTTTAACTTGATAAAGTAGATTGTTTTTTAATTGAATGTTTTTTTCCCTCAACTGGGAACATTCCCACTCTTTAATTATGTTTCACGTTAGAGAAGAACAAATAAAAATCAATTTATTTTCTGACAGCAAAATGAAAACATGTAGCTTTCCTCACCCATTTGAAACACACCACCACACACCTTGCACAAAAATCTATTAAAAGACTGTTTTTTAAGAACCGGCCATTTTAATTGAAATGGCTTCTTTCTAGAACTAATCTCAATTTATATCAAGGCATCATGGACATGCTACTTCAGGGCTGTGTCGTGTCAGGATTTTTCGTTCTTCATTAGGCCTTACACTGAGACTGAGGCTTTCATTATCACTGTGACCTAGGAGGTGTCTAGGAATTAGAGGAAGGGTATTCTTGTGGTTATGGTACTACCAGGCAGGGAAGACCCAGCGTTAGCTCCCAGCTCCATTAGCATCCTTTTCGCTCTGTTTCTATAAAAATAAGGACATGTATTCCTTGCTTTTTCCCCGTCCTTTTTGTTGGCGTGAGTGTGTGTGCTTGTATAGCAATGTCTGCAGTGGGATCTGGATGTGAGTTGGGCTCTCTAGGGGCTTAGAAACCACAAATAATTATTAGTAACAATAAAGCTTCTGGTGTTGGGGAGGAGTCTTGGTGAGAGTGGAGGCTTTCTGGCACGGAGAGGTACGTGTCCGCGCTGGGCAGGGCGCTTTGCTGGTCGCCAGCGCCAAGGACTGGCTGCAGGCCGATGATCCCGTTGTCTACGAGACTCCGCTGAGAGTATGAAACATCTTCTACAGCTCCCTCGATCTTGCTGGGAGCTGCGCTTTGCGGGTCAGCTGTCCCCGAACTGAACTTTCTAGCTATAAGGATGGCTGAGCACTAGGACGGCTTGCCTACGGGGCTGGTGGAGTCGCTGTCGTTGGAAGGACTTAAGAGCAGGTTAGACGAACACTTGACTTCGATGGTTTAGACAGGGATGATCTGCCTTGAGCAGGGGGTTGGGCTAGAAGTCCTCCCGAGGCCTTTCCAGCTCTTTTTCTATGATTCGGTGGCTTTCGTTTCCATCATCCAGAGATGCCAAATAGAAGCGGCCGAAGGTCATCCCATTTTTAGTGCGGTATGAAACTTTAATGGCAGTCTCACATGCCCTTGTAGTACGTGTGGAAGGGCGGTTGTTGTCCGTAACGCGGCCAAGGTCACTATTAATATGGTGGCTGAGAGCTGAGTTGACTAAGCTTTGTGCTCATGTTGGTTTTAGGTATCTGTTTGTTTGAAATGCAAGTGCAAAACTCCTAAAAGTGCGCGATGAAGACTGTTGAAGGCAACATGAAAATGGCAAGGGCTATCAGAGACTTTCCCCGTAGCAAAACCCTTGCAAGTTTGAAAACAAGTTCTCTGTGCTGTCTTCACTATCACTAAGCCATGGTTTTCTTTATAAATCAATGCACCCATTGGAAGTTAGCTAATGATAGATGGCTATGTCCTTACAACATTTCATAATAATGACTCTAGATTATACATTGGTGCTGCAGCAGTGCTCTGTGCTCAGGACTGACAGGGTGCAAAAGGGCAAATTGTGCTCGTTTCCATACAGTAGATGTCTGTAATCTCTCACACAGCTATAGCCTAAAGCTCTATAATGTGAGGTGAATGGGAAAATCTTCTCTGGTATTCTAGAAATGGAAGCAATAATGTGTGATGCTTCAGGTTCTTATGTCTTATAATACTGCAGCCAAGACCCTGCCAAAAGCCATTTTGCTTTTTTTCTGCCCTTTTATTATTTCAGATCCCTAGAAGAAAAATACCAAATATAGATTTAATAGCAGCTCGGTAGGAAAAAAAAAAAGTGGAAGCAAAAGAGCACCTACCTGTTTATTCCCCCTATATTTTACCATTTTTACTGAAGGGACCAAGCTGACCTCTGCATACGCAATGGTCGCTCTCAGCAGAATATATTTAATTCCTTGCTTAACAAGCACATACTTCACAAGTTAAATTGACAGCTGATGAAACTAGACATTGTAGCTTGAGTCCAAAAGTAATGAAACATTTCCTCAAGTATCTTGATAAACAACCTATGAGGTGTGGTTTGAAGTGCTGTCACTACGCTGCCAACATTTTTATGCTGAGGCCACAGAATCACAGAATCCTAGAAAATTTGGGCGTGAAGGGAGCTCAGGAGGTCACATCTAGTCCAAACCTCTGCTCACAGCAGGACCAGTCCCAACTACATCATCCCAGGCAAGGCTTTGTCTACCCGGGTCTTGAAAACCACCAAGGACGGAGACTCCATCACCTCTCTGGTAACCTGTTCCAGTGTTTCACCAGCCTCCTAATGGAAAGTTTTTCGTAATATCCAACCCAAACCTCCCTTTTCTGCAACTTGAGCCCATTGCTCCTTGTCTTGCATCTGCCCCCACCGAGACCAGCCCAGCTCCATCCTCCTTGCAGCCGCCCGGCAGGGAGGTGAAGGCTGCTATTCAATCCCCCTCGGTCTTCTCTTCTGCAGACTCAGTCAGCCCATTTCCCCCAGCCTCTCCCCACCCATCATGTACAGCCCATTCATGTTACTAACAAGTTTTGTTCAAGTTTCCCCAGAGCCAGGCAGTTTGGATTTGCACTGCAGGGACTCAGATGAGAATTAAAATAGTTTTTAATGTGGTTCTGTCTCTGCCCAATGCTCCCCTGCCTCCTGCAGAATCAGTGCAGGGCAGCTGGAGGAAATCAGCACAAATGGCTTGCACTGGAGAAACAGTCTGAGATCACACAGGGAAATTATGAAAGACTTTTCTCTGCTAGGATGCGGCCTAAAAATGACGGCTTGTAGCTCTGAAGGTGTCAGCACCAAAAACTGTGTGCGAAAGACCGGGAAAGAGGAAACTTGGAAAATGAAGGGCTTAGAGTGAGTGGTTCGACTCCACCAGCTAGTAAATATGATGATTAATATTTTTGACAGCACAGCAAGAAACCTTTTAAAGCTGCAGCCAGCAAATCGGAGCTCTATGAACCGCAATTGCTCACACTTGCTCTCTGAAAACCCCTCTGCAGAAATCAAACGGTGTCAGACCCGACTATTGTGAGCTGACACAGGCAGCACGGGCTGTTATGCAGGCACTTTATCAACACGGGGTAACGGGATCCGCTTGCTGGGCCTGTTCCAAGGCTGAAATCAGCTGGGAGCCTTTTCATTGAGCTTGTGAGAGATGGATGCAGGGCCTGTGACTAAACCTGTGGAAATGACTGATTTTCTGGTAGCTCTGCAAAGAAACCAAATGGGCAACGACAACAGCCTTCCCCCCCGCTTCGAGTTCCATTCAATGCTCTTATTTTACATAAACCAAAAGGTTTTGTTTTTTTATTTCAAGTGTTTATGCTTTGCTTTAAGACAACGGAGGGGATTTTGAAGCCAAAAAAAAGTTTCGAATTGACAAATATTTTGAAATATTTTGCTGGGTTTTTTGGTGGAAATTTGGGGGTGGGGAGGGAGTTGAGGCGAGCAGTTTGGAGAAACCAGCAAGAAGCAGCGACGAAGCGGGTGTTGCTGGATCTCGCTGGGAAGAGGGGTAGTCTGGCCAGTTCCCGTGAGGATCGCTGCGGAGGAGGAGGCTGCTGGCAGAGCAGCTCTGGTGTCTCGCTGCGGCTCCCGAGACGTGCGTACAAGCCGCGCTCGCGACTCCCGCCGAGCGCTGCCCCCACCTGGGAAGTGGTACCTGGTCGGTCCAGCCGGGAGTCAGGCAGCTGGACGTGATGCTGGTCACCTCCCTCCCGTGTGTGTTGTCAGCTACAGAAACCCCTTTGGCCTAACCACTCGTGCCCAGCAAGCTGTGAGGCTCAGGTCGGCTTTCCCTAACTTTCAGAGGGGGAAAGAGCTGTATTCATGTGCTCTCAGGGGTGGTGTAGGTTGTAGCCATTTTGGTCCAAGGACGCGGGCAGACAAGGGTCTTTGGGTAAATCTGATATCTTTTATTAGCCCAACTCAAATAGGTGGAAAAATTCTTCTTCACAAGCTTTTGGGTGTAAATACCCTTTACCAGGCTGAGGAAGCATCCACTGTTGGTCTGTGTTTTTCCTGGATGGAAGAAATAGTCATTAATTTGCTCTCGGCATTTATACTGGTGGTGGGAATTAACTCCTCCTTCCCACCTTTTGAAAATTCACAGATGCCCACAAGTTTAGGGGCTGGAAGGGGCCTCGTGCAATCATTGGGTGCAGCTCCAGTCAGGAAAGACTGCAGGGGCCAAATAGCCCAGCAAGGTGTGCGTCCAGGCTCCTTTGGAAGATCACGAGGGTCGGTGCCTGCACCACCCCGCTGGGAGTTTATTCCAGGGTCTGGTCACATGAACCATGAAGAAGTTTTTCCTTGCATCCAGTCTGAAACCTTCTTCTAGGACTTGATGACCGTTGCCCCTGGGGTGCTTTGGTGAATAGCCCCTGATGCTTAAAATTGCCTTTCTTTGAAATGAGCCTGCAGTTAACAACGGAAAGAAGCAAGTCACAAGCCACGTTGGATGCATTTCTGGCGAAGGGAAGAGGGTTCATGCTATAGCAAGCAAAGGCTCACGAGGGAAAGCTTATAAGCGCTCTGTGCACCTGAGAGAAGAGGAGTGGGGACGGGGGTGGGCAGGGAAGCATGTTCCTCCGAAAGGGACTGCCTCGTGTACCCAGCATCTTGGCGCAGCTGCCACTGGGGAGAGCAAAAGGGGCTCTGTGCCTCCGGCCTGGGTAAAAATTGCTCTTTGGGGGAAGACTTGGTGGCGGCGTACTTTGGAGAAGCATCGCCCACCCTCGTTGCCCCTCGGCGCCGTGTGCTAGAGGCAGCCCTGGCGCATCGGGTAATAAGCCTGTGGAAGTGCTGATAATCCTGCGGGCTCCCTTTCTGGAATACCTAATTGCTACTTCAGCTACAGTAGCAAGTAGCAGTGCAAAAAACTAATTACAGGTTTGGAATATCCCTGGGGAAATATCCTAGGCCTGATTTCTTAGAATATCAAAAGGTAGTGGCCTAAATCTGATTAAGCAGAGGCTGCCTGATGAATATGCTATGTCTGCAGAATCAGCCGCTTGTATAAGAGGCCTCCCCTGCAGCATCGGGGCTGGGCGGGGAGGGGATTAGGATTCACCAGAAACTCTGCTGTAAATCGGTGACATTTCGTGCTTTCTCCTGTGTCCCTACAGCCAGACCTCAGGGCCAGTTCAGAGACCATTGTAATGTGTGCATACATTTTACTATGAAGTAACCAAAGTTGACTCCTCTCTTGGCTAGCTCAGGATCACTGCTGCAGTCTTGTGGAGACATCCACACTGTGTCTGCGCTTGAATTTAGGGTCATCCTTATGCCCTCCCGAATAGCCTGCACCAGCTGACCATCTGTGCTGAAAATGCCTCAGGGCAGCGCCCGGCAGCCGTGCAGCTGAGGCTAACCCTCTTCTTCTTCCGCAGTGGAGGATGATTGTTTTATCTCTGGGTCTGAAGATGGCTGATGAGGCCTACGCGGGGTCGACAGGCTGCGCTGCGGCTCGGACGCGTGTTCCCGTGTGGGGCGGGGGGTGCTGTTTCTGCCACTCCTGTGACATCGGTGTTGCCTTTGTTTAAAGTTGGCCTTGAGGACATCTCTGAAGCGCTTTCTCTGCCCGCCTCTTGAGTGTACATCTTGGCTGAGCTGGGAGAATAAAACTTGTCTGGGAGTCTGGAGTCAGACATCCAAGTGATGTGGTCGGCCCAGCAAAGTTGATATCAGATATCGTTGCCTCGATGCTCGTAGCGTTTGCCTGTGGAAGGACGCTAGCTTTGGCGCGTCTGTCTGCCTGCTGGATTCGGAGCATCTTCCGCAGGCAGCGTTGGTGGTACTGCTTCAACAGCTTTAGATGTCTCCTGTATGTTGTCCACGTCTCAGTTTCATACAAGGTGGGGATCATGACGGCTAGCTAAACCATCCGAGCCCAACCCTACCTCATAATGTACTTCAGTTTAACTCAGGGGATGCAGGCTGCAGCCACAAGAAATCCCTGCAGCAATCCCCTGACTCCTAGTTCCCAACGTCTGGCCCTTCTTCTTGTCCTTACAGCCCAGACTGACAGCCAAGCGCAGAAGGAGAGACAAGTAGGCTGCAGACCGATTCCTAGAAGGGCTCCACTGGAGAAATAGGAAGCGCAACAGCAGCAGCGCCAAGGTCAAGGTAAGGAGGGCCCGAGGGGTTATTTTTTACCAAAACTATATGATGAACTTGACCTAAGGTTGGGAGTGGTGTCTGTTGTCTTTTTTCATATGGCTGATGTAAAATTAGAGCTGCTGTTCTGTATCTACATTTAGGCGGTAGAGTCAGACTATTGCATCAGGAGCAGCCGAGTGTATCACTGTGATACCTCCTTCGTATTCATGGATCGGCCATTGAGTCGTTATATGTTTCTTGGTCTGTTCTGGGTGACCACAGTCACACACTAGAGAATTTTAAATTTTCCATTTGTGCATCAGGTATCTGCATCTCCCCCGGTTTGTGCAGATACAGTTTAGAATTGCCAATGAGCACTGTAGGAGTTCAAAGCCAGGCACCTTCTGTGTTGGAGCTATCACGGGATGTTTATTTGGGGCTTCCTGTGAACTCCATTCAGTTTTCCAAGCTTCATCAGAGTTGAAGTCACACCCCAGAAGGTCAAGCGCATGGATGTCTGCATTGCACAGTTCAGTTGGATGCCAACAAGTTGAGTGCGACTGCTTCTGGTCCATACCGGTGTACATTGCTCAATGTCTTCATCAGCAACATGGAAGATGGATGCAGTGCACCCTCAGCAACTTTGCAGATGACACCAAGATGGAGGGACATAGTAGGTATTCTGGAGGACTACGATTCAGAGAGACCTCAACAAATAGGAGGACTGGACCAAAAGAGATCTCATGAAGTTCAACAAGGACAAGTGCAAAGTCCTGCACTTAGGAGGGAGCAATCCCCTGCACCGGTGCAGGCCGGGGGTGACGGGCTGGGCAGCAGCTCTGCAGACAAGGACCTGGGGGGACAGGGGACAAGAAGCTGAACAGGAGCCAGCAGCGTGCACTTGGTGCCAAGAAGATGAACAGCATCCTGGGCTGCATCGGTAGGAGCGTTGCCAGCAGATCGAGGGCAGTGATTCTTCCCTCTATTCAGCACTGGGGAGGCCACATCTGGAGTCCTGTGTTCAGTTTTGGGCCCCCACTGCAGGAAGGATGTGGACACGTTGGAGAGAGTCCAGTGGAGGGCAGCAAAAATGGTTGTGGGGCTGGGGGACAGGACTGGTGAGGAGAGGCCAAGGGACCTGGGCTGACTGAGTCTGCAGAAGAGGAGACCGAGGGGGACTGAATAGCAGCCGTCACCTCCCTGCCGGGGGCTGCAAAGAGGATGGAGCTGGGCTGGTCTCAGTGGGGGCAGGTGACAGGACAAGGAGCAATGGGCTCGAGCTGTAGCAAGGATGGTTTAGGTTGGTTATTAAGAAAAACTCTCTCGCTAGGAGGGTAGTAAAGCACTGGAACAGGTTTTGCAGAGCGATGGTACAGTCTCCGTCCTTGGAGGTGTCTAAGACCTGGCTAGACAAAGCCTTGCCTGGGATGCTGTAGTTGGGGCTGGTCCTGCTGTGACCAGGGGTTGGACTAGATGTGACCTCCCGAGGTCCCTTCCAGCCCTCATTTTTTATGATCCTATGATGACGTTACTCAGCCATGGTGTATGCAAGGGCCAGTGCTGATGTCCTTAATACTGATGCTCATGCTCCCCAAACTCCTTTTTTGGCATATTGGCTGGTCCTTGTAAAAAAACACTCCACTCTTCCTGAAAGGAAAAATCTGGATTGAAATTCAGTGTGTTACCTGAGTTTCAAATTTGACTCAGGGAAACTCAGAATTGAGTTCAGACGAATAAATTGCTATCAATAATATGAAGCCTAAGGTAAACACAAGAGAAAAATAAGGATTATTCTGATTTTATAGAATATAACTGTGTTCAAATTTACCCAGGTGGTATAATTGGGGATTTAGGTGAATCCCATAGCTAATGGCATCTTTTACAGATAACCTGTCTCTTTAGAAATGAGATTAAGGAGGAATAAGCACTAGTTGGGCTAATTAAAGTTAACAAATAATTGAGGAATAATTGAATTGAAAACCATTTCAGTGCCTCAAGATCAACGAACAGAAACCCTCTACACTGTCCTTATGCTGATGACTGGTTTTGCCTGATATTGCCACCCAAATGTATTGCAGGCCTATTTTCAGAAGCCCTTTTGCCCACTTTGTACGGCACAAAAGAAGGGGGGCGGCCTGAGGGTGAAGTTGCACGTCACACTTACACCATGCTAAGAGCACTTAAAACATGAGTGTCCCCACGTTAAAGCTCATTAACGCACACTAAGTGCCCTCTGAGCATCTCAAAAGTTACGCCACTTCAGGCAAGCGTTAACTCTAAGCCATTCTACCTATCATGTGTTAGGGTAACTTCAGTCTACTCCATGGAGACAAAACGAGTGGTTTGCAGTCCTCCAGCATCCCAGGATGCACCGCTCCAAGCCCCTTCCCCTCCCCCCAGAGCAGGGATAGAGCCCAGGTGTCTTAGCTCCTACCCATCTCCCTGCTTGCCAGCCCTTTAGTGGCAAGTCTGAGCTGTGTGGGCAAGAAAAAAGTATTAACCTTCAATGTCGGACTGCTCCGGCACGTTCTAACTTTTAACACCGCAGACCGCCCCCGTGGCGAGGTGTGGCCTGAGTGTAAGGTGCAGTGTCACCAGGGTGCATTACTGTACCGGTGTATCTGCATGAAGTGACAGTGATTTGACTCTGGCTGCTAGTTGCACGATGAGGCAAACAGCACGGCCGCTGAGAGAAGAGGCATAAAACGCGAAGCGGGGTGGGGGGGTGTCTCCTCCAGTAAAGCACAGCAGCGCTCAGGTCCACGGCCTGTCACGCTGCCCGAAGAACAAAATCGGGACAGTGCAAATCCCCAGCACAAGGGGAAGAATCGGCCGAGCGACGTCGAAATCCCCCGGGGCCGCGCGGAGCACGGGTTCTGCGACTCGTGGAAGTTACTCATTCGCGGCGGCCTGGCTGAACGGCACCTTGCTTTCAGTGACACCCATTACACCTGGGGAGAAGGAGGGGAAGAGCAGTGAAACGGGCCTTTCTTTAACCATAAGCCTGTTGAGGCTCGGCGGCGTTTTGTGCCTGCATTTGATCCATGGCATGTTTTAGCTGAAAAACATACATCGCATGCTTGATGATCTCAGAATTGTTCTTTGACGCCGTCTGCCCTGGAGGACCCAGCACTGCCTCCCAGCCTCGCATCCTTTGTGTTGCCTCCCTGATTCCTCTGGCCCTGAGAAAATGATTTCCCCTGTCTGCATCTCTTCTTGGCTCTGAAATCAGGACCCCCTTTCGGCTCATTCATGCCTTTCCTCTAGTGTCATCTGCAGCCACTCAGTCTAACTCCGCAGCTCTGGATGGTTGCCAGGAAGCGAGTAGCATTCAGAGAGGACGCCGGAGAGCATTCCTAGAAAGCAGCTTGTTACGTTTCGGGAGACTTGCTCCAAGTCGGTCGTTTTGGGTGGTACGATTTTAGGAACGCGCACCTCTGGTCCGGCCAGGCAGGCTTGTTGTGTTTTCCCGCTGTACTCTCACGTAGCATTTATTAAAGATGCTGGTGCTGCTGTTGTCTCAGGGCTGTCCCTTAACAGGTCTTTCCTTTGTCCTTAGGCACCCTTTCCCTTTGTCATCAGGGGAATTCGCAGCCCAGGCTGAAATTCTGTATTGCACAAAATTAGATCACATCCCATGTCCTAGTAACGCGGTGTGGATGGAGAGGACTCTGCCTTTGCTCTGAGTCAGCTTGCTTTTGTGGGTGAAACCCTTGGAGCTACATTAATTGACAGGAGCAGAAAGTTTGTTTTTTGATGTATTTACAGGGAAAACGGTCACCCCCAAGAAGTATTGGTGCCATGAATGGCTCTTCATAATTCAGAACAAGGATTTAAATATAACAAAACAAAGTTTGGACTTTTGTACGCTACCAGTTTCTCAGTTTCCAGTGACACTGCTTTGAGATGAAAGGGTTTCTGGGGAATGGCTTTGGTGGAAAGCAGATCATGAGATTAGCATGTGGCATCACCATTGCAATGCCAGCTCTGACTGACAGCGAAAGCTGCACTTGCAGGTACTTTTGCCTGGAAATGTTTTGTGACTTGTGCTCAGACAAGCATCTTCAGCGATGTGCAAACAGAGGGTGCGCGTACAAGGCAGGAAGCTGTGTTTGAACATGTTCAAGGTGGTGCCAATAAGGGCTCTCGAGCTGTTTGTGAGGCTTTCCCCAGGACCCCAAGAGACCAAAGTTCTTTCCTGAAAATTAAACTGCATTTTTATAAATTAAATATCAGAATAGTCATAATGACTCTGAGTATAAGAACCAGAATATATTAAATTCTACTGAAGCAGTGACGGGAAATCTACCCCAGCATGTTTTACCACTACAAGGCTCCTCTATACCACATGCATTTTTATTCTCTGCAGGCAGCTTTAGAACGTATTAGAAAACCCTTTATATTTAAATATTGCATTTCCTTTAACTGCTTTACCCCCATCACAGGCATTTCAGCAATAAAACTAAGCTGATATTTATGTAGTTTCTACCCATAAAGTGCTCATTTTTCATTATTTCCCCAGTTGTATAATGCAGTTTTATTTATCTGGAACTAAATGTGTTTAAACAAAAGGCCTAACACAGAACTTTGCTGCTAGTAAGAAAACATGTAAAAAGTTTAATGAGCAAAATTAATTTTCTTACAGCAATTCTATTAATTCACAATCATTAGAAGCCAAGCCAGGCCCCATCAAATGTTCTTGACGACGAATATGTATTATATAGCTAAGAAGCAGGTTTTTTCCCCACATTTTTCAAAGCAGTATCAGTTTAGATTCCTAACATTATCCTACTTAATGAAGACTGTGATCAGAGTATGTCAAGTCAAGTAAAGTCAAGTTGATCCTGAGGCTGCACCGACTGTTGGGGCACCTTTGATGTAGCTATACCTTTCCTCCATCTTCCTGGTCTTTTGCCATCATGTACAATCAGTCAGTTTTAATCCCATATCAGAGTATGTGCTTGTCAATGGTAGGTGCTATAGGGCTTGGGTCCTCAGTGCGATGTCTTCTCCCATCTGTTAGTGGGCTAAGGAGGTATGAGCCTCCATGATGTTGTATTCTCTCGTGCCGTGTCTTTGATGTTTCTGGTTAGTATTAGTAAATCACTTCGGACCATCTGGCCAGATGGCTTTTTGGGGCTCCTCCTTCCCCTTCACCCTGACCTGACAATTAGGTTAAGTCAAAAAAGAAACAAACAAACAAAAATCAAGAAAAAAAACACAACAGCAACTGAGGTGACTTCCTCCCCAGACAGGCCTGTCCAAACCCCAGTCCCTCTGGATTTAAGGGGTCCCTGGTTGCAGCCCAGCAACTGGCCTCCCTCAGGCTAAACTGGCAAGTCCAACTATATATCAAAAGGAAAATAAAAACCCTCTTAGATGAGGTAAGTACACCAAAAAAACCTGAGGTTCCAATGAGCAGTCCTCAATGAGCAGTCCTGCCCTACGGGAAGGCTGGGCTCTCCTGCTCCCCAGTCCCTTCTCCCACCCCTACTTTGGGGGGAAGGCTCCTGACCGACTGTAACCTTTTGAGCCAAACTTCTGCAGTGACAGTTTCTGTGTTGGAGGTCCTCCGATCTCCTTTGCTTTCTCCCCAGGGCTTTGATCCTGCTCTGCTCTTGGGAGATCAGCATTGGGCAAGGGAAGGGGTGGGGGAGTTCCCTGGCATCCCTGGCTTCCAGGTGCTAGGCTTTCCCCCAGGATGCCCCTCTCAGGGGCCAGAAGTACTCAGCACGTTGTGTCCCAGGCCAATCTAGAGTGAGCACTCATTCCAGAAATGTGGCTTGTTGACACACGTGCCGGTGGCAATCCTCTGGTCTCTTGTGGTAAGTATGGGGGGATGCACTTTTCTTTTAAGGGGTTCTCCCCCTTTTACTCTCCTGTCTTGACAGTGCTATTGATATATCCGTTGACTGTAGATTGAGATTAAGGTAATGTTTTTTCAAACCTAATAAAGTCTGTTTCACAGTGATAACACTGAGTATTATGAAAGGAAGGACTTCCTAGGCCTCTAAATGCTGGAACCTGAGTGGGGGAGTAGAGGGCAGAGGGGCAGGGCCCAAGTCAGTCTGGATAAACTTTGAATAAATACTAGGGGTGTGCAAAGCAGACCCTATTCAATATGGATTCGGCCTGAATCGAGGACAATGATGCGATTAACTGATTCAGATCACTGGCTCCGATTTGATTCAGCCGAATCTGAATCTGAAGATTCGATGCTGATTCAGAGAATCAGCGATTTGGCCATGGACACAGTTTTAAATGTGTTTTCTACATACCTTGAGGTACCAGCTCAGCTCATGAATGCTGCGATGCTGGGGCAGATGGAGCATCCTACAGGAGCATGGAGGGGGCCCCTGCGCATGCTCAGTGGCAAACCTGGAGTTGGATCGGAAGTACTTCTGGTCCACTTCTGGGTGTGCTGGGGTGCATGCTGGGGCCCTCCCCCATGCCCCCTGAGCTCAGCAATCAGCCACAGGGGGACCTCAGGTTCCTCCCCAGACCCAGGAGGGACCAGTCGCTGAGCCGGACGGGTGCGGGGAAGCTCCCCGTGCACTCTCTGATGGACCTGGAAGTGGACTGGAAGTGCTTCTGGTCCACTTCTGGGTCTGCTGCCAAGTGTGCTGGGGAGCCCACTATGCTCCTGTGGGATGCTGCATGCACCTCAGCATTGCAACATTCATGAGCCGCCTGGTACCTGCAGGTACGTAGAAAAAACATTTAAAGCTGTATCTACGTCTGAATCACCTAACCTTTCCGAATCTCTCTGAATTGATTTGGAGGTTCTGGTTCAATTTGGAGAGAGTAAAGGGTCCTTTGATTCTATTTGGATTCGGAGATTTGGCCACCAAATTAGGCTGAATCTCCCCCAAATTGAATCAGGGACTGAAGCTTTGCACAGCCCTAATGAATACTCATTCCCTTAGTCCCCACTCTCTGCCATTGTGAAGACAGGGTTATTTGCTGTGTGAAGCGGGGTGAGTCTAGACCCGGCAAGAGAACTGAGACACCGTCCTCAGTCAGGGAGACCAGTAGAAGCACAACAGCAGATTCTGCAGGGACAAGAAGTGAGAAAGCAAGAGGTTACAGGTTGATAACAAGGGGCACCTACCCACATGTTCCAGGGTGCAGTGGGGAGGCGCTTTAATTAGAGCAGTTCTGAAAGCTGCTTTAATTTAAGTGCCTGCAGCATCACATCTATTCATCATCATGTGCTTCAAAATGGTGGTGTGGGCACTTTAACTAAAGCTCGTTTGATGACCTTTAATTAAAGCACCATTTGGAAGCACAGGGACATTGAATACATATGACACAGAGGGTGCTAATTAGCATGCGTTGTAGCAGAGCTCTATCATGTGTATCGGTGCCCGAAGGTCCTAAGTGGGGTCACAAGAAAACTGCCCCCTGAAAGTATCCAAGGGACGTGTGAAACTCTGCCTAGAGATGTACGCAGAGGAGGGGCAGGACAACAACCCCACAGTTCCCCAGGTTCCCCCGGGGTCATCTTCCTCATCTGTTAGATGGTGAGATTGGCCGGAGCCAGGAGGAGGTTAACTAGGAGGTCCAAGGACTTGGTGAGGTCATGGATGCGATGTGCATAAAATAAATGGTGTGGGAAGAAGTGTAGTGAGTCCCTCAGGAGAAGGTTTCTGAGGAAGTGGTGGTGGGGGGGGCAGTCTGGTGCACTCCAGATCAGCGCATGCCAGCATGTCCTTCTGCTGACAGATGGGACAGGAGTCGAGGGAGTTGGTGAAGCACACCAGATACACGCTCGTGGAGATGGCTCCATGCGGAGCCACTAACCTAGGTCTCATGGGATTAAAGCAGAATATAGACTAGTTCACCAGAGACCCTTGCCCTCACTGAGGCTGTCCCACCACTTGGTGCCTAGGTAGTATGTGCAGGCGGGATGGTGGGATGCAGCATGTACATGTAGGGCTCGTGGTGGTGGTCTGTGCTGAAGTGGACCAGCTTGATATCCTCCCGGCCTCTGTGTGAAGAGTCAGATAGTGGGCTAGATGGACCTATGGTCTGACCCAATATGGCATCTCTTATTTTTTTTAAGGAAAAAAAAATGTTTTCTAGTATAGTAACAATGTAAGCTGTAAAGATGCATTTTTTCTAAACAGAACCTGCAACAGAAACATCTAAACGTGCATGGTCTTGGAGAAAACAGAATGGACATCCGTTTGGAAGAGAGGGTGCATGTATGCATGCATCCTTGTCAGCATTCAAAGAGGAAAACATTGGGATAAACCTATTTTTGCTAGTCTCACATTATGACTTAGATATTTTCCTGGCTGTATCTCATGGCCATAAAGAGCTGAGGGTATGTGTAAACTGAAAATAAATAGTTAAGAGTGTTAATGCTGTAGAAATATCATGTACGCCCAACCTTCCCCTGGTTATATCAGCATTATGGCTATAATTGACTGGTGGTGTTGTGTGAAGAAGTATTAGCTGTGTGGATCTGTCTCAGTGTCTTCTTGATGGGCACTCATCTGTCCCATTAACAAATGACAAATAGATACAAATGATTATGAGACAGAATAATCTGAGTCTAACACACTTGAATGAGCTAGCTACTTATCATGCATTTGTCAGTACCAGACAGAAAACATAATAGAATTGATACTCTGTCATTACTCTGGCATTTTAATACAATTCTGGGAACCGGTTTAAAGTATGAAATTATATGTCAACACCATGCTCTTTAGGTAATTCCATTTTTTTTCCCCATAGAACAATCTCCTTTCCCTTTTTCTTTGCCAGGATTTAAAATATCGATTTCCTTGGGAAGCTGGTGTTCTTCAGACTGTGAGTCTTTTCCATCATAACAGCTTATGCCGGATCTATGAGTAGGCTCCCATTCTTACAGATGTGATATTGTGTATCATTCAGCTTGGAGAGAGCATGGTAGCAGGGATTAAAGATATCAACCAGTCCACCCCAGAGTATAATTCAATATGAACCACTTCTTTAAATCAACCTGAGGACTTTTCTTAGTGGTGCCTGTTTGTACTGAAAAAACGCAGGACATAAAATGGAAGGTACATCAATTCTAGTTTTAAAAATAATTTCACTGGCTTTAAGCACTGTATGTAAAGGAAATGCTTCCAAATTACTGCTGTTTGTTGTCCAGTGTGGATGCATATACACTGGCATGGATATGCTACTGACAAGTAGTGTCTTGACAAAATGAACTGCTTATTGTCTGGTCTTTTATTACTCTGTTGTTTTAGCTTCCTCTTGATGCAAAGATGTTGAGAAACACCCCACGCACAATAAATGTAAAGATCTGTGTGTGTGGACAGAGCCACTTAAGAGTAAACTAAGATTAGAACTGTGTTAAATATATCTAGCTGTTAATAAATACTTGATGAGCAGAAGTATCCTCAGTGGGTAGTTCCACTGGGTATGTCTACACGCATGCATTTTATAGCCCCATTTAAGGCGCATTAAAGGCACATGTCTACAGGTGCGTGCCCTTCATGCATCTTTAAAAATGGTGATTTAAGGCTTTGTGAGCCTAAATTTGATACCTGCATGAAGCAAGTATCAAATTTAGGCACGAATAACTAAATAGCATTAGCACACATGTAGACATGCTAATGCACATTAACACGGTGTATACACACCATGTTAATGCACATTGGCATGCCTACATGTGCGCTAGTGCAACTTAGGTATTCAAACCTAAATTTAATATGCCTTACTGCTCATTAAAGCATCCACATGGAAATGTGCACCTAAATTGCCTTAATGTGCTTTAAGTAAAGGTGCATTAATTTTAGCCGCACATAAATACATGTGTAGACATGCCAACTGAGAGCAGCAGATTGGCATGGCAAGTAAGGGTCTTGGCAGGCTATGCAAAGGTGGCAGCACCTGGCTGTGTTTGGGAGAGACATGGGCAGGTGGTCTGAGTTTGGGGCTGAGGATCTGGGATGCCTGATTCCTCCCTGTAGCACTGACATGGATCCTGTATGTAACCTTGAAGTGAGCACGTAGGGGCTGGTTACAGACGTGCTCATTGTCACAGACTTTAGCCATCCTCTGGGTGCCCACCCATCGTCTGCTGGAGGAGGGCCCAGCTTCTCCATCCTGTGTGCTGCTGAGCCTCCCACAGACTGATCGCCGGATGGTGGTGGTGGGGCCTCACCTTTGGGCACTCAAATAGAGTCCTAGCTCCTGTGTGTAATGTGGGTAGGGTCAAGGGACCAGTTCACAGCTCATTGTGATGATTAAGGGTTAATTCTTGCCTACAAAGCAGCAAATGGGGGCTGGCAGCAGTGCATTCTGGGATGCTGGAGGGCGGTGATGTCTGTGAAGCAGGCACGTGTTTGATGTTCCTGTTAAAGATACCACTTTCTTGAGATAAACCTTGGCTGAAAGGACACAACGTTGTGACTTTTTGCTTGCACTTGCAATGTCATGAATAGCTTGAGCATGTCCAGTTGCACTTTGGGACATGGCAGATGCATTTGGAATGGCACAAACGGAACATGCGCCCAGACCCGTATTCTGACTCCTGGTTTTTGTGGCATCCTCCCAGTTGTGTAGGTCTGTCTGACCCCTGCCATCTGAGTCCTTGTGACCCCAGAGTCAGTGTTCATTCTGCAAGCCCCTATTTGCTGAACATCTTGTGTCTCCCCTGCCATGATTTCCATTTCCCGGGATGCTCTGGTTTATAGTGAGAAGCATCTATAGGTGCAGTGAGGAGCACAGGCTTCATACAGGAGTTGCTCAAAACTAAGTAATTATAGAGTCATAGACAATGAGGGTTGGAAGGGCCCTCAGGAGGTCACATCTGGTCCAACACCCGGTCAAAGCAGGACCAGCCCCAGCTACATCATCCCAGCCCGGGCTTTGTCAAGCCAGGTCTTAAAAACCGCCAAGGATGGAGAGTCCACCACCTTTTTGGGTAACCCTTTCCAGTGCTTCACTCCCCTCCTAATGAGAGAGTTTTTCCTTATATTCAACTTAAACCTCCCTTGCTGTGACTGGAGACCATTGCACCTTGTTCTGCCTAATCTTGACTCTATGCTTAGTTATAGACCGAGGGACAATACACTTGAAGTGCCTACATGCTCCTCTTGGGTTTTTGCTCACCCTGTTGATGAGCTGAGTTTGATACTGTTGGCCCACTCTGTATATTAGGCGTGTTAGATGCCTCCTCTCAGTGACTGAGAAGGGAAAGGAGCTGGGAGCATGTCCTGCCTTTATGTCCTCCCTGACATGGATCACTGACCTGGTTCACAATTCCAGCCAGAAAACCATAGTCACTGCCAAGTCCAACCACGGAAATCCAGTTTCCTTTAGCTGGCTGTTCTCATGCACCAAAGCTATTATCGTAGGGCAGATCCCTTAGCTTGGGAAGGCCCATTATGGAGTAGGATGAGAAGCATCTTTTGGCCTCTCCTTGACATCTCTAGGCCATTGCTGCTGTAGACTCGGAAGGTAGGTCACATCCGCCAGATGACAGCATCAAGGGAAGGGCATGCATTGGTGCTGCCATGGTTAGCTGTGTGCCTCTCTGCCAGGCATAGTACTTCAGAAAAAGAGGACCTTGGCTGGGCTTCCAGAGGCCAGCTATACCTCCAGGGGTGGCTATGAGGATGTTAGATCCTGAGTAGAGTAGTTATACTGGTTTAACTGAGAATCACTTTGTCCCTGTGGTTGCAGAGGTTTCAACATAAAAGGTGCTAAGGAGTGAAAGGGCTCAGTGGGTGATCTTGCCTTGTAACCACCCAGCTTTAGAGGAGGGAATACATACATTTTCTTATCATTTTTGTTAAAATGGTAGTCAGGAAAGGGCTTCAGCAAGAAAGGCTTTGAAGACTTCCTCTGTTTGCTCAGTTTTTATCTTCAATCTGTTTCTAGCAGCTACTTCCCTACAGCTTTCCCTTGGCACATCATATCTTAAGGAAAGACCATACTAAGGGCTCATCACATCCCCAAGGCATTAAGTTATTGAGTTAATAATAGAATATGCAGACACGTCTCAGCCACTGAAAGTGCCTGTAACAAATGGCCTCCCTAACACCAGGTTGTCATGATGGAAAAGCCCGTGTCACTTTGAATGAAGCACCGTGCTTTTATGGAATGCATTGGTGAGACCCTTTTTCATTAAAGAATGGCAAAAAACAATTTAAATAATTGTCACACTTGGAGGGCAGGTAGCTTTAATATACATTTTAAGCAGTTTAATGCATTGAAAATCACAGCTTCAGTGTGAATCAAAGAATACCTTCCTGAGAATAGGATAGTGGCTGTTCTCCTTGCACATAACTTAAATCAGCATAGAAATAATGACATTTTAAAAAGAGAGGCTCTGAGTTTGTGCTATGCTGGGGGGCGGGGAGGGTAAGGATTTGGGTTCGGGGCTATCAGATCCAATCTCTCGGCCTGCTCTTACTGACGGGTTTTATTTCAGTTTGGCAATGCTAGGAATTATCATTAAATTAGATGTGTCACAGATTTTCTTTCTCTAATTAAAGATGCGGTATCAAAACAGAGGTGATTTCTGAAATGCTGTGGAGCATTTATATGAATAGCAAGATGGTCCCTAGCAAGGACAGACCAAAATACAAGCTGACTGCATGAAACCTGCCCGTTGTGGAAAATAAATTAGGAAAGCACCAACCAATGTTATTTTGCAAGATGGATACAAGCTGATGATACACTAATAGCAGCAGCTGTATTATGCCTTAATAATAGTTCACTTGCAAAGCCTCTCTGAAGTTGAATAATGTTTGATAGAGACACAACATAAGTCAAATAAGACCTTGGAATTAGATTATAAGATCCAGGAGCATTTTCTTATATAGTGTGCAGCACGGTGGAGCACGATGATGATTAGGTCCTCTGGGACTAGAATAATTTGTTTTCCTCTAAGCTTGCCTGAAATTTATTACTCTTTATTCACTTATTTGCAAATATTTCCCTAAGGCCTCATCTAGTTCCATCAAAATCAACAGGAGTCCTCTTGTTGACTTCTCAGGGCACACTCTGAATATGGTACGTGGCAAGCTAGTGATTTCCGTGGTGGTTCCCACCACGGCTCTGAAGTTGATTCCCACCATGGTACTGAAGTTATAATTAGTTGTGTCTGATCATGGATGGCAGACGAGCATGGCTGGTGCATCTCCTTTGGAGAAAGTTGCCATCATCCTCTCTAGGTCTCCTGCATGAGAATGTTAATAAGTGCCCATGGAGGGTGTTAATTGGTAGTCACCCTGCTCAAAATAATACAGCTCTTGTCCCTTACCATGCAGTAGGAGCGATGTTCTACTGCACCTGCCGACTCTTACAGTGGTAGAGGAAGGAAGCCAGAAGAGTAGTTGCTCCTTTTCAGTCATATGCACAAATTAGTATAGGAAGGAAGAATATTTGGGTCTGAAGTAGAGGACCCCCCCATCTATTAATGGCTGGTGGAAAAACATGTACCTAAGCTTTACACATCATGATATCTGCAGAAGTTACCATCAGTTAATAATCCCTGATAACCCCCTTGGTTTGCTCAAGGTTTGCAGCAGTGTTTGCTACTCCACAGTTGACTCAGGATCAAAGAACTGGCCTCTCTCTGCATTTCTGGCATCCTCCAGCCAGCTGAAAAAGTAACCCTTGAACTCATAGTGTTCACAGTTACTCTTTGTATTAGTTGTACTTGCTGGTGAGACTGTCCCTTAATAGATGAAACCACTGTCTAGTATTGGATTTCTTGGACAGAGATTTTCAATTATACATGGTTCATTCTGTCAGGGAAAATGTTGTGTGTGCTGACAACACAGACATGGCAGAACTGACATGCGTGTTTGACCCTGTGGGTGGAAATTTCCGAGGCTCACGCAGCCCGTGCCCCCCCGGGGGGCCTGCGGGCCTGTCAGTCATTGCTGACCTACTTTCCCCACAGGCGCATGCCCAGGTTGTGTCAGCTTCTGGCTGAGCGCATGCTCAGAAGGAACCTGACATGAGGTAATCGGACTAGAAATTTCTCTGCGGAGAGCGTTCTGATTGGCCACTAAATTTGTATAAAAGACTAGTGAGCCCCTCCCTCGGGGGGAGACCAGACGCCGCGTGTTGCAGAGACCGCTCTTAGCGGAGACCGTCTCACGCTGTGGGGGAGACCCTCTCGAGGTGAAAGCAGGGGCTGCTGCTACAGGGACTGCTCCTCAGCTAGGCCTGCCCTGGCCTATTGGTCTCCTCCCGCGCTTGGCGTTTCGCACCCTTCTCGTTATTGTTATTACTGTACCGATCTTCTGGCTTCTGAACGCTGGCACCGATCGATGACCACCGATCCGGATCATCCCTATAACTTCGACCTCGGCTTCTTCATTTATCGACTCGCCTGGCTTTCGACCTCGACTTTCTTCGCGACCATTCGATTGTCTTTGGACTGGCGTCACGACTATTTCGTTCTTCTCAACGAGTTACAGTTCTATTTCTTGTTCGTTTTATTCGTTCAACCCTATATGAGCTGCTGACCAGCCCTGAGACTATCCAACAGGCAGCCGCACCTATCCCAGTGGGGTAGAAAGCAAGGGCTTGTTGGAGAACCTTGTGGGCCAACAGACCCCTTCTGTTGTTTGTCTTCGTTCCTGTTTAACTGTAACTGAAGAAAGAATTGCGCCTCCGCTTCAAAGCGTGAGTAAATAAATCCATTCTTTGTTTGAAACCATCCGCACCGGTGCCTCTCAGACTCCGTCGCCGCTAATCCCACCTGTTTGTGTTCCAATCCGCCACCACCCGGCCGCCCCGTGACACCGTGAGCTTGATTTACCAACTCCGGGGCACATGCCTTACCTTTAAAATGGTATGAGCATGCATTATAGTCTCAAATTAATATTTGAGCTATTAATGGGAGACTACACTTAGCAGTGCTGTGGTGGGGTGGTTTGTTGGGGTTTTTTTGCTGGCACATTGCTCATCCACCCAGCGATAGTATGATGGGTACATTTTTTAGCAGCCTATAAATAAATAAAAATAAATGAAACTCTTAATCACCCACTTCCTCTGAGCCATCAGTAGTGATTTGAGTTGACTTGTTAAGTGTTTCAGTTTGATGCTCTCCTTCCCCGTCTTCTGTTTATGTTTTTGCCTCTCTCATTCCAAAGGGACAGTACCTTCATTAATATCTTCTAAGTGCCTGCCATATGGTGAGTGCTACAGTAAAGAAATAAGCAATCATTGGGAGGTAGTTGCTTACCATTGTTACATAGTCCCCCTTCTAAGAGGGTGGTAAAACACTCTAACAGGCTACCCAGAGAGGTTGTGGACTCTACCTTTGGAGGTTTTAAGAGCTGGTGAGACAAAGCCTTGGCTGGGATGATGTAGTTGGGGCTGGTCCTGCTTGGAGCAGGGGGTTGGACTAGTTGTGACCTCCTGAGCTCCCTCCCAACCCTCATTTTCTTTAATTCTAAGATTCTGCAATATGCTTAGGGTGGCTGAAACTGTAAAAAGTCATTGCATGGTCTGGAAGATCCCTTATTTTCAGAACTGACAGGCACCAGAGCTGTGTGAACAACTGATTCTGTGACTATAGTTCTTTGCATGAATGACTGCTGCCTTCTGAGACTGGGGGGGTGCCATTTGCAGGCAGCTGTGGGGACTGCCCACAGATTACGGTGGCAGTATCTGTGGTGGTAGGGGTTGGGAGATGGTGAGCAGTGAATGGGGACCTCCCACAGACTCTGGTCTGGTCTTGCAGTGAAGGGAGAGTGAGTGGTGACCACCCACAGAAGTTGTCGGCAGCTTTGGCGGTGGCCAATCTCAGCCATAGGTGACACATGCCTCCCCCATAGCCCCCCCTCCATGTGTCACCTATGGCTCTTTGCTTAACTTGTGGATTATTCATAAACTAGTGTTGGCATGACTTTGCAGGTCATTTAAGACCAGCTTGCTTCTAGCCAGAGAAGGTTCTTTGGGTAGATGTGATATCTTTTATTAGACCAACTAAATAGTTGGAAAAGTTGCTTTTTGCTTCTAGCCTACATTCACTTTGTGACATGGTTACTATTTGTATTCACTATGTGAAGGGTCATCTTTATTGGATGAGCTAAGCTTTGTAAATAGTAGGTGTCCCTTCTCTGCCTGTGAATGTGCATAGTTGTGTAAATAATCCCCTCAAAGTATGGAGTAGCATGTGGGTACTTGCAATTCTGTAGCACCTGCAAATATTCTTATTCGCCTGAGTCTGTGAATTAGCACACTATCAAGCTGGCAAAGAGAATAAGCAATTTTTACTTGTGAGACTACTGGTAATGGATTCTGCTTGGTGCATGTGCATTTACTGTGCAGTAATCAAAATTACTTCACAGTACAGGCACGCATCTACATGTGTATGCCCATACTGCACAATAAAAATGGTGACTTACGCTGCCTTGAGCATAAATTTGATGCTTGCATTATGCAGGTATCAAATTTAAGCCCGACTATTTACTGCGCAGTAACTCACGTGTAGATGCCTTATTGCACAGTAGCATGGTATGTGTGGACTGACTTGGGATTAACTTTAGTCCCAAGTCAGTCCACACACAACATTAATGTGTTTTAACTTCTACATATGTAGACCCTGGCCTGTTCCAGCCTACTGTGCAATAATTTACTGCACAGTCAATTTAAGCCGGAATAAATGCACGTGTAGACACACCCAGTATGTTGTTTAAAACTTTTAAATATCATTTACAACATTGCAAGCATGTCTTGTGGTTTATTAGCCATTTACTTGTACACTATTTCATTATTCAGTAGTATTTTATAAAGTAACTTTCCATCATAAAGTGCAACCTTACTTTGGCAATGCTATTTGTTCTCTGTATTAGAGGATTTATGATAATGAATATTTTACTGCATATACCTGTGTGACTGTGGGCTGTGTATAGAAATGGCCAAGAGCAGACAGGCGTTTCATGTTGCAAAATCATGTCATTCAAACAGCCTACAAGGTCACATTTGATTGGAGGTTTTAAAAGTCCGAGGTGACCTGTTATTTGTCCATCTCTAGTTACTGGGGTCTACTTATTGTACTTTTTCCCCAGTAAAAGTGTATCCTTTAATCTTCACATGTCTTGCCCAAAGGTAGAACATGAGTTAGCTCTTCTCGTGGGCTGTGAGCACATCAGCACATCAGTTCAGCAAAGCCTGCTTGATCCCTGGTTAAATTAGGCAACCAGAGAATGTATTAAAATGATTTTTAAAAAATCAATTCACAGGAGTAATTTCATTAGCAAGTGAAATCATTCCCATGTGTCAGCTGTGTTTTAGGGAGACACAAAGTCTTGCTAAACTGTATTCTCTGGCTGATTGTCAGTCATAAAAGCAGCTGAAATCAAAGTAGCTCTTTGAATCCTTCACATGGCTGCTGTTCTGTCCCAGGCCCCATGAAGTACTCTCAAATTCAGAGCCTTTTTGATCCATCCGTCCAAATCTCTTTTGCAGTACTGATTTATAAGCCAGCCTCGATGTCTGTGGGATGCTACAAAAAAAGAAGAGGCTGCTGCTTTTTTTTTGTCCTTTTCTTTTTCTTTAATATATAAAATATATTACCAGCTGCTGCTTGTGCAGAGGTGCTGAAGACAAGATGCTTCATCTCACGCACCCACCCACCTGCTAAGCTGAGGGGGCTGACGGCTGCTTTGAAAATACATGAGACTATCTTTTAAAATGATCCAAGTGGGGTAAATGGGTACAGCCATGATGCAGGGTTTTGCTTTAGACAAGGGAAGGACACACGATGCGACTCTCAGAACTTCTTTGCACCTCTTCTCTTGTCTTTAAACAGGACAGATACGAACTATTCTGGACCGTGAACATTTGACATGAAGGTCAAGCCATGAGCTGCCGTGTGCCTAACACCCATGAAATCTGATTTGCATTGCTCTTGTGTCAAGCCAGCGCAACCAGCTCTCCAGGGGCTCTTGGGTGGTGTTTGTGTGGCATAGCCATCCTTAAACCAGCCTCGTATAGCAGGTATGTCAGGGCCTATTGAGGGGAAGGGGGTAGTGCGGTATATCTTGTGGGCTGTTGCAGCTGGGCACACTTTAAAGTAGCCTGGGGGCTGCTCTGATTTTTCTTTAGGAGGCTGAACTGGCCCCAGGATTATGTTGGCGAGGGAGAACACAATGGTGGCACACACCCTGGCTTGCTGCCTCCATCTTGGGAGGTGCTGATTGCTCCCCCATATGTGCATGCTCCAGTGATTTGGGTGCTAACTCTGGACCTGGTAGAGGTGGTCTCCATCCCCTCTGCTGTCACAAACCTTGGGAAAGTCAGTCATATGATGTAGGTGCCTAACTCTCACTGATCTGAAGAGGAATTAGGCACCTGCATCTCTTGGATGTGCCCTGTGTTTCAGTTCCCTGTCTCCAGAATGAGGATAAACAGGACTTTCTTCCTCCACACAGTCTCTGCTAAATGCATTAAAGATCAGTAAATGCCCAGGTACCCTGGTAATGAGGGGAATCTGATGTCTGCTGAGGCAAAAAACAAACAAACCTTTAGAGACTCTCCCTACATCTGAAGAAGGGTGTCTGTGCCTGAAAGCTTTCAAAGAACAGTTTTTCCAACTATTTAATTGGTCTAATAAAAGAGATCACATTTACCCAAGAAACCTGGTCTGCTTATGTCCTTAGACCAACAGGGCTACAATCAAGAACTGTAAAATGCCTTGAGATCATTCTGGTACAATATCATACAATGCACATCAGCTAGACTCCTGAGATGTGAAACCACAGCAGTCAGTTGATCAGTTGAAGCATGGCTATGCCTCCCCTGTTCTCAGATTTATTCAGATGTATTTCAGACTTACATAATGACAAGAGAGCCCAGCAAAGCCAATGGCCTAGAACGTGAAAATCCAAGAAGCGGGATGGTGACAAGTTCTAAACAAAAGGAACAACAGGTTTTAAACGTCCATCTGCCACTTCTCGCTTTGATATCCTGCTTACGTGGGCTGAGATTCTGAGACCACTCAATAATTGAGCTGCTGCCTAGTTACCATTTTTGATATTACAGAGACAAGGAACAAATAAAGTGGTTTTAATACTAAATGATTTAACCAGAGAATTGCAGATGTGCTGTCTGAATCTCGGAGAGTGAAGTCAGACAAAGCCTTTTGAGGGGCTTTTTTCACTGATTTTAAAGAAGAGGCATTATATGCCTCAAATGGGTCACTAGCTGGCTGGAGGGCCGCACCCAGAGAGCGGTGGTGGACGGGTCATTTTTGACCTGGAGGGATGTGGGCAGTGGGATCCCCCAGGGCTCGGTCCTCGGGCCCGCACTGTTCAACATGTTCATCAGGGACTTGGACAAGGGGGTAAAAAGCCCCCTGTTCAAACTCACAGATGACACCAAGATGTGGGGGGAAATGGGCATGCTAGATGAGAGGAATAGACTGGAATCAGACCTAGACAGGTTACAGGGGTGGGGGGATGGGATTCAACACCAACAAGTGCAAGGTGCTGCACCTGGGGAGGAAGAACCAGCACCATACCTACAGGCTGGGAACTCCCTTCTCGTCAGTGCAGAGGCGGAAAAGGATCTGGGGGTCATCACTGATGCCAAGATGAACATGGGCCGGCAGTGTGGGGACGCGGTCAGGAAGGCCAACCGCACCTTGTCCTGCATCCACAGATGCATCTCGAGCAGGTCCAGGGAGGTGATCCTCCCCCTCTCTGCGGCACTGGTCAGGCCGCAGCTGGAGGACTGCGTCCAGGTCTGGGCACCGCACTTCAGGAGGGATGTGGACAGCATGGAGAGGGTCCAGAGGAGGCCACTCGTATGGTCGGGGGCAGCAGGGCAGGCCCTACGAGGAGAGGCGACGGGACCTGAACCTGTTCAGCCTCCACAAGAGAAGGCTGAGGGGGGATCTAGTGGCCTGTTACAAACTAGTCAGGGGGGATCAGCAGGCATTGGGGGAGTCCCTGTTCCCCCGAGCACCGCCAGGAGTGACCAGGAATAACGGTCACAAGCTGGCAGAGGGCAGGTTTAGGCTGGACATCAGGAGGTGCAACTTCACGGTCAGGGCAGCTAGGGTCTGGAACCAGCTTCCAAGAGAAGTGGTGCAGGCTCCTACCCTGGGGGCTTTAAGAGGAGGCTAGATGTACACCTTGCTTGGGTTGTTTGACCCTGGTAGTCGTTCCTGTCATGGCAGGGCGTTGGACTTGATGATCTGCTCAGGTCCCTTTCAACCCTACCGACTATAAAACTATACCATTTTTTCTTCTTTTTTGCATCTGAGTTCAGCTTGTATAGCCAAGAGCCTTGTGACAACATGTCTTCAAGTGTTTTCTTCTATGTATTTCGCAGTGGATGCACATATGGAGAGCCTGGCCCACAATGCCTCTTAGGTCTGCACATGGTCCCAAACTCTTTTTCTTCCATTGTGAGGCTATAAGAGGTCAGTGTGGGACCCACTACCATGCAATTTCCTTTCCAGCAGTCTGAGAGAGATGGAAATGCCATTTTCTGCCACTCAGCTACTTGCTATTTTCTCTTCCTCTCTTTACCTAAGGAGGCAAAACAATTTAACCTCTTTGGGAGGAAAGATTATCCTGAATTGGCCTTGCCATTGTCATTTCATATTTTGAATGACTAGGCATGCATGGCATATGAGCAGCCAGAAATATATGGAGTTCGCCCAAAAGATGTCTTAAAGCATGGGGGACAGTTTATGCATATTGTCAATGAGTGCAAGCTTGTATCGAGCTCTACTCTGTAGATGTCCTAAAGATCCATTGACACTACTGTATCATTTATGGCAACTACCATGGTAGTGAGATGCTCATCTTGATTACAGGACTCTGCCATTCCAAACACAGTGCCAATGATGGTAGAAGATGTGGCATTTCTGATGGCAAACAGAATATAATCTTAGTACTGCTTCTTCTGGCTACACGGTGCAGACCCACGCTTTTTCTAGGGCTGGCCCACAAACGTTGGTAGGGCATATGTGCAGTGAACAGATTTTATTACCAAATGTCTTCTTGCACACCATGAAGCGCATGTATACCCATAGTGGAATACCCCAACAGCAAAGCAGTGCAAAAACCTGCCCAGTGGACAATGGAACCATGGATATATCTACCCTTCTCATGTGTTGATACAATGCACGATGGGGGTGTTGTCCTGTGTGCCCATGGGATCTTTTAAGAATGGCCACATGTGGGTTGGGGCATCAATATGAACTACGGACACATGTTTCCAGTTCCTAAACATGACTGAACTTTACATAATAAATAATGGTGATAGCCAAAAGACACATTACATGCAGGAGCTGGTCTAGCTCTCCATTGTGCCCCATCACAACACCTAAGAACTGAGGTTCAAGACAGGCAAGATCATGGCTGCAACAGAATATGCAACACTATATTAAGGTATAGTAAGATGTATGTCTTAATATGAACTTAAACAAGAATAATCATTGAGGTGGAAAACTGAAGCACCCAAAAGATGGCAAATGCCAGAATCAAAATTGTCTGTGGTTCAGTTACAAACCTATTTCCTCAGGTATATCCTGTCCCCAGGATTTGAATTAATATTAACTAGGTAAGCCTGTAAACTGTATGTCAAAGTCACAGACAATGATTTAAGCTGTATAACACACATTTCCGAATCATTAGGTATATTTGGGTTTGCTATTTGGCAATAGTTTGGTATGAGCTTTTTTGTTGTCTAAAAAAAAATCAAGATAATAAAAAATAAGTTCCAGAGTGAAAACTAAATTAATGTGGAATCAAGGACCAGCATTTTCAGGTTAAAATCTGTTTTAGCATAGGAGGGCCATAATCATCGTAGAACAAAGTGTTGGAAGCCCAGGAAATTTAGAGTTGTGATCATACTTAGAAGAAAGCCCTCCATATCAGGTAAGAGTTGCCAGGCTGTGGGATTCAACCAGAATGAATTCTGCCCAGTTGTGGTGCCTCATAGTGGACAAAATAAATTGCCTGTGTCTTTAAAAATCAGTTTATTTCCTTCCAGGATCATAAACACTGTAATACCTTAATCACGATCATTTTGCTCTCACACCATTTAGCAACGTGCAGAAGCCAATACTGTGGAAGGGTCTCGAAATTTGGCCCCATAGTTTAGTTTGTAATCGGAGCAATAGTCTGTCCTTACAACTGGTTTCTGTATCTTTAACTCTTAACTCAATCCAAACCTTCCAACTTGATTTTATTTCCTTAAAAAAAAATACAGGAATTGGCAAGTTCCATGGCTCAAGAGCATGACACGGCAGCCAGAGAGTACCAGCATATCTCCCTCTGATTATGAACACTTACAAACAGCATTTAAGGATGCTGCTGAATATTATCAAATGATTAGAAATGTTGCATTGCATAGTAGCGTTCTGTTCAAGTTCTTTGTTTAGCTTTCAGATCCAAGTTATTAAAAATTTAAACACGTTATGAACCTCCCAGGCAAAAATCTCCATTAAAATGACCTTAAAGGGATGTGGTGATTCTCGAAACAAATATAAACAATTTTGGATTTTCAAAGTTAATATTAACACCAGCCTAGCTTATTAACATATGAAGAAAATGCCTGTAAAAGCTCTAACTTGAAGCTCGTTATGAGCCCATCAAACTACTATAGAGTCTGGGAGACTGCGGGCGCATCTACACAGCATTAATGTGTCGTTCTTACTGTGCATTAAGTTTAGTACCCATAATAACACGTACTAACTCAGGAGTGGGCAATTATTTAGGGCAGAGGTCCTCTCACCCAGTTTTGGCAGGCTGTCAAGGGCCACATGGGTAGCCCCACCCCTTGACAGGTGCCCTGCCCCCTAGTCACCACCTTGGGACCAGTGTCCCAGGGCCAGCACCTGTGGGGCCCAGAGCAGGGCGCAGGCTGGCAGAGGTCTGTGGAGCTGGGAGTGGGGAGCTGGCCTGGCTCCATAAAGCCCCTGCCAGCTGAGACCCCGGGCTCGTGCCACCCTGCTCTGGGCCCCACCGGCACTGGCCCTGGGACACTGGTGCGGGCCTTGTGCTCCCACTGGCTTCCTGCCCACTCACATCCAGTGCCCCCCAGCCCTGCAGTTCAGGTGGGGGGCAGTGCACAGCCCCAACCCTCTGCTCGCCAGCAGGGAAGAAGCTGGTACTGAGCATGGGGAAAAGTGGCCTCTCACCCACCCCAAGGCCGGCGCCTTGCACTGCAGGCACTTGCAGCCTGCGTGGGGCTGTCCAGAGCTGGCACAGGCAGCCTCACATAGGCTGTAAGCAGCTGCAGGGGAGGGGCTGCTTCCCCCCACTTACTTGAGCTTCCTGTGCTGGGGCAGCCACCTCCTCCCAGCCCAGAAACCAGGCTGTGGCTTCCAGCTGGGGGGCGAGGCTGGGCAGTTCCTGCTGTTGTGGGACCCCACTGGGCTTCCCCTGGGTCCTACTGCCCTTGTTTCCTGTTATTTTTGAGAAATATTAATTTTCTACATTTTTTTCGGGGCCCCGCAGGCCAGATAGAATGGCCTTGCAGGCCACGTGCAGCCCACGGGCCATATTTTGCCCAGCCATGTGCTAACTCAACGTGCAGTAACTGGCACTACCGTGCAGTAGCACTGGCACACGGTCTTTTAGCGATGCTAATGTGCAGTAGACTAATTCAACTCCTCATTAGCTCATTAGCACGTCTTTCGCCATGATGCATTAATGCACAGCAGAATTAATCTCTGCACATTTAGCATCTTGTGTAGAAATGCCCTGCATTTTCTATTGTCACGGTGGTGTTTTTGTAGCATTTAGGTACCACAAAAATGGAACATAATTCTACTTAATGTGCCAACATGCTTACTATCTCGTTACAAGACAATTAGCCTGATAGGCAGTGGTTTAGTGCTTAGAGTCCCAGGTTAGAAAAAAAAAATCATTCTTTTCCACCGAGCTTCCCATTTCATGGAGAACACGGTCGCAGGTGTAATTAATTGCGTGTTATTAACAAAGCAGACGTGAATGCTACTTCTTCATGGGCGGGGAGTAATAAAATCAATGTATGCCCCAGAGGGTCTTTAAATGCAAATAAGCTGGAAATCGGCAGCATCCTCAACCCCTTCCTCCCATCCCGTCATTGCTTCAGCACATGTGCTCACCCTTTTGCTTACGTTTTATGCTGATCAGCCATGAAACAAAGCTCAGCCTGAACATCCTCTGAAAATGCTTTTTGCCTTCAAGTTTTCACAGTTATTTTATGCCTGCTTGCTCCTGCTTCCTTTTAATTCCAAGAGAGAAACCCCAGCCCTTTTGGTCCTTATGGATTGGAGCCAGCAGGACATATTTCTTCTCATGAGACAATCTCGAGACCGGGGCTGGAAACCTGGTGTCCGGCTGAGTCAGTAGAGGAGCTCTGCATCTCTGTGCAGGGTCCTCAAACCTGGCATTGTTTCATACTAGCCTCTCGTTACTGATAATTAAATACAAAGCAATTATACATGCGAAAGACCGAACTGATTTACGATGAAATGAAATGCAATGTGGCAATTTATGGGGAAGACTGTTTTTAACAGTCGTGCATAATGAACCTAAACGATTTGTTTCAAGGGTGTAAGTGTTCTGAACAAGCCAACGACGCAGAATCAGACACGTTGAAGCTTTTTTTTTTTTTTCCACAGTCACATTTTTGGTCTTCGGCTCCTTCCAAAAACACTGCTTTCAAAATAGTTGCATCCAATCGTGGAACAATCACTTGCTCTGTTTTGTTCATTTTAAGTCGATGCCATCTTTGAGGTGCCCCGCTATCATACAGAAAGGGAGCGCGCTGACTTCCATTTGCTTGGCTGCTGACTGAACTTGAAGATGAGCTAATTATTTTAAATGATAAGTTTAAGCAATGAAAATCTCATGATTTCTGAAGCCAGTTCCCTAAACACCTGAGTTGTCCAGAGTGGCATTTTAAGATGTCATGCTTAAACATGGGTTTTGGTTGGAAACAGTACCAGAGACTCAGCTCTTGTGCTCAGCCTCAACTATAATAAAAACTTATTCATTGTTCTGAAAACTTAGGGTATGGAAATGCATCAGCCAAGCTCAGGCAGCTTCCAGTGTCTGCCAGTTTGTCCAGCAGTTCAGGAAATTCATCCATGAATTGGATTGAATATATTACATTAAAAAATTCAGTGGGAAACTGCCGTGTTGCCCACCTGGCTCTTTGAACCTTGCCATGAGTAAAGATATCCTGAATTTACTTTGGACAAACCGATATCTTCAAAACATTGATGACAAAACATTGAGAGCTGACAGCCTACGGGTAAGGCAGTAGTTGCGCTAACTGTGTCCTACAGACTCCGCTCTAGGCTGGGAGTTTCCCAGGGTTTGTCAAGGACGACAAGGGTAGTTTTTGTTATTCCTCCGCTCTGCCCTCCGCATGCAAGAAAATGACTAATATTTGAATACATTTTGGCTATGTGGGAGGCCTCGGCAGAGGTGCACAGGCCTCTGAAAATCATCGTAACCTGACATGTAGATTCCTGTTCAAGGGCTGTATGATCCAGCTCTAAAAGCGATTATGCTATCAGACCTATTGCACCTGCAATGACACTCTTACAAGATGCTCAGTGGCTTATACAGAGCATTTAGTGGCTACTGCTAGCAAAGAAATCAATTTCTTGTGTCTCGGGCGACAAGTCCTTCCTGGAATCCCAGTCAAATTTAATCATTGCTCCAGGTCCATCTGGCAAATATGATGTTAATGCAGAAGATGAGTTAGGAGACAACAAACCACAGTGAAAATACCTACTGGTGAAAGAGAATGAGCTTCAATAATGTCTGCTAGATATCCTATAAAATCAGGAGAGCACCTTTTATCTCAATAGGCAGGAAATTAGACACGTGATTCCTGTATTGTGAAGGGCAGTTGCACACCTGATTCCTGCAAATTATAATGAAAGTCACCCCTAAGCCTCCCCTACTGCTCTAGCCTTGTGCGCGGTTTTACTGTATCCTGATTATTTGTCTGGAAGAGAGATCACAAAGTGGGAGCCTTTCTCTGTTGCAAAATGAGTTTGCTTGTGATGGAAACCACTCCCTTTGTTCCTTGATTTCTCTTTTGATATCCTAGCAACTGCTGTTGTGCCATATTCTCATTTCAGAGGCCCCACATGCGCTGCCTGGTGTCTCCCAATTAAACCGCAGTCCCACAGAGCTCAGATCAGAAACTGCCCTTTCCAATCTGGCGGTGTCTAGATGCTCTCTGCATTTGATCCAACTCCTCATTCCTGCAGAAGGCTCATTTGCTGCATCGTCATTTGGGGGCTAATGTCCCATCCAAGATGTGAAGACATGTCCTTTGGAGGGTCTTTTAAACTACAAGGGTCATGAGTGGCCAGCTTCTCTGCACAAAGTGCTAAGAGAAATACAGTGTTTGCAGGTGCTCCTTGCGGCGGGACACATGCCCCATCCGTCAAAACCAGGAAAGCCTAAATATAAGAAAACATAAATCTTCAGTCCTGCTCAGCATTTTTGTTTCACGGGTTCTGCCGTTTCAACAAGAGTTAATAAAGCATTAAAGCCCAGGCTAGAACTGACCTCTGGAATCCAACCTTCGAATCACCGAATCATAGAAAACGAGGGTTGAAGGACTTCAGGAGGTCACATCTTGTCCAATGCTCTCCTTAGAGCAGGACCAGCCCCAACTCCATCATCCCAGCCAAGGCTTTGTTGAGCCGGGCCCTAAAAACCTCCAAGGATGGAGACTTCACCGCCTCTCTGGGTAACCTGGTACTGCTAACTTTCATAGATTCATACTATGGTACTGCTAACTTTAGCTGCAATTTTTTTTATTTGGGGGTGTGTGTGTGTGTATATATATGTATGCATATGTGTGTATATGTATATGTGTGTGTGTGTGTGTGTATATATGTATGTGTATATATATATATGTGCATGTATATATGTATGTATGTATATGTGTGTGTGTGTATGTATGTGTATATACATACACGCACACACACACACACCCCCAAATAAAAAAATAGCAGTTAAAGTTTATATTTATATACATATAAATTTCCCAACCTTGCCTAAACCCATTTAGCCCAAAAAGAGTGCTAAGCACCCTCAGGAGCCATCAATGACAGCCTCCATCAATTCCTGGCAGTTCTGTCAACCTTCATTTTTTGGGCATGCCTCCCCGATGTGCAGAAGACCTGGTGCTGAAAATGTTGTCAACAGCAAAAAACAAGAGGCTCTTCTAGGAACAGGCAGACTGAGGACATCACAAAAGAGATCAGCTGATGATCCAGCGTGGCTTTGTGACCAAAGAGAAAGAAGATTTCTTGGCTTCTGGCAGAGACCTGTACATCACAGATAAAGGATTATATGCTCTTTATAGGATGAATGGATTTATATGGACGGTGGCACCTGTTTTTATTACATTAAGAAAATACAAGGTAGCACAGATATATTGTTTATGAAATCATTCTGTTTGCTTACATATGGATTGGCCAGAGTCCCAGTTTCATAGGGTTGGGATGGAAGGAAGGAAGCTGAGCAGGCGATAGTGAGCTATTGCACTTTGCTAAGCTAGAATAAACTAAGAGGGGAAAGCAAAGGAGGGAGGCAGAGGTGTGAACTAAACGGGTTTATCCAGGGCTAGATCATTAAGGCCTATCAAAAGTAACAAAGGAAAAATGTGATTTAAGGCCCAGAAGGATTCAGTGGCCAAAAGAGGGTGTTAGAGGAGGAAGGTAAAGATTAGCTTTTCTGGTGGTTGTGTCTTGAGATAGATAAGCATGGTGCTGCTGCTAAAGACTGATGATCTGAGGGCTGATTTTTAAAATCATTTTTTTGCATGACAAGTATCCAAGAAATGGAAAAGTTTGTTAGAAATTCTGGAGCACCAAAGAAAATCATAAAGAAGGGCTCATTGTTACGCTGTGGTCCATGGTGGCAGCATGGCCAAGTACCCATTCAGGACTCAGAAATGACAGAGTTCTTCTCCAAATAGTCAAGGACCCGACAAGAAATGATGCTGGTTTGAGTGTGGTACCAGGGGTGATATTATAGAAGAACTGATTTAGCAAACAGTAATGGAGTGAGTGGTCATGACTTGATTCTGCTTATATCCAGAGGAAGGATACACAAGAATGGGTCAGTAATTAAGAGATTTGGGGTTTTTTTTTTTACTTCCAAAGGGGCAGGCTATGAGGAATAAAGGACAGTGGTTGATGAAGTCCACTCAGCTGGAGAGCTTTAAGAGCCTGGGATTAAATATGGAGGACAACTGGAGTTTCTTAATGCCAAAGGTGCAAAAACTATTTGAAATAGCAATGGGAGGTGGTGGCAGGAAGAGCTCCAAGCCTAATTGGATGAGTTACTGTCTGGAAAAGCATATGTAGACATCAGCAGAGCACCTGCAAGGAATGGAAAAAAGGACTGTGCAGCAATCCGAGCTACATTTTGGAGGTCAGAAAATATAGGAATAGAGTGAGTAAAAGTCCAAGCGAGTTAGACCTTGCAAAAGAAAATAAAACACATAACACAAGATACTTTAGCCATATAAACAGAAAGGAAACCAGGGAATAAGTGTGGTGGCGAGGCAGTGAAATTGGGGGTATTGAGTTTAAAGTATGGCCCAAAACCAGATAAAAGCTTTGCCACTGTTTTTAAGTAATGCTGATGACACAGAACATGGGAGCACAGGCAGGAGGGCTGACAGAAATGGGGATATGAAAATGGAAATTACTACAAGTGATCTGAAAGCAAAACTCTAAAGAGATTATCTGCGGCGAGAAGATAATCTCCATTCCTGAATCCTGAAAGCACTGGCACCTGAAATTGCAAATCTGATAAGGCAATCTTTAAAGAAATCTATCCAGCTGTGGAGGGTAAGATGTGACTGGAGAACAGCAGAGATGGCATGCTTATTAAAGAAATAGGAATTATGTGGCCCGCACAAGTACAAGCCTGTTAGTCTGACCTCAATGCGATGCAAGACTTTAGAGCTGCTTTTGGAAGGAAGGATAATTAAAGACAGGGAGGTAAATGGAAATGGGATGAAATGCAAAGTGGATTTACCAAAGGAAGACTCTGTTCAACAGACCTGTTATCTGTCTTGGATAAGATAACTGAAATGGAGTAGAGCTAATTTATCTGGACTTCATTAAAGCATTTGATAAAATACTGCACAGGAAAGTTCCAGCTTCACTGGAAAACAGAGGACTGTAAAGAAATATAAGTCAGCTGAGGAACTAGCAAAAGGAGAGAGAACAATAGGTAGTCAGAGAATGGGGAATATCAGTCTTGTGGGAGGCTGTTAGGGGAAATCTCCCAGATTGGGGCAAATCTGATTTATTGGTAATGGTATTAGTAGTGACCTGTGTGTGCATGTGCATGTGCGTGCACACACACACACACACACACGCTATGCTAATAAAATTTGTTGGTGACATAGTTGGAAGCTACTAAAAGTACAGAAGACCAGAGTCTCATATGGGAAGAAATGGAAGACATCAAGGATGGGAATAGTAGACATAGGACAAAATTCAGTAGTGGAAAGTGCAAGTCAGTGCACTTAAGTTCCAAAAACAAGAATCTCTGTTATTCTTGTGGGGCAGGATTCATCAGTTGGGAATGATTAAGGAGGAGAAGGATCTGAGTGTTGTTAGGGTGACTGTATTTGGATCTTGGGGAGCACTGGATTTGCAGCTCAATACAAGCTTGTAACCTGTGGCTAGCGAAGCTGCTGACCACAAGGCAGAAGGATATATTAAAATAACTTTGCAAAACACTTAGGCAAGCAGTTTCTTAACAACGTCATTGTGTTGTAAAGTACAGAGCCCATTGTGTGGGAAGAACAAGACGCAGCCCACTGGCTATCGTTGGGAGATAAAGCAGAAGCAAGACCTTGGAGATGAAGAAGGAGTCAGCAAGAAACCAGAAAGAACCAGCAAGTGACCAGAGGAAGTGGAAGTCAAAGTCTTAGACATGCACTCATAGCGAAAAGACATGTAAATGAAGGAAATGCATAGGCGATTACATGCTAATGGAGTAAACAGAGGCGGAGCTTGAGATAGGAGGAGATATGGGTGGAACAAAGGAGGGACCAAGGTGGATTAAATGTTAATGAGTATGAACTAAGGTGCATAAATGTGAAAAACACTAATGTTCACGACTGCTCCCCGGTTTCACGGGCTGTGTGTCTGTGAAGGGGCTCGCCCGAAGCTGACTCCATTCTGAATAAAGCTGTTGCGAGCAATGTGTGCTGGTGTTTGCTCCCTGCTTGCTCTGGCTCCATGAGCAATTGGATCGTCATCTTCCTAGTTGTTGGGCACTGCGTGGAGTTGGGGTCTAACAGGTGTATTTATTGTTGACCAGCTGCATGGTGACCGTGAGCCACCAGTGGGATGCAGCACTAAAATGGCAAGCACTGAAACAGGTTACCCAGAGTGGTGGTGGACTCTCCATCCTGGGAAGTTGATAAGCTTTGGTTAGACAGAGCCTTGGCTAGGATGATGCAGATAGTTTTCCAGACAGTCAGGGCTGGTCTTGCTTGGAGCAGGGGGTTGGACTAGATGTGACCCCCGGAGCTCCCCTCCAACCTCATTTCTATGATTCTGTGAAATGGGTCTGAGCTGCACAGTTCGATTCCAAACTTTCCCAAAGTTCCCGACTATTCTGATCTGGGGGTTGGTTTAATTCCCATCCACATCTGTGACATCACCCAGTAAGGAACCTGTATTGCAGGTGATGTTGGGTTTAGAAGACTTAAAATAACAAACAATCCAATCTTCACATCAACCAGTCATGCCACCACCGTCCATGTAAAATGCCAGCCTGTTTAAAGCAACGAGTGGTAGACACCGCTAAGCCTCTGCTTTCGAATTTGCCTCCTTTCCTCACTGAACGGTTGCAGAGCTATTTTAAGCCTAACAAGTTGAAAGAACTTGTACCAGATGTTACAGTTTGAGGCGCTGACAACTATTGTTCCCCCAGCGCCCATTCAGTTCCAGCAAAAACAATTTCCAGCTAGTTGCGGAGAAAGAAGCATTAGATGCAGGTCCACTCACGGTCCTCTCCAGATGATAATACAGCACTTTGTAGCACGGAGGAAGTTCTCATCAGGATATGGTAAAAGCATTTTCTTCTTTTGATTTACTCGCCTTCTGTGGATCTCCCTTATCAAACGGCATCAGGAGCACAGATGGTAGGGAGAGAAGCTGGAATAACGCTTGTGATTGGGGAGGCAGCGTTTCCGTGTAGCAGCGCATCCTCTAATTGGGAACACTTTGGTCTCGGTTTGTTTTGCTTTCCCGCGACGGGTCCCTAGCCTATCAGTCTGCGCTGTGTGCAAACGCGCAGGGAAACATTATGGAGCTGTGAATAGTGTTTGCTTTTCATGCTGCTCATTTGTGCAAGCACCTGTTCAGGCAGATCTGCAGCGACGTGGACAGCATCCCAAAAGAGTGAGTCTACGCTTCGTTGGAACTGCTTCGGAAATGGGGTCATTGTGGATCCGTGTGATCTGATCCACCTATTTCATCACGTTTCTTTGGCTAATGCCTGTGTTGTCTCTGTAGCTGACATTCTCCATCCTTGTGACTGACAGGAGCTACCAGTGCGCTTGTTGTTCCTAGGCAGACAAGACTATTTGGGGAGATGTGGTATCTTTTATTACACCGACTAAATAGTTGGGAAAAATTGTTCTTTGCAAGCTTTTGGGCACAAACACCCTTCTACTTGCTGTTCCTATGGCTGTCTAATTAAGCCCTGAACTCTTTTTTGGCTAATAGAAACATTTTTTGACTAATTCCTCTGAAGACCTGAACATCTTTTTTTTTTTTAACTACTAGAAAATTTGCCCAAAAAGTGGAGTTTCGAAGGAACTGACATTATTTGCAAAACAAACTTGAATTCAGAGATCCTTTTAGCTGGGATAAAAGGGTGGAGCAGATTTCTGAAAACATTGAGCTGCTTCGTTCGGATGTTTTGATATGAAATGTTTCCGCACGACTCATTTCAGGTTGCCGTCCTTGAAGTGAGACTCCTCCTGTGTTTGATTTCAAAACCAGGTGAAATTACAAAGAAAAAAGAAAGTAAAACCTAGAAAGAAGATAAGGTAACCAGAAAATGAAACAAAATCTTTCATTTTAGGAGAAACAGAACGTTTCAAATACTTAATTTTTTTACTTTGGCGTTTAATTTGGCCACCGGTCTGAAGAAGCCATTATTCACCCAGGCCTACTTGCAGTGTTCTCTGCCTCCTTGCTTTTTCTTATCCTAAACCGTGAGGTCTCTGTGGCAGAGACACTCTCGGTGGTGCACCTTTGCTCAGTATGTGCATCAGTGGGGTCTGGAGTTATTTGGTCTGGTTGCAGTACACTTCATTATTACTAAATCTGCTGAATTAGCCATCTCCCTACTCCAGCTGTGTTGCCCTGCGCTGGTAGCAATCCAGCCCTCTGATGATTTCCCTGCTGAAAGGGCCCTGTGAGAGTTGAACAGCTTGGGTACAAAGATTGGCAAGGAGGTGAATATAATAAAGTTGGCAATGAACACAAGTCTGGCAGCCCTGCGGCTGCTCTAGTCGATAGTGAAAATTGGCTCTGTGAATAGGCAGGATGGAGGAAGGATGGATCTCCACCAGCTTTGTGTCCCCCTGACCTGTGCCACACATCTGCTGGATGCAGCCTGGGGTCTGGATTTCACCATTCTGCAAACAGATGTTTAGCATCCTGGATAGGGAGAAAGGCCTAGCTGGGATCCACCTGCCCTAATTGTTGATCCTGACAGCATAAAATCTTCAAATCTGATCACAGATGCCTTTGTTTGACATGGACCCGACCTTCCGGCCAGGACAGAGAAGACTTTTCTGGGAATAATTATGTTCAAACAAATGCTCTGTGAACAGTCAAACCCACAGGGTATAAAGGCATGTAATCTTTAGCAGAAGATACCCAGAGGGTTTTTCTCTTTTCACTCTGGTACAGTACGTGCGGTAGCCGATAAGACACCGCATGGTCACAGCTGGCAAATCTTTCCCCCAAGAGACTGAGACTGTCACTTGCAATGGAAGATAAAGGAGCCAGGTGCCTAATACCTATGGGCTGAATGAGATGCGAATACCTAGCTCCTTTGGAAAGCCATGACAAAAGCCACTGAAGTTAACAGAGCAACTCATACTGATTTTAACGGACTATGCAAAGAAACCCTAGGCAAAGATCACACCAGTCTGTCTAGCAGCTATCATGAAATCACTGCCCCCCCACCTCACTCCCCAGGTTCCCAAACCCATTCTTCCCTCTTCTGCACCCATTCGTGTCCCCTCCCCTGACTTCTTCCAGCTCACTCGAGCTCTCTGCGTACTCCCCTGCCCTCCCACCATCAGCCCTTCCCACTTCTATGCATCACTTCTTTTCACAGCGGCTATGCAGGAAATGTCCTGGGGAAGCAATAAGGAAACTCTTTCTCTCAGGAACCGTCCCTAGGCACAGCCACTGGTTTTAAACTCTGCTCTGGGTCCCCGCCGGCGGGCTGAGGGGTTCCTCCATCCCTGCTGTATTGATCAGTCACTTGCCTGCTTGGGTAACTTTCCTTTTATCTCTCTGCTGATGGCAGAATAGATCATTTAAATCAATATCTAGAGTATCCAATTGCTCAGGATTTGGGGGTGTAGCATTTGCATTGAGTGCTGAAAAACTGCTTTTACACTGGGGAAAAAACCAAGATTAATAACTAATGCTATTCAAAATCCTTGAACAAATGCCATTGAATTGTATTCTGTCCTGCAGTCACTAAAAGCCAGTTTGCTTTATAGTAGAAAACTATATATAACGTGTTCACATACAGGGTCCTAAACCAAAGCTTGCATTTTAATAACTTTTCATGTCCTTTGGCTATATTTGCTGTCTTGCCACTTCATAATGTATCCATAGGTGCATAAAAATGATTACAATTCTGATTACTTATATGAACAACGCAGAAAAGAACAGCTTTGGAATTAAAATTCAGAGAGAAATTGAATCCCATAACAGAATCTGCATTTATATTCAAAATATGCTAATATTCTTCTGTACAAAATCTGAGAATTCAGTCAGGAAATCACCTAACAACAAAAGCGTAAATATAAAAATATATATAAAATTAATTTTGGCAAGAAAGCTGTTTGATGCCATTGATAACGACTCAATGTGTTTTTACATATTATTGATGGATAAGTTTTTTTTTTTAAATTGTAGATTTAAAGCCAGCACAAGTGTGTGTGCCCGCAGTTCCTTTTTGCTAGCTTTCTCCGAAGAGAGTCATAATGAACGAACCAGAAGAGCTCCAATGCATTTTTCCTCACTGGGATCATGAGGTTCAGAAAGATTGAAGAAAGCTTTTCTAGTTTCATAGATTTCATAGACATCAGGGCTGGAAGGTGTTGGAGCAAAATTTTAAGTATAGGTGCTGCCAATGCATGAACTCAGTCTGACTGAGAGTGGAAAATTACAGGGCCTGGACTACCCTTTCTATGACCTCAGGAGCTGTCAATCAGCCCTGACCCACTTCCAGCTCTGAGCAGACTCAGTTGCTATGCAGATCTTAGTGCAGAGCATGCCCAGTGTACGACTGGAGTGAGG
>NW_017728947.1:115085346-115086515 GCF_001723895.1 Crocodylus porosus | reverse complement strand
CGCAGTACTCCAGCTGCGGCCTCACCAAGGCCGAGTACAAGGGGAGAATGATGTCCCGGGATTTGCTCGATCTACGTAACTGCTACCTACCTGTTAATAGGGAACCTTCGGGGTGTATTGGCTGATCAACCTTGTAAGCAATAGCAAAAATTCAGATTCAAATACAGTTCTGTTCCCTTTTTTCCCTAGTAATATGACCTGGATTTCTAGCAGATGTTTCACCTAAATACATCTTCTTAATAATATAACGGTACAGCCTGTGAGCTGGATCTGGATTACAAGTGCTGCCTGTGCCTCTTGGACTGGCCCCACGCGCCACCTGCAGCATGTGCTGGCCCCGACTCCACGTGCTGCACGTGGTGCATGCACTGGGTGCAGGGTGCATGTGGCAGGCGGCATCTGAAGTCGACAGGCCCTGCATGCTAGATCCAGCACCTGGTATAACATCACCTGAGGTTGATGCCCCCTGGTATAACATCTGGTGGTATACTGCATGGCTAGATAATATTTTGCAGTCATGCAGAAGGGCCTGGGGAAGATATTCAAAGGTAAAAAAGGCAGCAAAATGCTCGATTCTCTCTAGAAGCGAATCAGAGTTAGGCATTTAACTCATTAACCATTTAGTTGTTCAAAGCTGAAAAACCAGCCAGCACAGAGTTTTAAAGGTATGTAGGTGTGTAGCTCCATTCCTTACAGCAGGTCTTCAATACCTACAGACCTCCAAGAATCAGGACCTCATTTACTATTGATTCAAGTGTGTCTTGGTCACCGTGGACACATCTGCATGTGCACTTTAATACTCATTAGCCTATTTTAATGCACATTAAAACATGACTAAAAAACTGTGCTATTTAGTTAAAATAGGCTAATGCACATTAAGCATCACTTAAAAATGGTGCTATTTAGTTAATGTCCATTAAGGCAGGCTAATGTGCATTTTCCTAATACCTGACAATAGAGGGCATTTATATATAGATTTCTTTTCATCTTGTGATGTGCCGGAGATCCGCCACTTTGGAGCAGACTCGATTAATCACGTCTGCTCCACATGCGAGCCGGCGTGCACTGTGCTGCACGGTGTGTAGTTGTGTAAGTGGTGAAATGCACTTCAGTGTGCAGAACATGGCAGCTTCACACTTTTGAACTAAAACACCTTCTTTGTGTTTTAG
>NW_017728947.1:115083012-115084581 GCF_001723895.1 Crocodylus porosus | reverse complement strand
TGGGGGCTGACTTCCCCTGTGGTCATGGGAAAAGGTGCAGCTCAGCTGAAGTACCCATGACCCATGCAATGAAGGTACACATGCATCTTGGCCTATGAGAGCAGGATATGCCTCAGTGGGTGCATCTACATGAGACGCTTACTGCGCATTAGCCTAATAATGCCGTGCAGTAGCGTGCCAGCACAAACCATGCTAATAGCTGACTGTGCAGTGTTATTAGACTAATGTGCAGTGAGTGTCACTAAATAACTATGTGCCGGTGCTACTGCAGAGTAACTTTAAATACTGCGCATTTACTTAGTACTTTCTTAAGCAAGTACTAAACTAAATGTGTGGGATCTAAGGTTCAGAGATGATACCTCTGAACCAAGAAGTCTAGATTTTTGCATTTCTTTTTGTCTCAGACCAACACAGTTACCAAATACATCCCAGGATCTAAGGTGCATTAGTGAATGTGTAGATATACCCAGTAAGTCTGAAATGATGCAATTTAATCAAAAGTTGAATCATAATGGTTTAACTTTTACAACAAAGGATATCCAGGTGTGGTGAGCAAGTTGTTTCTGGTGCTACCTGCAGACAAGCTACTCACACTACCAGTCTTCCTGAGTCTGGCGGTGTCTGTCATAGTGTACACAAGAAATCCTTCAGAAACACCTCTCAGATGGTGGCAATTTCATTGCAGTGGTATGGATCTGACAGGTCATACAATGTGTAGGGATGGCCCTTTGATGACTAAATAACCCAGCATTATTCACTGCAGTGTATTGCCGGCCTTCTCTGCCCAAAATACAGGGTTGCGTGAGAAATACTCCATGTGCTACCAACAAGATTATCTCATCTGCCAGGGTGAAAGTGGAATGGTCTATATTCAAGGGCTGCTGCCTTCGGAAAGGAAATGTAGTTAAGATAAGAGTCGGTCTGAACCTTCAGCTGTGACTGAAACCAAACTGGGGTCCAAACTCTTTTCGGGGGACTAGGAGAGAATTGCAGGGGTAATTATTTCCATAATAAATCACAAGGCTTTGTGGTTTTTCACTTAAGTAGCCTGAATTCTCAGGGTCTCCCAGGGACCAGAAATGGAAGCCGCAAAGTGCTGTGTGAGAGATCATCACCTTATTTATTACTCGACTGGAGGACTTGAAACCTCACAAGAATCCCAGTGCTGGGGCTTCCTCAACTCCATAGATTTTGCATGCCCAACCTGCATGAATAAAACATCAGGGTTTTTTTGAGATGTGATCCACTGTACATCCAACATGTTGCGTTATAGTTGCTTAATCCAGTGGAGAAATCTCAAGGAATGCTACGCTTGTGCGCTTCGCAAGCTAACCCGCAGTCAATGAGTTTCTGTCATATAAAGGCTGCAAAGTGATTGCCACAGAAGGAAAAAGGTCATTGAAATATCTCTGTCCATCCTCTTAATTCTTGTATTATAGGCCCCACGTTTAAAACTAATTCTGTACTCCTGCTGTCTGAGAAGGCGATCAGCATCTAAAGGCTAGACAAGCCTTGACTTGTTTTCTTCTCCTTTTCTCCCTGAGCGCGTGAACTGAATACTTTCTTAGC
>NW_017728947.1:115080197-115082677 GCF_001723895.1 Crocodylus porosus | reverse complement strand
CCTGCATTGCTATTACAAGGATTCATTTGGATAGAGGTATGGTTTGAGCTTTAATACATTCTCATTAGATTTGTGATGCGCAGGGATGGAAATGTCCTTATCATAAGAACCTGAGTGGCAATTGCTTCTCTTGCCTCAAAGTGTCATTAAGGGATATCTTGGAGGAAGACTTCAGACAACTCTAGCAGGGGTAATAATATTCTGGTTGAGTTCGAGAAATTTTTATTTCCATTCGGCCTATACACCTATACATTTTTTAAAATGAAATCCTGTATTTTTCCATACTTCACAGCAATTTGTAACTTTGCTGGAACACGTTTGTGTCAGCTGCCTACCCCAAATAGGTCACCTTTCCATGTTGCTGGAGAAGCAGGATGTGATCAGTTTTGATGACTTGTGGTGAACGCTAAAAGCCTGATCAGGCCAAGAGATGTATGCAGACAGACCTCTGCCTGCAGCCTCGCGAAAGTCAATGGAGTCTGCCGACGCGCATCTCTTTGGGAGATTGGGGCCTAATTGTATGTATCAAGCCAGTGAGGTTTGGACTCCTGTAAGTTTTATTTCCCAGGGCTAATATTTCAACTTAAATTACATGCAAATAACTTGTACCCGTCAGTCTTAATGCTTGATTTGTGTTAGCACATGAAACAAATAATCCTACTCTGGTATTTCATTTGTGTTTCTTATTCCTGATGCTTAGTTTCTGGCAAGGCATTAAAACAACTTTCTGAATCTCCTGTAATAAATAAATCCAACCCGCCACTCTTATTTCTCATGTAATCGCAAAGGGATTTGAAATCTTTTATGCCACAAGCTTTTATCAAAACTATTCCTATTACCTGACTTTTCTTGAATCTATGGTAATTTCTTGAGTAAGAACCTCGAGTATGGTACATAAATAGATTTAATCAATATAAGAGGTGGTTAAACAATGTTAATCAAATAATTTATTCATTACATTTTGGAAGTCAGTTACTTTCCAGATATTTTCTTTTCTTCATAATATCTCCAGCCTATAGAAACAGAGGAGGAATTTGCAAATTCAGGAATGACGGGCAAAGGTTTACGCACCGGAGTAACTTGAGACCAGTGAGCAACCTTACTATGGCTTATGTCATTACTGAAATGTTTAAGTCATGATGTCATATGGGACATATGACGTGTGAAATTTTTGGATGCTGAAATAGAAAACAACAATGGCCTCCTGGCGTTGCCTGAGATCTTGCCCTTGGCCACTCTGCTGTAGTTAAGGTTGAAACCTCCTCTTTTGTTTAAAAGTTAATTTTTCTAAGTGGAAGTAATATTTACTGAAATGAAAACATTCAGCAATATTTATGGAAGTTTTTACTCAGTTTGTCCTGAAACCAGGGTGCCTCAGCAGAGATGAAATGAGGTAAAGTGCTTCAAACTTAGGAGCATTTCTGGGAAGGAAACAGCTACCTGAGAGGATGTCCATATCTCCAGCCCCATGTGCTCCCCTCCCACATGATCTCTGGGATCTAGGAGGCCTTGATCCACTCTGGATGACCGTGCATGAGCCCCGCTCCTTGCCATGTGTGCACGTGCTGGGATCTGGGAGGGAGGGGATGCATCATCCGTGGGATATGACCTCCTGATAACCAGGATCTGCGGTAGACAAAGTAGCCACAGTCCCAGTGAACTCTTTTCACTTCCCCATCATTACACAGATGCATTAAATGCAAGTTGGCTAAGGACCTGGGAACGGCATATTGCCATGCTTGCATCTGAATTCTGGCTTGCATACTGCCACTGCAGAGCTGGTCCTCCTGGCAGCACGCACATCGCTGTGCTAGTCCGGGAAAGGAAAGGTGCCAGAATCAGCACCTTGCTTTGCAAGTCGTCCCTCTTTCATACACGTCTTATATTTCCCAGTCCGAGCTGCCTAGGCACATTGCAGTTGAAGACAGCACGTGCTTTGTGTGCAACTACAGGCTGGCTAGCCCACAGTCTTGCAGTCTGTTTCGGCTACCTGTCTACCAGGTCTTTTCTGCTGTCTACAGTGAATGCATGAATAATAGCACTTTGTGCTCATGCGTTCTTATTTATCAGGCCACGCTGAAGGGAACGTAGCCAGCTTCATTGCTTTTGGAGGCAGGCAGGTGGTTTTGCTCTTGCCACAACATTTGAATGCTGCTGTTAGGGCAAATCAAAGGCCCTTCATCGCCGCGTGAGTCTTGTCTTGCACCAGTGGAAGACACAGGGTTACTGAGAGCGGGCTGTAGAGCCTGCCCCCTTGTAGGCTGGCTTCAGCTGGTCTTTTGAATATGAAAGCAGACCTTGCTCCCACATATAAACTCATAACCTTGCTCTGGGCTGCAGGAAAGGCCATTTTGCTCTGCCCCCTTCCTGATAACAAGCTTCTCTGGGCTCTTTGAGAGGCATTGGCAGGTCCGACCTGCAGCTTTCCCCACAATACAATGAAGTCGCCCTCCCTAGCTCCCTGCCCTCCCTTTCTTTCT
>NW_017728947.1:115075952-115080097 GCF_001723895.1 Crocodylus porosus | reverse complement strand
TTTACGCACCGGAGTAACTTGAGACCAGTGAGCAACCTTACTATGGCTTATGTCATTACTGAAATGTTTAAGTCATGATGTCATATGGGACATATGACGTGTGAAATTTTTGGATGCTGAAATAGAAAACAACAATGGCCTCCTGGCGTTGCCTGAGATCTTGCCCTTGGCCACTCTGCTGTAGTTAAGGTTGAAACCTCCTCTTTTGTTTAAAAGTTAATTTTTCTAAGTGGAAGTAATATTTACTGAAATGAAAACATTCAGCAATATTTATGGAAGTTTTTACTCAGTTTGTCCTGAAACCAGGGTGCCTCAGCAGAGATGAAATGAGGTAAAGTGCTTCAAACTTAGGAGCATTTCTGGGAAGGAAACAGCTACCTGAGAGGATGTCCATATCTCCAGCCCCATGTGCTCCCCTCCCACATGATCTCTGGGATCCAGGAGGCCTTGATCCACTCTGGATGACCGTGCATGAGCCCCGCTCCTTGCCATGTGTGCACGTGCTGGGATCTGGGAGGGAGGGGATGCATCATCCGTGGGATATGACCTCCTGATAACCAGGATCTGCGGTAGACAAAGTAGCCACAGTCCCAGTGAACTCTTTTCACTTCCCCATCATTACACAGATGCATTAAATGCAAGTTGGCTAAGGACCTGGGAACGGCATATTGCCATGCTTGCATCTGAATTCTGGCTTGCATACTGCCACTGCAGAGCTGGTCCTCCTGGCAGCACGCACATCGCTGTGCTAGTCCGGGAAAGGAAAGGTGCCAGAATCAGCACCTTGCTTTGCAAGTCGTCCCTCTTTCATACACGTCTTATATTTCCCAGTCCGAGCTGCCTAGGCACATTGCAGTTGAAGACAGCACGTGCTTTGTGTGCAACTACAGGCTGGCTAGCCCACAGTCTTGCAGTCTGTTTCGGCTACCTGTCTACCAGGTCTTTTCTGCTGTCTACAGTGAATGCATGAATAATAGCACTTTGTGCTCATGCGTTCTTATTTATCAGGCCACGCTGAAGGGAACGTAGCCAGCTTCATTGCTTTTGGAGGCAGGCAGGTGGTTTTGCTCTTGCCACAACATTTGAATGCTGCTGTTAGGGCAAATCAAAGGCCCTTCATCGCCGCGTGAGTCTTGTCTTGCACCAGTGGAAGACACAGGGTTACTGAGAGCGGGCTGTAGAGCCTGCCCCCTTGTAGGCTGGCTTCAGCTGGTCTTTTGAATATGAAAGCAGACCTTGCTCCCACATATAAACTCATAACCTTGCTCTGGGCTGCAGGAAAGGCCATTTTGCTCTGCCCCCTTCCTGATAACAAGCTTCTCTGGGCTCTTTGAGAGGCATTGGCAGGTCCGACCTGCAGCTTTCCCCACAATACAATGAAGTCGCCCTCCCTAGCTCCCTGCCCTCCCTTTCTTTCTTTTTCCATCGGGTAATGATGATTTCTTCCAAAAGAAAACCGACAAAATGTGTTGCGATCTTCCTCCTCTGTTTGCATCCTCTCCTTCCTCCCCTGTCAAAGGTTCAGAAGATCCTGCCCCGTTCCCTGACCACCCCGTGGCATCTCTCGAGGTCTTCACATCTGAACCTCACAGATTTTTTCTGCTTAGCCCCCCCTGAGATACAGCCTTTTTTATCCCTCTGCTCAGCTAAAACTCTCCTAAGCTCTCGACATTGTCGCAGCTTCTTTTCCTCTGGCCTCGATAAATGAAATCTTATTTATTTATCGGGGTTATACCAGAATCCTTTGGAAAGCTCATTCTCCTTCCCTGCTTTCTCCATGCCTGTATACCCTCTGCGGGCTGCTCCTTTTCTATCTCATGACCACTTTATGTTCACTTTCAAGGCCTTTCCCAACCTGCTCCCTTACATCTGATTGCCTCTTAGTCCCTACCAAAATGTTGCCTTCTGCACTACAGACCCTCTACCGCTATAGGGATGCAGTTGTAGATCTGCCAGGAGAGCCTCTGAGCAGAGATACTGGTAAAGCCATGCCACCTTTCTGAACGATGGACACCAACCCAAGAAAAAACTTTCTTTTTGTCATAGCTGTGTTCACACCAGCGTATTGATGGCACAGCTACGTCAGTTGGAGGGGGGAAGGGGATGGGGGAGTATGACTTTTTATATCCCTAAGTGACATAGCAATTTTGGACAGACTTTGTGGTGTAGAAGAGCCCTAAAACTCTATGTTAATATGGGTAATCAGCAGCATATGATCAACAGCAACCAGAGAAGCAAGAAAGATGGACCGTGGGCTTTTCCAAGGAGAACAACACGTTCTTAGAAAGGATGGCCCATGTCCAGAGGAGTCCGTGCAGTACATCCGGTTTTCAGGAGGAGTTCGAGGGAAGGGAAGGTCGGTTCCCATGCTTGAGTTTCTACGAGGTTATTTCTAGTGACAGCAAGGCAGGGATGGCATCTATTTTCTGCCCATGGGCTGCTGTCTGCTCTGCACTTGGTGACAGTTGTGATGGATTATCATTGCTGTTTGTAGTTATTGCATTCGCACCTAGAGGACAGCCAGGCCGAGGGGCTGTTGTGGTGCGTTTTGGGCTGACACATAGACCGTCTCTGTCCCATAGAGCTTCAGTCTGAACAGCAGCAAGCAGCAGGCAGAGGAGACAAAGGGACGACCAGGGAGACAACACATAAAAGCCGATTTTGATCTTCATCCCTGTCCTGAGCAGGGATCTCTCATTGCCGGCCGTCTGCCCGGGCGTAGGTTGCTTTGTCCCATTTGCACTGGGGCCTGGGTGAGTTTTGAGAGTCTCCCGCAGGTGGATGAGGTGTGGGTTTATGTGTGTCCAGGGCAGAGCGGGACCAAGGGTGATGAGCATGGTGGGGGAAATGGTGAAGGTTGGCCTCGCTGCCTGTGCTGGCCCCTGGAGCAGAGAGCTGTCAGCACGGGTGGTATTTTTCCCTTCATGACTGATCTCTAGCTGTGGCCATGACTGCAGATGCTATTGTTTCAGCTACCAGCCTCATGTTATTTTTCTGAAAAATGCAGTTTGTGTTAGTTGAACCTATTTCTGAAATTGAGTCAAATTCAACAGCGTTGAGTTTTGGCTAGAAAAAAAAGAAGTCCTCTAGCAGGATTAACAAGGGGATTTAGGCACCATTCCCACCCAAGGAACAAGGGACATGCCCCTCTCCCCGCAGGGTGTTAGGGGACACGCTGTGTTTGGGGGGGCTGCACTGGTGCACGTGCACCCCGCTCCACCCAAAGTTTAAAGCCAAGTGCCTGGCAGCGGCAGCAGCATTTCTAGTCAAGCAGTGCTGGCGGAGCCACGAACCCTCGTGCCTCATTATCATCTACCTGATCCCTTGGAAACTCTTCCTCCCATAGGTGTTGACACCCCTCTTCTTTTTAATGCTCCTGGTGTTTCATGAATCCAGCTCTTCTTGGTTCTGCAGTTCTGCTCTCCGTTTGCTGCTCCTGGTGATGAAGCTCCTATTTCGTAACCCGGCAGGTTGTTTTTAACTTTGGGCAGGGGGCTGGACTCGATGATCTCCCGAGGTCCCTTCCAGCCCTGATGTCTATGAAATCTATGAAACTCTATCCGATGAAGTTACATTAGTTTTTCCTTCCATCTTAAACTGAACAATGCACTGACAATGAATAAAACACTAGGCCCCTAGCATGCATAGTTTATTTTTAACCAGAGAAAAATACGTGTTGTTTCATTTGTGAGGATGCACCTCACTCTCTGCACCTCCCTTTTCAAACGCCTTGATCTGCCCGTGGCTGCTAAAGTGGAGCAGCATCAGTAGGAGAGACTGAGACCACATCTAGGCCTTGGGGTTGCTGTGACCTGGCCAGGTTTCCACAGAAAATAAGGGTGTGAAGGGACCTCAGGAGGTCACATCTAGTCCACCCCCCCTACACAAAGCAGGACCACTGCTACATCATCCCACACATCTCTAACTAGATCTTCCCCAACTACATCACCCCAGCCAAGGCTTTGTCTAGCTGGGCCTCAAACATCTCCAAGGATGGAGACTGCACTGCCGCTCTGGGTGACCTGTAACATGAGGTGTGCCCTGCCTCAGCTTCTACCTCCGTCCCCAAACCTAGGAGGACACCAGTAAGGTCACTCCAGAGTCACCTCCATCGAGCGCTCTCAGGTAGACCAGAGCCCGGGATC
>NW_017728947.1:115073906-115075522 GCF_001723895.1 Crocodylus porosus | reverse complement strand
TCAGAAGAAAAACAGAATATCACCTCCTAAGAGCATCAGCTCCTACTGACAGCATCTAAAATGCCGGGGTCCTTGGCAGATTTGTTCCTACCTATGGATTTGGTTGTAGCAAGTTGTTGGAGATATTTTCGGACAGCTGTTGTGGAGGTTCAACATGATGAGTGAGAAATACTTCAAGAGCAAAAAGTGTGAGTTTAATTTACTCTTAGCGAGCCAGATCTTAAAACGTCAAGTGAAAACGTATGTCGGTGCTCAAAAATACGTAACTATGTGGGCATCTGAGTTGGCAGAGGCACAAAACAACCTGCAACCATGGCTTTGCATGTGCAAAGCATATTGTGCACACACCAGCTCCTGCTGGCATCACCGGAAGTGTGTACCAATACTGGCGAGGGCTTTGGCATTTGCTTTCAATACTTTTGACTTCAATACTTCAATACAGTGACTTTTCATTTTCACGTTTTAAAAAATAGTCTGCTATCTTGAATCTCACCATCAGATCCTGTGATCATGCCTCTAATCTTTTAATGAAAAATCCCAAGAGCTTCTTCAGAGACTTTGTATCATAGGCAGAATGGTTAGTGAGGCTTATAGTTAAGACTAAAAAAGTGTCCCCCCCAGGAAATGATGGGTTGAAACTGTTTATCTCCTATTGTAAAGTCTTGCATGCTTCTTGCTGCACAAAAGCAATTGTTTAGAGGGCTGAGCAAAAAAACAGCCCAGCCATTTTAAAGTACAAAAAGATTTTGTTTACCACTGAAGTCCCCTACGGCTGCACTTATATGGTCAGCTAGGTTCCTAAAAGGGATTTAGGGGGAGCGCAAATCCCTAAAGTCATGAAATGTGATCTCTGTTCTGGCTGCTAAGTTTTGGCTCTAACAGCCCCCCCAGTATCCAACCTGAGGAGAGCAAGGCTGGGGCATGAAAGGTCTGCGACGAACAGGTGAGTTAATGAGGTCTGTGATGAACAGGTGAGTCCTGGGGAGGTAACGAAGAAATCCTTATTTCAGATGCTTCGTGCCAGGTGCCCAGGTGGGGACAGGCCTAATTTCTCAAGTGATTCCTCCCAGAGAGACTGGCCGAGAGGAGGAGCGTGGGGCTTGAGTGGAGTGGAACCGGTGCCTTGGAAATAAGACCTAAACAGTGAGCAGGGCAATGGGAAGTAGGACATGATATCCATCCCTCCGGGCATGGTGCGCCCCCAACCAACTTTGGCAGGGACTCTGTAGCTCAGTGGCTCCTTTAACCTTGAACCCCAGTGCTCGTTCCTGCCTAGAGCGGGGGGTTGGACTCGATGATCTACCTGGTCCCTTCCGACCCTAGAAATCGTTGAAATCGCTGAAGTCGGTATCCTGAGCTTTGCGCAGCGCACTCGGTTCCTTCGCTGTTGTAGCGGGAAGCCAGAGCATTGCCCGCTGCACCGGCACGGCAAGTCTGTGCCAGAGACCCCGCTCTGCCTCCTCTTCCTTTTCCACCCCGCGTCACCTTCCTCCTGTGCTCTTCCTCTCTCGGCCTTTCACGCAGTCCCGAGGCAGCCCGGCCAGCTCTGCTCAGGCTGCGGAAACCCAGGAGAGAAGACAGACTAGCCAGATGGCATCCAGACTGGGCACGTGAGC
>NW_017728947.1:115069986-115073806 GCF_001723895.1 Crocodylus porosus | reverse complement strand
CCTTTCCCTTCCTGCTAAGGAAGAGACTGCTTGATATTATTGGTGGGATGTTCCAAGTAGCATGTGAGAGGCAAGGGTTTTTGGGGGTGGCGTCTTTTACCGGACCATCCGCATGGCTGGGATAGACATAGGAAAGCTTTTGGATATCAGAAGACTCCTCCTCAGGCCTCTGGGAGAGAATAAGACATTTAAGACTAGAGTCTTTGTTTCTGTCTCTCTGTCAAAGGGATTTTGGTAAATGCATAGTTTGCTTGTGTGCTTGTTCAGTATAATTACTCGATTCCCGAGCACTCTTCCCTGTTTGGGTTTTTCTGCATCTTAATCACAACATCCAAATGTAGCAGCAGTTTGCTAAGTTGTGGGTGGGGGGGGGTGGCTCTTTTTCATGGTACTAAGTCAGTTGAGGTTTCTGTACACAAAAACCTGAAATCATATTTAACTGTATAATGTGGCTTGGGGCCATATTAACAGCTTTTATTTTCCAGGCCCATTTAATTCATCAAAACTAAAACAAAACATCTGCCTGTAGCTTTGGGTTGCCAACACGTATGTCCTTATGCTCAGGTTGGAATCGCAGTTGAGTTGAGAAGTCATTAGTCTTGAAGTTGAAGCTTTTCTGATGTCAAATCTTGCTTGAGCTGGTGAATGCAGCTGCTGCCTTGGCAATGCAGGGAGTTATTTGTCCCTTACTATCCTTCTGGGCACATCCCTGTATGTCCACCATTGTGTGTCTCTTTATTCACCTCTTACGTGCCTTTGCTTTCTAATGTAGAAGGATCCTTGGGGTTGTTACTAGGCTTGCAGTTTTTTGTCACTAATCATCGACTGCCTCTCTTGCTATCCTGGACACTTTCAATTTTTGCGTGCATGTTGGTTGAACTGTTGCTTAGAGCATCTTGTCAGGAAAACAGAAATCTTCTTGTATACTGTTAAGTCACAAGATGCCTATGTTCTTTCAGTGCACACCATTTTCTCATATAGGAAATCAATGGTTATACCAAATAGGAGAAGTAAGAGACTACATCCTAGTTTGACACAAATGTGTATTCTAAATCATTGTCGCAAGCACACGCTTACTTGAAGTTTGCAAACTTTGTCTAGTATAAAGCTTTGATGTGAATAATGTGGATCTTGGTTATTTTTGTTGGCATACAACAATAGTGCAACATGTTCCAGAGTGAATAATCCTGGATAGTTTCTTAAAATCTATTATCTTGATGATTTGTGTGTGTGTGGGTGTATATATATGTGTAAATGTGTGTGTGTGTGTGTATTTGCATCTTCCACTGTGGTTACTCTTGGGGTAACCACGAATCTAGCCAGCACACTATACTCTGGGTTAAATAAACCTGTTTTTTCCTTGTTTGCTTCAACTGTTCCCTTTATTTTAATATGATAACACAGATTTCCCCACTCTGAGAAGTGTATGCCACCAGTTATCAGAATACTGGTCTTTGGTATTTTGAATATAACTTTTTTCCCCCTCCGTTTTTCTGGATTTTTCATGTATATTGAAAAGTTCAGGTTTTTTTTATTTTTGTTTAAACAAATAGTTTCATCACTCATGGTTTCATCACTAGAATCTTCCAACATTACCCCCTGACTTGGTCTTCATTTGCAGCCCACTTTTCAACTTTTTTAACCCATCTTTCCCTTCTTTGTTGCAGTGTCTAGTTCTGGGCTTTTGGTCCCTTTGTCACGCTTAGTGATGCTGTGTGGTTTAGTTACTCCCTGATGGAAAGGCTCTACCCATAGCATTTTTCCTTCTATTTTAAAGGTCTTTCCTGCCTCATCTGGGACTGAGGGTGACACGGTCTAATTTGAATTGGGAGCATTTTACTGCTGCCTCCATGCCTTCAGCAGACACTTCTTCACTGTTTATCATGCATTTCCCTGTTTCTCTTCACTTTGCTTTTTATTCCATTGTCGGTTGTGTTACGTATTTTTACCTCTGTCTCTTTCGGAAATATAGTTAAGGAGTTAATGCTCTGGTCTGGCTTTCACACAAGTCCACGTAGCTAGATTTGCTCTACGTGTTTGGAAACCAGCCACCATGATGAAAGGACCGTGACCTTCCTCTGCTGAATTTTTCTGGTTTATCTAAGCCTTAGATCACCTGTTTCTCTTCAATTTGAAATTGCTGCTGTAATGTTTCTGAGCCTTTGCTATCAGTTTTCTTGGTGGTTCTTTGCAGTTGTGTTTTGTCTTCTGTTTTTAATCTTCATTTTCCACAAATTGTGCTCCGTCTTCATGTCTGCCTTTATGTATGCTCTTGAGGTCCTGGAGAATTGCTCTGAATTTCCCTTCCAGTGTTCAAATAGTCACTGTTGTCCCTGGAGCCTTCACCTGGGGAATTTCAAGTTATCCTTATGGATCTCTCTAAAGCAGGAATATGTTCAACCTCTTGGGTATCAGCGTATGATCCTAGTCCACTCTGGTCACCTCCCTGAAAAATACCTACTGCAAAAGGTGGCTATGTCCTCTTCCTCACTGCTGGGTTGTTTGGGGTTTTTTTGGTAACTTCTCTTAGGGTAAGACAAGAGGACATTACAAAAGTAGATTATTAACAGTGTTTCAGAGACTTGAGTAGGGTGGATTAGCCTCACACCATAGGGTAGACTATATCCTATCCCCACGTGTAGTTCAAATGGCTTTTTACTGGATTCTGGAAATAAAAGTTATGTTTTCCCATCACTGGCTTGATTCTGGAAATGACGGTTATGCTTGCCCATTACTTTTTCTGTTCTCTTGTCCTTCCCTTTTGTTGTGCTTGGAAATACTGGTAATCAGAGTCTAGTTAGTTGTAAAAGTGGCTTTTTTCATGTCATTTTGTCATACTTGTGTCCTAGTATATAGCTTTTCTTTTCTCATAGGTTGTTAGGGGCTGGAAGGGACCTCACAGATTATCGTGTCCAGCCCCCACGACTCTAGGCAGGAAGACGACTGGGGTCAAGTGACCATCCACATGTGACATATGCCAACAATTACATATTTGGCTCCCAATTTGCAAGACTTTTTTTCCTCCTGCTCTTGAAGTAAAAATGACTGTTATTCCTTCTGAATACTAACCTATTGTGTTCTTGCATATATTTAGACTTTGTTTTCATCTTTGAAGATTTGGCAGGGGCCAATAAGAATATTCAGTCCCTCCAAGGGTTGAGGTTTATTTGTTCATTTCCTTATCCGCTCATCTTTTTTGTTCAAGCTGTTCGAATAATTTGGGAACTGGGAGATTTGGTGTAAATGTAGGCTGTCAGTTATTAGAAAAGTGACATGGCTTTGTTTATCCACTTCATGCTGAACTCCACCTACAAAAGAACAAAGCAAAAAACCCAACAACTTAAATATAGTATTTCACATTATGTAAGGAACGGAGATAATTTTACATTAGAACAGTAGTTTTTTTCTTCTTGGAAGTTGTTAGGTACCTAGGCAATCATATTACAAAACATATAGTCTGATGCAATGTTTTACCCTTCTGGCATAGATAAAACAACCCAAAAATGCTGCCAGTGAGAGGAAAGTGCATTCCTTTGCAACATGATCCATGGTCTACTGTGAGTGAATTGGGAACAAGGGGGATAGAGAATAGGAAAGCTGTGAGTTGGTAACTATGTGCTGTATTACTAGGATTTCCTCTGTTGGCCATAGCCTAATTCACATGTGTAATTTATAACTTGAGCTGAAAACATCTGTCAGCTTTTGTAACCCAACTGACCAAGAGACAATCTGCCGTATTCATAGATTCATAGACATTAGGGCTGGAAGGGACCTCGGGAGATCATCGAGTCCAGCCCCCTGCCCAAAGGGCAGGAAGTCA
>NW_017728947.1:115048059-115069151 GCF_001723895.1 Crocodylus porosus | reverse complement strand
ACAACTGGCCAGTTTGGCCAAGAGGTGATCATGGGATACCAGATCAAAGGCTTTTTTGAAGTCAAGATATATGACATCAATCTCTTCTCCCTCATCCAGGTGATAGGTCACCTGGTCATAGAAGGAAATGAGATTGGTCAAACAAGACCTAATTCCTTCAACACATCCAGATGAGGTGTGTTGTCCTTCACCTTAACAATCAAATCTGCATGTATTTATGTATGAATAATTTATTGTTTTCCATTTTTCATAGGATAGGCATATCATTTGGTAAGCTTTGGAAAAATGTGAAACAAAGAGGTTGCTGATGTACCTTAAGCACAGAGGGGCTAGAATAGAGGTTCACAAGGGAACTTGGGCCTTGTCTGCATAGCACATTTTACCATGCCCGGCAGTGGGCCAGCTGGTGAGTGCACCCACACCAGTTGCCTGGTGGCTGTAGAGCCTCTTCTTTCTGTTGGCAGGACAACACCATCATTTGAAATAAGGTTTCTACTGCCGTCTCCAACAGAAAGTGCATGTAGACATACATGGCCACATCTTCTGCCACATGCTGTGGCACTTTAATGGCTATATCTACCTAAGGTGCACTTCTTACCCCACTGGCTGAGCTGTGGTAGTGGATCATGTGGCCTCAGCACAGAGCTGTCAGAAGCTGTGCATGTACCTTAGTAGCTGCTGTCTGTAGCTGCAGTTCCCGGAGGCACAAGCAGCACAGTGTAGACCAGGCCACGGCTCCTTTTCCTTGCCCTCTTCCCCCATTTCCATGACTCTTGTGCTCTGGGCTGCACAGGGGCCCATCTGAGTGTGCTGGCTATTGTGAATCCCATGTTCACCGCACAGGGAATGAAGGTGACTGACTCAAGACTTGTGAATTATACTCCTGGAGCTGACTGTGAAGAACAGGGTTCCTTTTTTGGGTCCAAGCACCTAAAGCTTAGACATTGCAGAAGGGTACCTTGCTGATTCCTAGTGTGATTGACAACGGGATCTGGCATCTGGGACTTGGAGTGGAATTCACATACCTAAGTTACACACCGAGTCTCCCCTTTAAAAGTATATAGACCTTCGGTATCTAAACTGGGATTCACACCACTGAGCCAGGCAATAAGGAACACTGAAGAGGAATGTCAGTTTGGGAGCCTGTGTGAAATTGGGATTTCCAGCCTGACATTTCTGCTTAGGTTAATACAGAACACCTAACTCATTATATGGGGAGACACCGTTGGCCCCATGTTTTAAGACACAGCGTGCACGTCTACATGAATGCTTTAAGGTGCATTAGCCTAAATTTAAGGTACAGCAGGGTGTGTGTCTACATGTGCATGCCTTTAATGTGCTTTAAAAATAGCAATTTTGGGCTAATCATGCCTAAATTTGATACCTGCAAATGCAGGTATCAAATTTAGGTTTGAAATGTTAAAACACATTAACAAACATGTAGACATGGTAAAGCGTATTAACACTGTGTGTGTGGACTGATTTGGGACTCACTTTAGTCCTCACACAGCATTAATGTGCTTTAACGCCTACACTTGTAGATGTCTGCCTAAATCTGCTTAATACACATTAAGCTAATGCACATTAAATTTAGGCATGCTTAAATGCACATGAAGACACGCCCAGCAATGATGTCACTTACCAGTTATGTAATACCTTGGGGTACGTATACACATGTTGTCATTAGAACACATCAAATCAGCCTTGATTCATCGAAAATATCTTTTGCCCTTTGTTTTTTCTTGCTTTTTTTTAAAAAGGGAGGAAGGAAGATGCTTGGACTTACTGATGTTAAGCTGCCCCCTAATCTCTGGAAAGGTTGTGAAACAAAAAATTAACAGGTCTGTTGACAAGTGCCTAGAAGATGGAAAGGAGCAATGGAGAACAAAGGCTCATGAATTAATCCCTGAGGGTCTCTCTTGCAAGGGACCCACTCCTTGATGATTCCCTCTTTGCAACGTGCTACCTGACAGTTTCTAATCCACCGAATGTGTGCTGGCTTGAGTTAGCATTGTCTGCATTCCTTAAGTGAAATGTGTGGTACCAAGTCAAATGCCTTACAGAGTTGTGTTAACACCATTGACAGTATCATAGAGTCACAGACAATGAGGGCTGGAAGGGCCCTCAGGTCACATCTAGTCCAACCCCCTGCCCCAAGCAGGACCAGCCCCAGCCAAGGCTTTGTCTGGATGGGTCTTGACCTCCATGGATGGAGACTCCACCACCTTTGTGAAACCACAACCTTTCCACAAAGATTTCACAACCTTTGATGGTTACAGATCATTGAATCTGTAATCTCATAAGAACCAAACATACCAAATTTGACAAGACCTACACCCATATTGTTGCCCATCACCAATTCTCCCCTCCATTAGTACAGTCCTGTATCGATTGCTTCATTATTTTGCTCAGGATCAATGCCAACTGACAGCTCTGTAATTACCCAGGTCATACTGTTTACCCTTTTCGAGTACTGGCACAACATTACCTTTCTTTTTGTCGTCTGTGACATCCCCAGTTTCTAAAACATATTGAAAATCAACATGAACGGTCGAGAGCTTTTAGGATAAGCCAAATACATTTCAAACAACCAACTTCCTGTACTTGCAGGGGCAGGCACTGGTGAATATTTTCTCCTCCTCCAAGCCTTATTCAGGACACCTTCGGGGAACAGTATTATAGATCCCTAGATAATAACTCTACCAAACATCTTTTTTCAAAGGACTTTAAAAAGTTTTGCACAGGGCATGCATCAACAGAGATTGCCCAACATGACCTACAATAGAGAAACCCACAGGGCTACATGAAAAACCATGAATCAATACAATTTTAGGAATAATGCAATGGCAGGACTAGGAGTTAGAGCCTGCAGTGGTGGGTGATAGATGTGTATATTTGAAGGTTCATTAATTTACCATTTTAAAGGAAAATATTCAATGAGTGCTTCTGATCCATAAATATGGTACGGCTGAGAATAATATTCCCAGAGCTGCTTCTCCCCTCTTCCCTCTGTGTGTTTCTCTCTTTGTTGCACTGAGCCTGGGAATGCCACATCTCTGCAGTGCCGGGTCTCTGGTAACTGGGTTTTGCAGACAATTGTTTTTTATTTGCCTGTATCATGCTGCTTTTCATTGGAGAAAAATAAAGCAAATTTGTGCATATATATTTTTATCCTGTCTCATGCAGCAAATTTTTTTATAAGGCATGTAGATCTCAAGTCCCTCCAGTTTCTCCATTTGCTTGCTCAGCAAGAGCGGAAGATGAGTGCTGGGGGGGGGGTTGCTTCTGTGTATATTGTGAGCAGCTATTTAAGTGACATGGGCAAATTTTGCTCCCCTTAATTTCATGCAGCTAGGAGGAGAAGGGGTCACAGGGCTCGGCCAGCCTCACACGCGGTCCTTTCTCCTTGCCCTCCATCTCTGCTTGGGCGAGCTGTGAGGCTTTCTCCTTGGCATCAAGAGCTTGGATCCTGGGGCATTTAAGGGAAATCAGAGCACAGAGAAATTTAAGAAAAAAACATTTTATAGCAGGAGAGGAAGGAAAAAAAGACTCTTGACATCTGCAGATGATCCTTTCATTAAAACGAAACAATCTGTGCAGCCCATTTCTCCAACTCTTTCCCAGACTGGCTTAACTTTCAATTCTCGTGAAGCTGGAGATGGGCCATTTGGTTTATGGGTGATTCGGATATGGGTGTAATAGGGCTGTGTGTGCCAGTCCACAAACTTCACAGACGTCAGCCTGTTCGCTGCAGTGCCTGTCTGCGGCATCATTTCAGCTGGAAGTTCGCTTTGCGGAAAAGCAGCAGCTGCTCGATGAGAATAAATGTGTTTCTCTCGACGCTGTCAGCAGAAAGCTGCCTTTTGATCACTAAATGCATCTTCCTGTTAACAAAGCAGCGTGGCGTGTAACAAAAGTGGCCCGCTATTACTGCCGCATCCTGCACTCGCTGCTTCTTCCGTGCATTGCTCCTGTCCCTCGTAGCAGTGCTTGACTCCAGTGGCTTCAGGAGTGATACCCCTGAAATATAAGTGGCCCCTAATCCCCACAACCTAATGCTTTTACAGTGTCATGACTGCACCAGAACATCCCAAATCATTTCATTTACTTGAAACAGGAACTTTGATTTGTATTAGTGGGACTGAGATAGACACATCCACGGTATCATAATGCAGTTGCACAGAAAAGACTTACAATTGCCCTTTTTACAAGACGTACAAAATTAAGCCAGCTGGCAATAACTTCTTATTTAAATCCAAGGCAGGGATGGTGCCTCATCTGTCTATGATTTAACTTACAGCTGTTGCAAGGGAGATGGGGGGACAGGCACTAAAACATCTCTCAGGTTGAGGGTCCTGTATACAGCTCGGTCCATCTTACACTGCAGAAGCAGCAGTGGGCAGCAGGGAACGCCTTTTGGATATATCACTTCAGATCAGGTTTCTTCCTCTCTGTGCTCTCCTGAGAGAGGCAATCACTGTCGTCTCCAGCACAACCATTTCATGGAAAGCTGGATAGAAACCTCTATAAAGTTGTTACACATTTTCAAGCACTGACTTGGTAGCTGGTTGACTCTTTGTGTAGCTGGATGGGCATTTTTATGGTATGATCATTGCTTTGCATGCATGGCCGGTCCAAATTAATTGTGCGATTCACCAGGTAATCGCATCATCTATGTAATGTGTGGCAGTGGCCTTATTCACTAACACATAGGGTTGGAGGTAATATGGCTCGTAAGAAGTACGTGTGATCAGAAGTGCTGAAGGCTTTTGAAGTTTTCCATGGAACATTTTCTTCTGACTCCGACAGTTAGGCCGGGCACTTTGCCTCATTTGTTTGCTGCAAAATGCTGAATTGTTGAAACCAGGGCTCTTTTATGAGCTGCCAGGTTTGCTGAATCTCTCCTTGGAAAAGGTTTCTCCACTCCCAGAAGGAGTTCAAAACGAGAGGCTGACCCCTGCCTTGCCGGTATTGCAGTAGTGGGGGCACTCTGCCAGGATTTAGGATACCTGCAAACCCTTGGTCCGCTCGATTCAAACCCAGGATGTTGTCTTCACTTGCCCGCATCCCACGTGTGTTCCTGAGCCCCCGGGCTTTGGAGTCAGACCTGCACGTGCTCTCTCTGCCTCAGTAAGTGTATAGCCTACAGAGCTAAATGTATTTGCTATGTAACCCTTTATTCATGGAAACTCATACAGCAGAATCCAGCCCGTTCAGGTGTGCGCAGTCTGATTAATTTGCAGAGGAACGCTGATTTAAATTACCGCAGATGGCTCTGCTTCCCCAGTCTGCTGGATCTTCCTCAGTGATCCTGAACAACTGATGGGAAACGCGTTGCCCTTTGAAATTAAAGCCACAGCAACCTCTGTGGCACATTGGTGGTTCTGCGCGGCTGTTTGCTGCAGCTCTGTGCCTCTCTCAGGTACTTTGCAAACCCTCATCTTTTCAGGGTGGGGGACAGGGAGGCATTTGGCTTCAACTGTGTTCGTTCCTTTCGTTTGCAGCTGTCCAGCTTAGTAGCCTACATACTTACCACTGCCATCCTGCTTGCCATATTGTAATAGAGGCTCGCCATTACTGTGCTTCGTCCAGTCTTCAGGCATCCCCCTGGGGTTGCTAGCATTGCTAGGTGTCACCGGTCAGGCCAGGCTGCCTATTTGGGGGGGTCTGTGCACATGCCGTTGGGATGCCATCTGTGACGTTGTTGCTCTTGCATGCAGTGTATTCCCTTGATGATCTGTTTTTTACAGAAAGCTTGGTCTTTAGCAACAAAGGCTTGGCTGGGTTTGTTGTCTACAAAGCGCCTGGGTGCTGCCATCCATGACCAGTTAGTACACAGCGCCAGCTGGGTCATTTGCAGTCATGGTACAACATAAAGTGTGGAGGTGCCCCAGCTTAGTACAAAGCATTAAGGCTTCCCAGGCCCTCTTCATATACCAGTCAAAACAATGTGATGCTTACACCATACGCATCTAGTTCTCACCACGTACTGAAACTCCTTTTGGGGACATCGCCCACAATACTGTTTGCACTACGTAGTGCAACTTTCCCACTGAATTGGGAGACGTGTTTACCAAGCAGTCCTGATTTGGGCACAGTCCATCTGGATTTTGGTGTCCTATACCAGCCTTCTCAGTAGTTCTCTATTCATTGGCCTTGTGAAGGCCCTGTGCAGCCTGGCAATCTAGCTTTCCTAGCACTTGCATGTGTAGGGCATATAGGTGGAAGACTTAATGCTGTTCTCAGTGAGGCCTGCCGTGGTCACTGCTGTTTGCAGGGCCGCAGTGAGGGTTTTATATGCACTGATCAATGCCTGTATTAATCCATGCCCCAGTGTGGCCTATCTCTGGTATTCCATGAGTTCATAAAGTGTAACATAGCTTTGATGTGAGCCAATCTTTCAGCCACCGAATCAGAGACAAGGAGGGCTGGAAGAGACCTCAGGAGGCCACATCCAGTCCAACCCCCTGCTCCAAGCAGGACCAGCCCCAAATACATCATCCTAGACAAGGCTTTGTTTAGCCAGGTCTTAAATCTCCAAGGATGGAGACTGCACCACCTCTCTAGGTAACCTGTTCCAGTGCTTCACCACCCTCCTGGTGAGAGTTTTTCCTAATATCCAACCTCAACTTCCCTTGCTGCAGCTTGAGCCCATTGCCCCTTGTTCTGTTGTCTGCCCCCACTGAGAACAGTCCAGCCCCATCCTCTTTGGGACCACCCTGCAGGGAGTTGAAGGCTGCTATTTAATTCCCTTCAGTCTTCTCTTCTCCAGACTAAATAATTCCAGTTCCCTCAGCCTCTCCTCCTAAGTCATGTGTCCTATCCCACGAACCATTTTTGTTGCCCTCCACTGCACTCCCTCCAATTGTCTGCATTCGTCTTTCTGTACTGGGGGACCTAAAACAACACAGGAGTCAGTTTTGGCCTCACCAATGCAGAATAGGGGGGAAGAATCACTGCCCTCGGTCTGCCGGCAACGCTCCTACCGATGCAGCCCAGGATGCCGGTACCTTTCTTGGCATCAAGGGCGCACTGCTGGCTTCTGCTCAGCTCCTTGTCCCCTATCACCCCCAGTCCTTTCCTGCAGAGCTGCTGCCCAGCCAGCCCCTGGCCTGTATTTAGTCTGCCACTTCAGACTGATGGTCAGTTTTTGCTCTTTATCATGTGATATGTGGGGTTGACTGTGCTTCCACCTTCCCTGGAGCTGCACCTCTACCCTTACATCGGCCACGAAACAGACTTTGCAGGATAATAACTTTCCTCCTTCGCTGACTGGGGCCAGCTCTTGTATTTCCTTCTCAGTCCTCTGAGACATCCAGTCCCTTTTAATAATGGCCTTTGATGGATGATGAAACAAAAGAATCTGCATTACATACTAAACCTTTTTTTTACTTGTAAGCAGTTTTCCAGAGAAGGCAAAAAGAAAGAAGAAATGTGGATAAGGCTTTCAAGCAAGCAGCTGTTGGTTTATGAAGGGCCTGGGCATTTGAACAAGTTTCTGCATAGTAAAGCAAGCTGAGGACTGGCAGTACATCAGCTCCTGTGGGAACTGCCTGTGTGCACACCCTGGTGCTGTGGTAACTTAAAGGTGGCTTGTAATAGATAATGCAGTGATGGATGGGTGAGGTACCATTGGCTCGTTTCTTGTAATACAGAGCAGCAGATGCACTCCAAATCCCTACCCATGCTTATCTTGCGGTAGCGCGTTTGCATGTCTAGGCCCTAATTTATTTTCTATTCATGGCAAAGAGATTAACAACAATGACTGTAGTGTATGAGGATGAACGGTTTTATTTGGTGGTTTGTGTTTTTAAATAGAAACCTTCCATTACTTAATGAACTTGAACCATGTCTTCCCATTGCACATTGTGAGCAATGGCCAAGCTAAGTGGCTGACGGTGGAGGGAGCCCTGCTACGTTTTCATAGAAGAAATAAAGTGGAGTTATTGATTGCCTCCATGAGCTTTTTTTAAGAAATAGATTATCAATGGCAATGGAAAGGATTGACTGAAAAGGAAAGTAACGCTTTTCCACTAACAGCATTTCCAGAAAAAAAACAACTCCTCCACTACTGGCCACACACAGGTTCTCAATTTTGTTGGACTCGAAGCAGCCCTCAGCAAATGCCGGCTGTCTTAACTTCCACTCATTCCTTACTTACTGAAAAATAATAGAGCAGCTTTTCTGACCACAACTGGGACCCAGGAAGTGAGTCTGCCAGGCCAGGGCTGCTCTGAAGGGGCTCCACATGCTGTGGCGTGGCAGGCTGGGGCATGAGGGTGCTTCAGTGTGGGGGCTGCCTGCCAGCCAGGCCTGCACTGAAGCACCCTCATGCCTCAGCCTGCCCTGTTACCATCTACATGTATGTTTAAACAGCAATTTACTGCGCTGGCTTATAATAAATGATTGGAAACCAGTTTAAATCTGTAACACAACAGAAGTTCAGTGCACATAAACCACTTTCAAAATGTCTGAAATTGGTTTAAAATAAACCTGAATGGATGTAGGATCTGACCTAACTGATTTAGGTTCATTCAGTTTATTGGACTTCTGTCCCAGATCCCCTCCAGATTCAAGTTAGCTCACAGTCCCCCAGCATCCCAGGATGCTTTGCACCTCCCCTACTCCCCTCCCCTCCCCCCAAACAGGGTGGGCAGGCCAGCCTTGGCCCAAATTTCAGCCAACCAGGGAGGGGTGCTTTAGCACCCCCTGGCTTCTGGCTTTGGCCACTGCAGGCATGTGGCTGCATTTCCAGAATCAAAAGTGAATGTCTGCTCACTTGCTTATCGGTTCAATTATGCAGCTTAGACTACTCTGCGAAGATTGAATCTATTAAGCCTTGGGATTTTTGACTATTTGAACTGAGCCTGAGAGATTGTGCAACAGCCAAAGTGCTAGCTCCTTCACTAGCAGGTGAGGTTAATCCCCTTTTTAGCCAATCTCCTTTTAAACATAGAATCACATAGAATCCTTTTATCCCATAGCATGACAGGGTTGGAAGGGACTTCAACGGTCATCTAGTTCTCCCCGCTGCACAGAGGCAGGACCCACTGCAGCAGGGGTGTCAAACTCCTATGACACCATGGGACAGACAAGTGGTACAGGGCTGGTTCATGGGATGGATCCAGGCTCCTCCCCCTCCCCTCCCCCCCAACTATGTCCAGTGCATGTGGTCCCTGCTCTAGACCTGATGCTGCCCATAGGGCTCGCTCCATCTGCTCCAGGATCTGTGCCATATGCAGTGTCCCCAACCCCTGGGCCAGTCCAAGACCTACACTGCACAGAATCATAGAAAATTAGGGCTGGGAGGGACCTTAGGGGGCCATCTAGTCCAACCCCCTGCTCCAAGCAGGACCAGCCCAAATGTGGCGCCCAGTGTAGTCAGTCCAGGACCTGTGGGTGTTGCATGCTGCACATGGCCCAGATCAGCTTGCATGTGACACAGTCCCAGACTAGCTGGGCCAGGCACCACACGTAGCGTGGATATTGGACCAGCTGGGGGTGGCGCTGGGGCTGGCGCTGTGCGCAGTGCATTGTGGCCCAGCATGGGGCTGGTTCGGCAGTGTGTGGGTCAGCTCAGATGCAGGGGCAGCACAAGGCTTCTTTGCCACATCTTTGACACCCTTGCACTACAATTGTAGCACAGTTATATTTCATGGTGATGTGTGGGTGTGACACACTTCACCCTGCATCAGCATCCATATGCTGCTCTTGTATAGCCCTGCTACAATGCGTTTACGGTATTACTAAAAGTCACCTCACAGGCAAAGCAGAGTAAACTATTTGGGGGAAAGCTGGTAGTCTTCCTGAGGGCATTAATTTGAATTACATTAGACATAAACCCACCCCTCCCATGGATCATATGATTATTTGTGAATGGGCCAGAATGTCTCATTTGTCCAGCCCTAGTCCTATAATCAGATGGGAGAAGAATGTAATGGCACTGGATGGTGGTGTCACATGGGAGCACAGGGTGCATTATTTCATCTGTGGTGTAAGCAGACTGCGAGAACATGTTTTTCCCTCCGCAGTGTGTTCTGGACATTCGGCCGCTTTCATGCCAAGTCATTACAGTGCCTCTAATCTAGTCTTTGGGCACTGAGATTATCTGTACAAGAGGAAGACACTACTTTAAGTACAGATACAAAATAAGCATGGTCCCCAGGTGTTCAGTGTATATATAAGTAAACCTGGTATTTAATGCATTGGGTATTTAGATGTACTAGGCTAGGATAGGTGTTTCAGTCCAGCCCATCTGCAATAACGAGCCAGGAGAAAATGATTCTCATCAATAGGATGTGTCAGAGAAGAAGGAAAGCCTGTAGGATTGAGCACATTACTGAATGTAGGCAGCACACCAGGGTTCAGCTCCACAGAGAGTCTACACTGGATCTTAATCAGCTGTTCTTTCATCATGTTAGAAAGGAAGATTTCACAGGAGGATGAGTCCCGGCCAGTCTCTGTGGAACAGGCAACGAGACTGAAGACAGTCTTGCCTCGACACAATGCAAATGACATGATTAACTACTTCGTCTTGGCAAGGGAGGTAATGATGAAATCAGGAAGTCGAATGTTAGTGGGGGTAGGTGCATCTAAGTTTGGTGTCATCATGCGTGCAAAAATAACCTGCACAAAGTAGGAATTTTGGTCAACAGCTGATTGGAGCTGGCAGGATACCATGAAAGTGTGATTAAAATAAAGGTGAAACTCATTTGTGATCTCCATTACAAGAGACATAATTAACAAAGAGGTGTCATGCAAACTGCAAACATTATCAGGGCTGACAGGTTGGAATTGTAACCAGAGCATACATCATCCTAAGCTTCTAAAATGCCAAGTCACAGATGAAGGTTCAAATGAAATGCTGGATGGAGCTATAAGTCACAGATGGCAAAGAAAGCTGTGCAATATTAAAATTCAGATGCGACCTCTCCCGCATAATTGCCACATGTGGAAGTGAAAACTTTTTGTAAGTAGTGTATTAAAAGCAAAAGAGGTTATAAAAGAAGCCAGGGCATATTCGACTAGGGGGCTACCTATAAACATTTTATCAACCATGTATAGGAAAGGTAACCACCCATGGGAGGCCAGGGTAAGGTAAATTGCTCTTTTAATGGTTGATCACAGGAATTTATAGAGCCTTGAAGAGAGTGGAGCTCAATTATGAGCAGTGAGAGTGCAGCTCTGTTTCTAATCTTGCTTACAATGGGGAAAACCAACTCACTCACTTCTCATCCAAGTGGCATGACTTAATGGTCCTCAGTCCTAGGAGGAGTGTTGATAGATGTCCGTCTCCTTAGCAGCCTTATCAATATGAAATATTAATGATTTCCAGTAGTGGCCTATAATTTAGTCAGGGAAATTTCATACCCATGAATGTGCCCTTCTTTATATCAGTGCCTGGTGCTTGCTAGGTCAACAGCCATCTATCATTACAAAAACCAGTGAGCCTACTTATGGATGCAGACACTCCTTTCCCCACAATTACCCTGTTCCTCCAGTTCCACCTTCCCTCCTTTGTCTCCTTAGTCATCTATTATTTATTATTGCTCCTGTTTATATAGCCTGGTTCCTCCTTGAGGCTCCTCAGGACTAAAATAGTGGCAATAATATTACATAATAGTGAAAACTATACCAGTTTACACTAGCCAAGGACCTGGCCTTTTGCTATGTAAAGGCTAGGTACAGGTGTTCAAAAAGCCCAAGGCAGAATTCATCTAAGTTATGCCTTTTTCTGTCAGTGGCGTAGTTTAGACCAGTAGCGAACAGAACACACGTTTGCCCTTTGATGGAGGGGGGCAAATCTTAGACCAGGTTCTGCCACTTTTAAACCAGTCTGTGTGTGCTGGACTTCTGGTCTGTTGCAGGTATAGACCAGTTTCCAATCACTTATACTGGTAAAAGTGTAATGTCTGTAGCTGGCCAAAATGTCTAAGTACTTTCAGTGCCACCTTTAATTCATTACAATGCAAAAATGCCATATGCACGTTTTGGATGCAGGCTGAAAATTGGGCTCGGAGTGTTGAGCCAAGACATTTTTCAAACTAAAATTTAAAACCTGGTAAAAACTCGCTTTTCTTTTAGGGCGTCATTAAAAGCTCAGAATTTGGCCCACTTTGTTTGCTGATGGGAAAAATTGTGAATCTGTTTGAATGATTTATGACTTGAGGAGGAAACTAGGCCAAACTGATTGCAGCTGAATCGTGCTTTTTGCTCAACCTATGCCCAAAGTGCATGTGAGCATTCCTAACTTGCAAACCCTTGCACAAATAGAGAGTAGGACTTATGTTTCCCATACCCTGTGGACCAACACCCTAAGCCACTGCATTTCACACAGCTCTCCTAAAGGCTGTAAAACCATGTCGGGATTAAGAACTGTGTTCTTTCCATCACCACCCCCTGAATCACAAGGCTATAAACTGACAGATCGATATTGCTGATTGAATCATTAAGGGAGAGATGCTACTGGATTAGCTTTTGGTTCAGCCAGGGAGATTTAGCTGCAGCTGTTCTGTTGCCATTTCTCACGGTGTGAGTGCTGTTTTGTCATTACACTTTCCCAGTGCCCTTGAATTTTGTTGTGCACTGGACACCATGGGGGTAGTCAGGTGCTTCTCCTAGAGAGCTCCTCTTAAGGCCAGGATATCTAGATGTGCTCTTGTGACACCGGCTCGTTTGCCCTGGGTGACCATCTGTAACGCTGTCCCCAGACAGAGCCCTTCGTCCTCCTGCCACGGATGTAATTCAGGATAATGGCACGGGTAGGCCTCGCTGGAATATCGATCGATATGAACTGCTCACGCTAAGGCTTTGCTCAGGCAGTGGCCAAAGTAGGCCTGACCAGCAAACCCGACCGATGCATGAAATCCTTACAGAAGCAAAACTTGGCATGTGGGCCAGATATGCACTCCTGCTGGGGGAGGTGGCTGTACAAGGTATAGTTTAGTACCCAGATGATAAGGCTGGAATGGGAACACCCAGAGCAGGATGGTTTGAGACTTTTGAGATACAGGGGGAATCCAATACGTAATTAGTTTTGATCATTGTATAAAAGGAGAATTGGAAATCATGAACTTTGGGGCAGCCTAGGGGAGCTTGTGTGGTGTTGTGCCACACAGGAATTGGCCGGTGTCATAGCAGAACCACTGTTCAAGCACTCATGGCACTCAGGACAAGTCCCAGAGGGCTGGAAAAGGGCCAATGTGGTCCCTATTTTCCAAAAAGGGAGGAAGGAGGATCTGGGTAACTATAGAGCAGTTAATCTCACCTCTATCCTTGGAAAACCTTTGAAAAAATGATTAAAGATCACATTTGTGGGAGCCCGGCAGGAAAAATAATGTTGAAGGGCAACCAGCATGGATTCATAGCAGGTAGATCCTGCCTGACAACTTGTTTCTTTTTATGACCAGGTCACAAACTGCTTGGATGCAGGAGCTGAGGTAGATGTCATCTGACTTTGATATGGTGTCTCATCCCATTCTCCTAGATGAACTAAGGAGCTGTGATGTAGATGATTACACGGTAAGGTGGGTGGTGAATTGGCCTATGGGACGCACCCAGGGAGTGGTGGTGAATGAGTCAGTGTTGACTTGGAAAGATGTGGGCAGTGGAGTCCCGCAAGGCTCGGTCCTTGGACCGGTGTTGTTCAATGTCTTCATCGGTGACTTGGATGAGGGTGTGGAGAGCACTCTGTCCAGACTCATGGATAACACCAAATTATGGGGCAAAGCAAACCCACACTGATGGGCAGGGAACGGATTCAGGCAGATTTGGACAGGGTGGGTAAATGGGCAGAACAAAATAGGATGCAGTTTAACAAAGTTAAGTGCAAGTGCTGCACCTAGGGAGAAGGAATCACTAACACACTTACAGACTGGGAGATGGCTTTTTAAGCAGCGCAGCAGCAGAAAGGGATCTCGGAGTCATAGCTGACTAAAAGATGAACTTGAGTTGATAATGTGACAAAGCGATCAGTAAAGCTCACCGCACCTTATCGTGCATTAGCAGGTGCATCACAAACAGGTCTAAGGAGGCGATCCTTCCCCTCTATGCGGCACTGGTCAGGCTGCAGCTGGAGTACCGCATCCAGTTCTGGGTGCCGCACTTCAGGAGGGATGTGGACAACATGGAGAGGGGCCCGAGGAGGCCACTCCCATGGTTAGGAGCCTGCAGTAAGGTCCCACAAGGAGAGATTGAGGGACCTGGATCTCTTCAGCCTTTGTAAGAGAAGGCTGAGAGATGATCTTGTGGCCACCTACAAACTTCTTGCGGGGGCAGCAAGGAATAGGAGATGCTCTGTTTGCCAGGGTATCCCTTGGAGTAACTAGAAACAAATGGCCCCAAAATGACAGAGACCAATTTTAGATTAGACATTAGGAAGAAATTCTTTATGGTAAGGGTTACTAGAATCTGGAACGGGTTCCCAAGGGAGGTGGTGCTCTCCCCTACCTTGGAGGTCTGCAAGAGGAGACTGGACAACCACCCAGTGGTGTTTCCTGCCCAGGGCAGGGGGTCAGACTTGATATCTACTGAGGTCTCTTCCGACCCTAAACATCTATGAAATGTATGAAATCTATGAAATGGCATATTTCCCAACTGCTCTCAGGGTTTGGCCTTTCTCCCTATGTTCCACAGGGAATAAAGGAAGAAAATACAAGAGAAAAAACACAACTGCAAGGCAAAGAGAACCCAAAACAATGCAAAAATAGAAGGAGGAATTTAAAAAAGTGTCTTTCAATATGTCACTTTTCTATTAAATTTCTCAGTTTTGACAAAGCCCATCTTTCAATCAGAAAATTGTATAGTCACAAATATTTTCACCGTTATCAGTGACCTGGAAAAAAACCCAAATGTCATTACTGATACAGTGTGGGAGTTGGGGAGATAATTAGGCCAAATCACCGATAAAGAGCAATTTGAATCATTTAATAATCTGTTCCAGTTCAAACAACACATATTTTAATACAGGCAAATGCAAGGTTGCACATCTATGAACAAAAGATGACTGTCACATGCATGGAGTGCAGAACGGTATCCTGAAATGCAGTAACACAGGCATGGACTTAGTGATCGTCGCTGATAATCAATTGAATATGAATTTCTGTGGCAAAAAAAAGAACAGGACAGTCTTTTTGGATGCAATGAGAAAAATAGTAACCAGGAAGGAGTCATTAGTTTTGTGCCTGGCCTTAATGAGATTGCTATTGGAATAGGATGTCCAGTTCTGGACACACATCAGAAAGGGTATGGAAAAACTGGAAAGGATTCCAAAAAGAGCTAGAAGAATTAGTCTGGAAAAACTGGATTACAGTGAGAAATTAAAGTAACTCAGACTATTTAGTTTATCAAAGGGAAGGTTAAAAAAATGATTCGATAACCTACAGTTACCTACTGGGCTCATTAAACTGGCTGATAAAGGTGGTTCCAGTGACTGGCCATTGAATTCACTAATGTCCAAGCTGGAAAATAATGCAGAGGTACAACAGGGAGTATAACCAGTCATAGACCAGCTTTTCCAAGGATGTAGTACATTCTCCACCGCTTGGGGTTTTGCAATGCAAGCTGGAAATCTTTCCAAAAAACGTGACCAAAGTGAACGGCAAGTGCTAAAGCTCAATACGGGAATTACTATGGGAAATTCAGTGTTTTATTTTGTGCATAAAGTCCATTTAGGGATGGACTGAGATAACCATTAGCACTCAAGGAAGGATGGCATTGTACTCCTTAAAACATTAGCTTAACATGAGCAGTGAATAAAATGTTGGCTAACACCAGAAAAGGAACTGAAACAAGCGGATAAAGTTCATTATTCAACTGTATAAAAATTCAGCATGCTGACATCTTGAACAATGTGCACAATTCTGGTCACCCCGTTCTCAAAAAGGCTATGGTGGATCTAGAAAAAGGGACAGAGAGGGACAACCGAGATGATCAGGGGTATGGCATGCTTCCATGCAAGGGGGGACTGAAAAGACTGGGAGTGTTGAGCTGGGAAAAGAGATGATTCAGAAAGGTATGGTAGAGGTCTGTAAAATCATGAGTGGTGTGGAAAAAGTGAATAGGGAACTCACTGCATCTCACAACACAAGAACCATGGGATACCTGTTGAAATGATCAGGCGGCAGGTTTACAAACAAACCAAAGCAAATGATTTTTTTTTTTTGGCACAACTTAAAAAGAACTTGTGGAACTCATTGGCACAAGATGTCGTGGAGGCAGTTAGTATAACCGGGTTCAGAAAGGGATTAGACAGATTTATAGAGGTGTGGTCCAGTATGAATACAAGGATCAGGGATGTAACCTTAGGCTCCAGGTATCCCCACAGCTATGGCTGCAAGTGTCTGGGAGGGTATGATGAGGGATGAACCTCTCTAACCTCTCTACTCGTGCTGTAGTCCAAAGACAGGGCAATGAACATGGTTGCGGGGCTGGGGTGCATGGTTGGTGAGAAGAGGCCGAGGGAACTGGGCTTATTTAGTCTGCAGAAGAGAAGACCGAGGGGGGATTTGACAGCAGCCTTCACCTCCCTGCCAGGGGCTGCAAAGAGGATGGAGCTGGGCTGTTCTCAGTGGGGGCAGATGGCAGGACAAGGAGCAATGGGCTCCAGCTGCAGCAAGAGAAGTTGAAGCTGGATATTAGGAAAACTTTCTCACTAAGAGGGTGGTGAAGCATTGAAGTGGGTTACTTAGGTGGTGGAGTCTCCATCCATGTAGGTTTTTAAGACCCCAGCAGACAAAGCCTGGGCTGGGATGAAGTAGTTGGGGCTGGTCCTGCTTTGAGCAGAGGGTTGGACTAGATGTGACTTCCTGAAGTCCCTTTCTCACCCTCATTGTCTGTGACTCTATGATACTTTGAAACGCTTGCTTCATCCTACCCTTGACTAGATGGGCTTCTCTTCCAACCCAGAATAGCATTTTTTATGTTCTTATTAATGAATACTGGCCCCTTCTGACCTTAAACTCTCCCAGATCTTTTTTTTCTCCCTGCTTGTAGCCTTGTCACCTCTGCAAGACGCCAATGAAAGTCAAGACATGCAACCACCTCCTTAACAAGCTGGCTGGGTCATCATGGGGTGCAAGAGCCTCAACCCTAAGGATGTTCATTCATATTCTGTGACAGAGAACTGGGAACCAGTCTGGAACCGGTCATCACACACCAAACTCATTGATGTGCAGCTACATTCAACAACGTGCATCTTCTCAGGGACTCTTCGACTGACCCCTCTACCATGGCTCTCAGTTCTGAGCAACATTATTCCCCCTGATATCTGATGGGAAGTTGCATCTAGCAAGCTAGAGAAAATCTGTGCTAATCCAAGCCTGCTGCTGTTCAAGGATCTCTTAAATCCACCTGCTGCACGTCTACCATCACAACACCCACTGTGGCATGAACTGCCACACCAGGGCTGCATGGTGGTATGAGGATGGAGGTCCACATCCTCACCAAACAAGTTCCTTATCACAGACCCCACAGTCTGCCCACTTGGCTTCAGCCTGCCACACCAGCCGTGGGCCTTGCTGAATCGGTTCTGGAGAGGGCAAGGCCTGCGTGCAGCCAGCCTCCACCATCGGGGTCTTCATGACAACTCAGACTGTAGCTGTGGCAAAACACACACCGTATCGCCCATTGCCGATGGCTGTTGCCGACCAAGTTCAGTGGAGGACTACAGGAGCTGCATATGTCCGCCGAGGACGCTGTCACACGGCGCGGCGATTAGGCACATGCTGACTGACCGACCTGCTCTGCTGTTTGGATCCAACAAATGATCTCAGCTTGTGACTCCATCCTCTTTCACTGCCACCACTGCCTCCCTTTCCTTATACTTAATAAATTTAATAAGTAAATCACTGTAACATAAAAGGGTGTAGGCTGAGGAGGCAAGACTCTTCCTCTGCTCTTTTGTGCTTGTCTAATGGTGCAGGACCTTTCAAAGCAGGAGTCTGTGTGCATGAGATTACTTGTGGTGATTCAGGCTTTATTTTTGCATAAGTCCCTTTTGGTGAGCCTTTGCCTTTAAAATAATAATAAAAAAAACCCAATCAGTAATGGTGGCTTTGGGAGAGTTTCTGAGATTTTGAAGGAGGATCAATGGTATTGGGGAGGGGAGAAGGGCTGAGCTGACATAAAAGCAAGCAACAAAATGCAGTGAGTAAAACAGGCATTGCTCAGTCACCGCCACATTAGGGACAGAATATCCTTGACTCTCCAGACTGAACGGCAGGGTAGAGTTCGAGCTGGATTTCAGTCCCTGGTGCTGTTGCGCAGCTTCTGAAATCCAGTGCCTCACATGCAGCAGCTGATTTCCCACGGCTCCCCATCTACGTGACAACGTTAGAATAAATCTCAGACAAATTTCCTAAGAGGAGCAGAACAGGGGAACAAACTTCCCAGGGAGGTTGTGGAATCCACTTTACTTTCAGAAAAGAGACCAGATATGGGTCTGTCTGGGACGGTCTAGGGAGAGCCCACCCTGCAGCTATACAGGGGTTGGAGTAGGTGACCCCTGAGTAAAGGATTTTATATCCTAATGAGCAGACATCTAAATGCAAATAGGAAAGCCGCAATGGGAGTGTCCGAGGTGAGTTAGAGCAAGGCTATGCAGCAGGGGGGAGCGAGGAGGGAGACGAAAACTATGCAGCAGGACTTTTATTTATACAAATCCCTGTGAAGCAAGAATGCATGCTCCCGTACGCTGAGCCTGTGTTGGGAAAGGCAGCATATAACGTGAATACATGAGTAAATACTCGTGCTGTCTGCTGGAGTCGGAGGAGCTCTCTGACCTGACTTCTGCAGCCCTTACCTTTCTCCATGGGCTGTGGTGTGTGCCAAGCATCCAGCCCTACATTAGGATCTTCCCTGGGCCTCAAGGAACATAGTGGCAATGCGGTGTGTGTGTATGTGTGTGTGCACACGCATGCATGTGCACGAAGCGCACTGGTAGGTTATCAGGGAGTGGAATCAAAAGTGACTCAACTGAACCAATAGTAGGCATTAGTCACACTCAGAACCCATTTGATAACCTCAGTATTTCTACGTGCCTGGCTGTGGGGTCCCTACAAGTGCAGTGCCGTGAAGCCCCCCCCAACAGGGCAAAAATCAGAGTTTGGCAGGGGTTGAAGGAGTTCAAGTCCTCTATGGGGGGCACCTTTGCCATAGTAATACCAGAAGGAGGGTATGGACACCCCAGAGAGAGTTTTAGCATGAAAGCTGAGGTGAAATTGCATTTCTGCAGGCATCCCTTGTCTGAATGCCCCTGGAAGAACTGAATATGGGTTCCCTTGAATGAAGAAATCTGTATTTCAGAGACTCTCAGAATCACAAGTTTCTACTTAGACACCGAGGCAGTGTTAATTGTCATATGTATTCAAAATCAGTGCTGGTACGAGTGTGACGGCTTGACAGAATTTCGGGGGTAAACCTATTTTTCAGCAACCCATCAATATTTGGGCAAACTGCAACAATTTTTACATATTTCAAATTTATCAAATGGTATGGAATAATAAAAAAAATGGGGAAAAGGACAAGAAGGACAAACATTTTTTACTTCTTAGTTTGCAGGTAATTCCAAAAAGATATGGAGTGATTTTTTGGCTGGGACAATGTAGTTGGGGCTGGTCCTGCTTGGAGGAGGGGGTGGACTAGATGTGACCTCCTGAGCTCCCTTCAACCCTCATTTTCTATGAGTCTGTGTACACGCACACTCACTTTCCTGCTAGGGCAGTAGGAAGGAGCATGTTTATTCATACAGAGGTGAAGCCGTGCTATCCCCTTCAAAACCCACCTCAGCTGCTCAGGCCCTCAGACAGTGCCTTTATTCACAGGACTGGGCCATATCCTGGCATCGTTATTCTGGGCTGTGTTATGCCATTGTCAGGTTTGCTGTCCTCTGTTGCTGGTCATAGCTATCTCTCTTTCCTGCCCGGACTAGTTCCCAAACGGTTTTGATAGCTCTGGTCCTTCCTCTTGTCACGGAAAATTTTCATTTGACTGCTGACACTGCAGGAGTTAAGGAATTGTATGAGCAAGCGCCACAGAAACAGACCCAGCACGTGCCCCCGGGTGACCACGGGAGCTGTCAGTCAGCCCTGCGCAGGCTCAGTTGCTGCACAGACCTTATTGCAGAGCATGCCCAGTGTGCAACTGGAATGAGGTAATACGTCTAGAAATTTCTCTCAGCCAAGCAGCCTGATTGGCTATAGGGCTGCTAGAAAAGTCTGAGGGCCCCTCCCTCGAGGGGAGATCGGTTCAGCTGAGGGGAGAGGCTGGGGCTCCAGGGACTGCCCCTCAGGCTTCGCGGCCTATCGATCTCTTCCAGCGGAGATTCTCGCTGCATCTCTGATTGCATTTCCTTCGAACGGCGTTGATCTTTCCGGATTCCTGGACGTTTTGGCTTTCAACCTCGACCTCGATTCTGCGCTAACCCACTTACCACGACCACGACTTACCTGGCATCCGACCTCGGCTTCACTCACCGCTCTTGGATCATCCGTTCGGCCGCTTAGAACTGGCACCACGACGCGTTACAGTTTCGTTTGTTCGTTTCCCTTTTAATGAGCTGTCGACCAGCCCTGGGACTTAAGGAGTGGGCAGCCGCCCCTGTCCCTCGCGGGGTAGAGCGCAAGGGCTCGCTCCGGAACCCCGTGGGCCAGCGGACCCCTCTGCTGTTCTGTGTTATACTGTAACCGAAGAAGCTACCTGCGCCTACGCCATCAAAGCGTAATTCAAATAAACCACCTTGTTTGGAATCATGCGCTTGTGTGCCACTCAGACTCCACCGCCGCTAATCCCACCTGTTCCGTGCCCAATTGCCACCACCCGGCCGCCCCACCGTGACCAATACCGTGAGCTTGGCTCGCCAGCTCCGGTTTGAAAGGGGTGCCAGTGGTCTTGCCTGTCCCACGCCCATTGCCTAAGTGTGGAATTCTGGATGTCAGGGGGTGCACCAGCACTCTCCTTGGGTGCATGTGCACCCCATGCACCCTCTGTGTTGCCACTGGGCACCATCACTACCACCTGCCTATTGCCTAAGTGGGAACACTGGCTGCCAGGGGGTGCACCATCATGCACCCCCTATGCATCACCACTGCATTGAG
>NW_017728947.1:115040308-115047959 GCF_001723895.1 Crocodylus porosus | reverse complement strand
GAATCATGCGCTTGTGTGCCACTCAGACTCCACCGCCGCTAATCCCACCTGTTCCGTGCCCAATTGCCACCACCCGGCCGCCCCACCGTGACCAACACCGTGAGCTTGGCTCGCCAGCTCCGGTTTGACACCTCTCAGAAAGATGCAGTTATTCCAGACTTCTGTGTAGGTGCATCAATGAGTATTAGGCAGACTGGGTACTTTGGGAAAATGTGATCTTTTATTAGATCAACTAAATAGTTGGAAAAATTGTTCTTTGCAAGCTTTGGGGTACAAACACCCTTCTTCAGGCATACCGAGAGTTAGCTGGTGTTTGTGTGTTCTCCTGGGTGGGATAGAAGTATAAGCCAATGTGAAAAATGCAAGTCTATGAAAATGCAAATGTATGACAGCGAAGATCGGGGGGATGGGAGACAATATGTGCAAGACAGGTTGGGGAGGAAAGGGGGAATGTTGGTTTGGTGATAGACTGTATCTGGTAAAATGTAAATGGGTTACCTGGGGTTATCAGATGACAGGCAGGTTATAATGTGCCATATATTTATAGATATTTATACTGAGCCATGAATCCATTGTCTATATCCAATGTCATGATTTTTTGTATCCAGTAGATTGATGAATTGAAGTTCATAGGCTCGTCTATGCAAGGTGTTTTGTAAATTTCCTTTGAGGAATATAACTGAGAGATCAAAGATAGAGTGATTGTCTTGTGAGATGTGTGCACCCATGGGTCATTGGGTATTTCTGTCTATGATGGATTTTTGGTGTGCATTCATTCTGGTACGCCATCGTTGTTTGGTTTCTTCTATGTATTTTCTATCAGGGCACTTAGTGCATTGGATGAGATGTATGGCATTTCTGGAGGTGCAGGTGTACGATTCAGGAGTGGTGATGGTTCTGTTGTGGGGTGTGGTTATTGTGGGAGTGGTGGACATTTCATAGATTTCATAGCCATTAGGGCTGGAAGGGACCTCGTAAGGTCATTGGGTCCAGCCCTCTGCCCATGGGTCAGGAAGTCAGCTGGGGTCAAAGGATCCCAGTAAGATAAATGTCTAAATGTTTCTTCAAAGTGTCCAGAGTAGCTTCTTGCACCACCTCTGGGGGAGTCTCTTCCAGGCTTTGGGGGCTCAGACAGTAAAGAAGTTTTTCCTTATATCCAGCCTAAAATGGTCTTGCAGGAGTTTGTGACCCATTGGATCTTGTCATCCCTTGGGGCGCTCTGGTGAACAGACATTCCCCCAGATCCTGATGCACACCCCTGATGTACTTATAGGCAGCCAGCAAGTCCCCCATGAGCCTGCAGTTTTCCTGGCTGTAGAGTCCCATGGCTCTCAGCCTCTCTTCATAAGGCCTGTTCTCCTGACCTCTGATCATGCACATGGCTCTCCTCTGGACTCTTTCGAGCTTCTCCACATCCTTCCTAAATTGTGGATTTAGTACTCCAGCTGTGGCCTCACCAAGACAGATGCGTTGGCAGGTTTTATATTTCTTGTTCTGGCATTTTGGACCTTGCAGCCTCTTCCCTGGGGCTAGGCCACAGGTGAAATGCAGGGAGTTTTGCCTGCATCATGACCTTCAGAAACTGCTCCTTTTCTATGTTCCTTTAGAGGTAAGGAAATGATATGGTAATCGGCCCTGCATTTGAAAGGCTGAAACACAGCTGCTGTTGTTGCTATGAAATCAGTTTGTTGGTGGGAAGTAGAGTATGTGGATGCATGTTGTGACTAGGCCTGGTAATAGTTTGTGATTATTTCTTGCAACATCAACAGAAGCACTTAACAAAAGAGCCAGCAAAGTGAGTGTTGAAATGCACTGTTGGAAAAGAAAAAAGCAGTGCTAGTTATGGCATTTCATAGCATTTTAAAATCCAACCAGGCCTTATGGAAAAAATTATCTGGAAAACAAAATAAAAATTAGACAGCCACAGTTTCATTTCTAGGGATCTGTGTCAAAGTGAAAACCTGTTAAGCTGTTTTCCAAGCTTGTCATAAGGAGGATATCTTATCTTTCATTTGTATTATGGATCGCGGCAACAAAAATCAATAAACTAGGTACTGCACATGTGGTGTTCAGTAATCACTCAGAGCCGAGCAGCCTGACAGCCAGCTGCTTCATTCAGTTTCTGAGATCTAACTGACCAGCGTGGTGTAAAATCAGTCTTTACACTGGCCCATCTGGCTGATGCCAGGGTGTCTGAAAAGGACATTTCTTCACAGCTTCCTTTCCCAGTCAAGTCTTCTTGGCAGTCATCAATCTTCTGGATCATGGTATACGTGCAAGAGGTCCATATGACCATCGCACCAAGACCATCAGTGCATACTACTAGGCAAGAGTATGGAGGAGTGGAGGCTGCCTTACACCTACCATCTCTGCATCAGACCATTGAGACAGAATCCAAAGGCCAGATAGAGTCCAGACGTTCAGGGTCTCGATGGCTGTAGCTTCTGCCGGAGCAAGAGTTAAGAATTGCAGCTGGCTGCCTAATGCCTCAGTGAGGGTGCATTTCTGTCAGGGTGATGTCCCTTAGCCTTTCTCCAATCAAGGAGTACCCACAAGGTAGCAGGGGTGGGGTCTACAGTTTTGAGGTGCCCTACACTCATCTTACTCTGGAGGTTGCAAAATTGTGGTATTTTTTAGGATCTACCCTGCCACGAGTAGCCCCACCACATAGCCACCAGGCCCTCCCGTAGGATGCAGTTAATGGTCGTACCCAGGACCATCTCAGTCAAGTACAACAATAATAATTAAAAAAGCAGCATTCAGTAAAACAGGATACTATATTCTTATAACTTTCTATTTAATTAAGCTAAATAGCAATATTCAGCCAGTCTCTGAAGTGTCCTGTGCTTTGGGGTGATCCTCCTGGACCCCCCTGAGATTTTTGTGCCATAGTGCTGGGGTGCAGCTGTCTCAGCCACCTGTGCTTGCTGCCTGTTTGAGTTCTTCTTGGGCAGAAGGCTGGCTCAGTGCCCCATATTTTCTCCCTGGGAGGGAAATTGGCCCTTTTCTCCATTGTGTTTGAGGTGCTAAAGTTGCACAACCTGGGGTTACCTGCAGTGGCACCACTGATCTTAGCTACTATTGCTTCACATCATTGATCTTTACAGCATCATTTTTATAAAATAGCATCTCTTGGAGCCCCCAGATCACCCTGAGTTCCTGCTGGGCCTTTCCTGTCTTTATACCCCGCCAGTCCCCAGAGACTCTGATCGGAGTTGCTTACAATACAGGCCTTCTTGCTTTAAGTTTTCTGTTGCACAGAAAGTCAGCACTGACACCCCATGCCCCACTGGTGCTGTCCTCTCATTTAGCAGTGGTACCTGTGGAGGTGAAGCTGAATCTGCAGTAGTTGCTTTATTATTTTGAGACACTTTGCTGCTGAGCTGTTACCAGTACATTGGGGATAAGTAGGAATGGTAGTTACATTCCTAAGGCACATCTACACATGCAGTTAATTCAAAGTAGGTTTACTGTGCAGTAAAAATACTGTGCAGTATGCCTACAGGTGAGCACATCTACATGTGGTCTGTTTTGGGAACAGATTTGCTCCCAATTGTTGCGTCCAGATGAGCACAGTTGTTTGCAGTGCCATATACCGCACAGTCCAATGTTTCTCCGTGCTGCAAGGGCATGCTGCCCAAACATGAGCCGTGCCGTCTTTTTTCGTGGGTTATCCAGGGGTCAAAAAAACCCACAGGAAAAAACAAACAAACAGTAGAGCACATGGTCAGCCAGCGTGCTCTGCTGAAAGGTGGAGCCAGACCACCCAGAGTTGTGCTGGCAGAATCACCATGGCTGCATCCTGGAGAGATGCCACCCGGGGCACCTTGCCATACGCCAAAGCGCATGTGGCACAGGCATTCCCTGGGGACAAGTAGATGCGATGCAAGGGGTGCCACGGCTACTTGTCCTTGGGGAACCAGGTGTCCATGCACATCTGGATGTGCCCAACGACAGTAACCCAGTAGAGGGCTGCTCCCACCCTGTTCTGCCCCCCTGCAGTGGCCAGGGGGAGCTCCAGGTTCCCATCCCCACCCCGCCAGTAGCCAGGGGGGCACAAAGCCAGGAGAGCTCTGCCAGCTGCAGTGGCAGTTGTCTCCTGGCTCTGTGCACACTGGGGGGGGACCTGATGTGCATGGGGCAGCAGACACAGGTCTCCTGGCTCCAGGCACATCTGGACACACAGCTCCCAGCAAGCCCCCTGCCAATGGGCATGCTGGGAGCTGTCTGGGATGTGAGGCAGCTATGGGTGAGCCTCCTGCCAGGCACGGAGCTCACTGGTAGCTTCCCTGCTCAGCATGGGGCTGGCTGCTTCAGGGATGTGGAGGGTGGGGCTGGAAATCCAGCCCTCGCTTGTCCCTTAAAGCCAACGCCATGCAGTGGGGAATGCAGCTGGCTGGTCTGGAGAGTGAGCAGGGGATGTAAATCCAGCCCTTGCTTGTCCCCTACAGCACCCAGTTCAATGCAGCATGCAGCATAGATATATAGTTTTTTTCCCCCTACCCTCCTTAAATTGATATCTACCTTGTTCTAGATGCTACCACCATGGGTTCATTGCTTGATCTGATCTGTCTTTTCACCATGGGTGACAAACCTTAATAGAGTGTTTTCATTGTCATGATTCACTGATGGGAGTGATGTCATTTCTTTAACTCTTTGTAAACCACTGTCATCCTGGTACCTTTAAACCAAATTACATTTAATACTGGAACTCACGCCTAAACTGGTATTAGGAGCTGATAACACACTGTCTTAGCCACCTTGCGTTATCAGCCTTAATTACTTCCTTCAAAGTTCATTCTCAGCAGTAGCTCTGGCAATCGAAGTCCACATTCCCTATGAAACCAGTCAGGCGTGGGTTTATTTCTGTTATCAAATGATCACATAATCTAGGTATGGCATTTACTCCCCAGTACTTTTGTACTTGATAGAGAAGAGAGTTTGGCCTTAGATCATGGATATAAAAGGTTTAATGGATTTATTTATAGGCCAGCATTAACCGACCATAAAGCACTTATACCATTGCCAACATGGACTTGGCAACCAACCCTCGCAACTGAGAATGCTGAGATTATTTTCTTACACGTGCATTTTTGATTTGCACATTGAACACACATGAAGAGAGATTTGGCAGGACAACAACATCAGCTGCCAAGTGAGACTAAACTACCTGAGCCCTTTTGAGATCATTGGACAAATCAGCTCAGTGGTGTTTGAGCTTCTCCAACTTGAAACACTGATAGTTCATCCTGTGCTCCCCATTTCCCTCCTTAGGCCCTGTCTGGATCACCCTCTCCTGCCCCTACCATCTATAACAACTCAATGACACACAAAATACCTGGTCAAGGAGAGCTTGGACTCCCCTACCCCTACCCCCCCCAAAAAAAAAACAATCAAGAGAAATTCTGTTATCTGGCAGATTTGCAAGGTTATAGGCAAGGTTACAGTCCTGGGAACCCAGAAGCCATGTGCATGGCCCAGGTGCCACTAGCATTTTCCTTAACTTCCCTAGAAAATGCCAGGTCTAGACTGCCTGAGAGGCAGCCCTGCAGAGAGGGGGGTGACAGAGCAGGGTGATGCTTGCCTGTGACAGGCAGCCCAACCTGGCTGACTGGATGTTGGAGTCTATCTGACAACCCCCATGCTCTCCCCGGGTGGCTGAGAGGGTCACTAGGACCCCGACTGCCTGGGTCAGAGATCTGTAGGCCATTCTGCAGGCTCATCTCAGAGGTCCAGATGTCCTGTCCCTGGAAACTGTACTTTCAGCTCTTGGCTTCTCCCTGGACTGTGTTTCAGCCTCTTCTCTCAACCCTGGGTAAGACTCCCTGCATCCTGGGAGCATAACAGAGGCATCTCAATCCTGGTGCTAATTCATGTTACCTCCTGTTTACCAGGGGGAAAAAGCACTCATGCACAACAACCACTGTGCAATACCTGATGTGCACAAACCCACTTTCCCCCAGCCCCTTTTCAACTCACTATAATTTTCCATTCAGTGGTTGAGATTTAAGGGCCTGTTTTATACAGGAGGTCAGGCTGGATGATGGCACGGTCCCTTCCGGCCTTACAAGCTATGAAATTGTGACTCGGGGCACATTCAATTACAAGACAATGTGGATATATTCATTCTTGTGGAGGAGATCTCTTTTCCGACACATTCTCAGAGGATTCGCACACAAAGCAGTTATGCATAAAAAACTGTCCATTTATAATTAAAGATTTGGATCACTGGAGAGTGGTTGTTTTTTTCCTGGATGGCCTGCATCAATCACTTTAAGATGCATGTACTAGCTCGACTTAATTACTGGTGAGGTCTCTGTTCAGTGTTCAAAAAAAAAGAAAAAAAAAGGCTGAAAAGAGATTTTTCTAATTTTGTCTTTGGCAATGAACAGTAGCATAGGAACCATCTCTGTGGTCACAGTGGGGAAAAACATGGGAGACTGATGCCTTCTGCCTCTGATTATGATTGCTTAGCAGCCCTGTTTGGAAAAGGTTGCAGTTGGGACCATACAAAAGTCTGCAGCACTGGCTGGGAATGAAGACATGAAAAATGGTTTGTGGAAACCTTGTGGAAGCTCCTTTGTCTCAATTCTGTTCTGCCTTGATATGAGCATTATTAAAGTACTTTTTATCTCCTGGCTGGATTCTGATCTCAAATATAGCAATGCAGGTGATTAAATGGTCTCACAGATGATGCTTAAGTGTTGAAAGTTGGGGGGTACAACTCAGCACCGTTGCCACCCACACTGCCGCTGCCAGGGTGCAGCCCCACACCCCACCATTGGCACAGAAATACGGTAGGGAATATCCCCCCATGCCCCATGCATCACCTACAAATGGTCTCTCTGAAGTCAACACCTCCTTGTGTGTTATATAGTTACTCCACCTTCATCATTACAGCTATGGTGGTTGCTGCAGTTAAACATACCTTTCAAATCAAGGTGCAGTCTGCTGGTCAGTTGTCTAATGTTGTGTTAGTATGGGTTGAGCATTTCTTTGAGGCCTGAGTATCCCCACATCTAGCTTTTAGGCTCTCAGTCTCAAGGGTTATCTACAGCCCTATGCAGTGAATCATAGACTCATAGAAAATGAGAGTTGGAAGGGACCTTGGGAGGTTACATCTAGTCCAACCTCCTGCTCCAAGCAGGACCAGCCCCAACTACATCATCCCAGCCAAGGGTTTGTCTAGCCAGGCCTTAAACACCTCCAGGGATGGAGACTCTATTACTAGGGGGGATTGAACAGCAGCCGTCACCTCCCTGCAGGGGGGCTGCAGAGGATGGAGCTGGACTGGTCTCAGTGGGGGCAGATGACAGAAGGAGCAATGGGCTCCAGCTGCAGCAAGGGAAGTTGAGGTTGGATATTAGGAAAAACTTTCTCACGAGGAGAGCAGTAAAGCACTAGAACAGGCTACCCAGTGTTACCTGTCAGCTCCATGTTCTTGGGAGCCCTGCCACAGGACGCAGCCTGTCTGACTCACAAAGAATCGCCCCCTCCCCACCTAAACACAAACTGATTCAGATGCAGTGTGAGACACACCTAAAGCCCTCCAGATAAGGGTGACAAATGTGCAACAACTGCCCTAGGTCTCATTTGCATCTGAGATGGGAACAGATGACCATTCATTTACATGGGAGATGGAGAACAGAAA
>NW_017728947.1:115035069-115037888 GCF_001723895.1 Crocodylus porosus | reverse complement strand
TACAGAAACACAAGTAACACAAGCAGCACACTGATAGAATTACCAAGACCCTAGCCCTAATAAATGAGCACACCCCAAAGTAGCGGGCAAATCTGGTAACACCGGAGAGGTGGTGGAATCGCCATCCTTAGAGGTTTTTATGGCCACATCTAGTCCAACCCCCTGCTCCAAGCAGGACCAGCCCCAACTGCATCATCCCAGGCAAGGCTTTGTCTAACCAGATCTTAAAAACCTCTATGGATGGAAGCAGATGGACAGGGCCATACTTCCTGGTGTTGCTCTCAGGACCTCCAGGGATGGAGATCCCAGCACCTCTCTGGGTAGCCTGTTCCAGTGCTTTACTGCTCTCCTCATGAGAAAGTTTTTCCTAATATCCAACCTAAACTTTGGTAGTAGCTCCATCCTTTTTGGGAGCAGTTGGACAGGGCCCTACTTCCTGGTGTTGCTCTCAGGGCTGCCATGGAAGCAGCAGAAGCACACCTGATTGTTTTGGTGGGGTTTTGGGGACCATGTTCTTGGACCTGGTGCATAAATTCCTTTGAAGATATGCTTCAGGAAACTACATCCCTTTTTTTGGGTCTGGCCACATCTACTCAAAATAGAGGAGACTCCACAGATGCTGATGTGCTCTGGCTAACTGAGGCAGATCAGGAAGGGAAAATGTAGCTTCCATGTGTGCAGAGAGTGTTAGCCTTCTGTCTGGCTTCCTACTAACCTTGCTGTGATTGGTTCATAGATTGTTTGGGGATCCTGAAATAAATGCACAGTACCAGAGGGTCATCCATGTCAGTCCATAGGGTCGAGTTTGTATATGTTGACTAAAAACAACTGTTCTGGAGTGATCCTGGTGGGTGGAAGAGAACATACCCAGCGTGCCCGCATTTTATTCGGATTGGCTATAATAGAACATTGCTTTTTCTACAAGGTTGATGGTTGCACAACTGCAGGCACGCATTGCCTGCTTTCCACAGAAAACTTTTACTTCTCCATGGAAAACCCAGCACTCCGGACTGAAAACTATCTATTTGGAAACTCTGTGGTAGGGAATCACTGGGGGCCATCACGTGGGCGTTTCATGCTCCCATTCTTCTCTGTGGGCTGAGATGCCAAGCTATATACTACATCTGCCCCAGTGCAGGTGGTGGCTCGGCAACCTACAGGCCATGGTGTTTCCTGGATGGGTAGGTGAGCTAGCAAACTCAGGATGAAAGGGCTTTGAACTACGGTTCCTGTGTACCATAAGGTACGTATTTTCCAAATAAGTATCATAGACTGGAATAGACCTGAAAGACCACCAAGGCTGGTCCCGTGCCACGGGCAGGAAGTTATTGGGCTCAGACGAGCTCAGCATGTACTCATCCAGTCTCAGCTTGAAAACCTCCAATTTTCTGTTTCAAAGCAACTTGCCCTCTCAAAATATTTAGTCTCAGCCCCCACAACCTCCACTGCCCCTCTCCCCCAATGGCGCTGTTTTTCACCATTTCCAAACAATTTTCCATGAGGCAAACTCTAGTTTTAGACCATTAAATAATGTTACAGAGTGCGCATCTACACATGCCCCTACGGCGCTGTTGTTACAGCGCTGTCATTTAACACTTCCTTTAGAAAGTACTAAATGACGGCACAGTAACAACCGTTACTGCATCGTGCGAGTGGTGCATGGTTATTTTTAGTCGTTACATCACCGTAGCGATGTGCTATAGCGAGGCGAGTGCGTCACTATGGCAAAGTAGCTGCAGCATCATGGTTTGTGCCCACCGATGCTATGTCACCATACCGTGTTACTACGGAGACATAGCATCTCATGTAGCGATGCTCAGCATCTTAGACAAATAAGGCTGGCAGGGAACTTGAAAGAGCATCTAATCCAACCCTCTGCTTAAGACAAGATACTTTCTGTCTAAACCATCCTGACGAATGTTTGTCTAACTGGCACTTACTTAAAAACTTGCAGTGACAGAGATTTGACAACCTCTCTAGGTAATATGTTCCAACAATACTTAATCACATTCCTACTGAGAAAGTTCTTTTTAATATCGAACCTAAATCTCTCTTATTGCAATTGAAGATCATTACTTCTTGCCCAGTCCTTAGTGCACTGAAGAATTGATCATTATCTTCTTTTTAGCAACCCTTTTTCTATCTGAAGACTCCTCGTTCTTCCCTTTGCTAGACTATATAATCTTAGTTTTGCCAATCTTTGCTGATGCCGTGTTTCCTAAACCTCCTTTTATTTTTGTTATGCTCCTTTCAGATTTCCCCAGTGTGTCCATGTCTTTCTTGATTTGTGGTACCCTAAACTGGACATTGTACTCTAGGTGAGGTTTCACCGGGATAAGTAGGGAGGAAGAATCAGTCCCCTTGAGGTGCAGATGATCACAGAATCATAGAATCATAGAAGTTGGGTCGGGGGGACCTTGTAGATCTTCAAGCCCACCCCCCGCCTGGCGGGAGAAAAAGACTGGGCTCAAGTGACCCCAGCCAGGTAGTCATCAAGCCTCTTGTAAAAGATCCCCAGGGTGGGAGCCAGCACCACTTCCCTAGGAAGTTGGTTCCAGCTCCTAGCCGCCCTGACCGTGAAGTAGTTCTTAGGGATGTCTAATCTAAACCTCCTCTCTAATAATTTGTGTCCATTATTCCTTGTCATGCCAGGGGGCGCGAGGGGAAACAGCGTCTCCCCTAAACCCTTCTGGTCCCCGCTAGTGAGTTTATAGACAGTCACCAGGTCCCCCCTCAGCCTTCTCTTGTGAGAATATGACCCATCCACCACCGCCCTCTGAGTGCGACCCTTCAGCCAATCTGCAATCCATCTGACTGTG
>NW_017728947.1:115021729-115034643 GCF_001723895.1 Crocodylus porosus | reverse complement strand
CTCGAGTCCATCTGGCATCCCAGCGGGGAAGTCCTGGTCCCTGCACAAGAAAACGGAGGTGAAGAATTGTTTAAAGAGGTCTGCTTTCTCCTCTGGCGCAACCACCAGATTGCCCAGTGTACCTTGCAGGGGCCCCATGTTATCTGGTGCCTTCTTCATCCTCCCTATGTATTTGAAAAAGGACTTTTTATTATCCTTGATCTTGGACGCTAGTCCTAGCTCTATGTCCGCCTTAGCTTTCCTGACAGCCCCCTACAGGCCGGAGCAGAGGAGGTAGACTCCTCTTTGGAGATAGTACCCCCCTTCCACCGGGTGTACGCCGCCTTTTGGTAAGCAGGCATTCCTGGGTGCCCTTGGTGAGCCGGGGGACTTTCGGGCACTCTTTCCCCCTTACTTCTTGTTGGGATGGACTCCCCTTGGGCCCTGAGTATCGTTTCCTTAAGGAACGACCACTCGTCCTGGACACCGAGTTCCCCTGCCCTCAAGGACCCCAGCACCTCACCCGCTAGTCTCCTCAACTTTAATAAAACCCAATGCACCATTTAAAAAATTTGCAACAATGCTGGTTAAACTTAGTCTGACTGCCAAATCCATTCTGACTCTTTATTATTATTTTGTTATCCTTTAGATGCTTACAGACTTTTGCCTTGATGATCTTGGGAACTGTTACTCACTAAGTCTCAAAGTATAGGGAACACCCATTGAAATGATCAGGCAGTGGGCTTAAACAGGAGGGAATACTTTTTCCGTGGGCGCATCTACACAAGACGCTTTACTCAAGATTAGAACTAATTACTGCACAGTAAGCATTATCATCTACACATGCAGATGCTGACTGAAGAGTAATATGCTCTTATCATGAGTAAATTTGCTACCTGCAAATGCAAATAGCAAATTTACTCAAGATTACTTACTGTGCAGTAGTGTACATGCAGATGCCTTACTGGTAGTATATTTGCTCCAGGTCAGCTGGGCAACAGGGGGCAAAAGATTGTTCCCTGCCCCCAGGAGCTGCCTGCTGCTGGGGCAGGCTCCGGCACTAGAGCCCAGGTGCAGACTATGTCCCTCTGCCCCGGCAGCAGTTAGCTTCCAGCCCCCATTCTGTGATCCTTATCTCTCAGCCTAGACCCCAGGCCTCCCAACTGGAGGGCTCAGGCTGGGAGATGATCTCCCTGCTGCCGGGGTAGGGGGACATTGCCTCTGTCTGGGTTCCAGTGGCAGAGCCTACCCCAGCAGCAAGCAGCTCTTGGGGGCAGGAAGCAATGTCCCAGCTCCTGCCAGGAGACAGCTGTCTCCTAGCCCCCAGGCTAGCACCCAGGGGGGAGCCTACAGCTGGCTGCTGCAGGGGACTAGGCCAAAGGCCTCAGGGAGTGTGAGCAGTCTGCTGCTAGGAGCACCAAATCTGCTTCTGTATTCCTGCATGTGTAGACATGTGCCCTGGAAACTTTAGAGTACTTTAAATTAAACTGCTCCTGGATTATTTACATGTGTAAATAATTTACACACTGCATATAGTTAACTTGTGCAGCTTATTGCCAGAGGAGGTTGTCCAATGGGAGCTATTAAGCAGAACAGTTATGGATGTATCCTGCCACTTCCTAATGATGGTTGCTGCCAGGGAGAGTATGAAGCGGGGTGACTTACTGTAGATATATCGTTTCCCTAATGCATCTACAACTTGTCACTGGTAGAAAGAGGATACTAAGCTATACGGGCCATTGGTCTGACCCCATATGGCACTGTCTATTTATATGTTCAAGTATCTTTCCAGCTATCAAAGTTAGATTGACTGGGTGCATCTACATGAGACACTTACTGTGCAGTACCTAGTTATTACTGCACAGTAGCATCACTGGGTACAAACCGTAATGTGACGGTACTGCTCAGTAGCACTGAGCTGCTGCACAGTAGTAATGAGCTACTGTGCAGTAAGCATCACAAGGCAACTGTGCCTGGATACTGCTGTGCAGTAACGCTGGTTACTGTCCAGTCATTTAGTACTTAGTGATGCAAGTACTAAATGACGGCTCAGTACCAACTGCACAGTAGGTGTCTCATGTAGACATGTCCACTGGTCTGTAATTTCCCAGGTTCTCCTCTCCACTCTTTTAAAGGTGAGCATTATAATTGCCTTTTTCCAGTCTTCTGGGATCTTACCTGACCTCTGTGGGTCCTCAAAGATAATAGCTATTGCCTCTGCAATTACTTCAGTCAATTTCCCAAGTAATGTATGATGAATGTCGTCAGGCCCTGCTAATTTGAAAACATCTAGCTTATTATCTAAGTCCTGTCCCAGGCTGAGTACCTATCTCAAATCCTTGATCCCTGCCATTTTTGCCACCTGAGAGTGGATCTGCTTTGTAAAGACTGAAGTAAAAAAGACAGTAGATATAGAATCACAGAAAATGGGGGTTGAAGGGACCTCAGGAGGTTACATCTAGTCCATCCCCCTGCTCAAAGCAGGACCAGCCCCAACTACATCATCCCAGCTAAGGCTTCGTCTAGATAGATAGATAGATATAGACATCTATCTATCTATCTATCTATCTATCTATCTTTGGGATAATAATCTTAGGATCCTTACAAGACTAAAGTTATGGATACTGTCATCACAGATGCACATGTTTATTTCAAAGCAGATTTTGTGTGCCATGTTTCCAAAACTCTCTCCTCCCAACAGATGTACAGTTTTGAGGAAATGAGTAATTGTGTAATCAAGTGCAATGGTATAATGGCCTAGACTACATACAGATCTTTCCAATGCCATTTTTAAAGCCTAGCTTAGGTTGGCAGGAAATGAGTTTATAAATGTATTTTTAATTAAGTCCTTCTGAAACATGGAGGTAAGCAGAGCAGGTTTGCAGTAGCAGGCTAACGTTATTCATTGAACATGGACTAGTTATCAACCACCGCACAATGTCTTTCCTTCCCACTCGCCCCCCACCCCGAGTAGCAAATTATCCACTTTTCATAAAGTTACCTGCGCTGTCTCTTCCCTTTTCCAATGGAAATCTGTTTTCTGGCCCTGTTGCATGATACATGCATCAAGCATCAAGCTGTCTCAGCGGTCCAGAACCGCATGCAGCAAATTACCACTCTGCCGATCTGTTGTCAGCCTGGGCTCAATGCAGTAGCAGTATTTATAGGAATTATTTTTTAAATTCTCAGGATTCAGTGAAATTGTAGTCCTGTGCATCTGGGTTGGGTGTTGCCTCCTGTTAGCATGGTCCTCCATTAGGTGCTTCAGAATTCATCTCTGCTTTCTGTTGCTTTGGTCTTTTGCAAGACTAATGATGCTTTTCATAGGCCGGAGAGAAAAACATTTCCTTAAGGTTGATTATCCAGTAGCAATAATGTTGCTTCACAAATAAATCAAAGGACTTATGAAAAGAGGGTTCTTTCTCAGAGATCCCACATTTTGATTTGGATTCAGAAGGAAGAGGGTCCTATGTAGAAAGGTAGGCTTGTCAGTGGAGCAGATGACAGAACAAGGAGCAATGGGCTTAAGTTGCAGCAAGGGAAGTTTAGGCTGGATATTAGGAAAAAGCTTTCTTACTGGGATGCTGGTAGGCACTGGAATGGATTACCTAAAAAGGTTGTGGTATCTCCATTCTTGGAGGTTTTTAGGACCTGGCTGGACAAAGCCCTGGCTGGGATGATGTAGTTGTGGCTGGTCCTGCTTTGAGCTCCTAAGGTCCTGTCCAACCCTCATTTTCTATGATTCTGTGATTATATAAGTAGCAGTCAAGAGACTGCTTTAAGAGTAAGGTAGTAAAGGATATAAGCTGCAACCCATGTGATGGGTTATAGAGTAGAAAGGGATGATGGTTCTGCAGAATTACTTCTTCCACTGCACAGGGAGTCAGGGGGTGCATCTGTACGTGCACTTTACTGAAGAGCTGACTAATTATACTTTCATAGTATCATAGTGCTTAGGGTTGGAGGGGCCTTAAACAGATCATCAGGTCCAACCCCCTGCACCAGGCAGGAATGAGTGCTGGGGTCATATCATCCCAGCCAAATATCTGTCCAGCCTCCTCTTGAAGAGTCCCAGGGTAGGAGAGAGCACCACCTCCCTTGGGACCCCTTCCAGAGCCTGGCAGCCCTAACTGTAAAGTAATGCGTCCTGATATCCAGCTTGAATCTACTCTCTAATTATTTGTGGCTGTTATTCCTAGTAACCCTGGGTGGTGCCTGGGAAAACAGAGCCTCCCCCAATTCTTGCTGGTCCCCCCGGTGAGTTTGTGAATGGCCACCAGGTCCCCCCTCAGCCTTCTCTTGTGGAGGCTGAACAGGTTCAGGTCCCGTCGCCTCTCCTCGTTGGGCCTGCCCTGCTGCCCCTGACCATGCGAGTGGCCTCCTCTGGACCCTCTCCATGCTGCCCCCATCCCTCCTGAAGTGCGGCGCCCAGAACTGGACGCAGTCCTCCAGCTGCGGCCTGACCAGTGCCGCATAGAGGGGGAGGATCACCTCCTTGGACCTGCTCGAGATGCATCTGTGGATGCACGACAAGGTGCGGTTGGCCTTCCTGACTGCTTCCTCGCATTGGCGGCTCATGCCGTCCTGGAGTCAACAATGACTCCAAGATCCCTTTCTGCTACCATGTTGTTGAGAATGGTGTTCCTGAGCCTATAGGTGTGTTGCTGGTTCCTTCTCCCTAGATGCAGCACCATGCACTTGTCTGCGTTGAACTCCATCCTATTCTCATCCGCCACCTCTGTAACCTGTCTAGATCTACCTGGATTCTGCCTCTCCCCTCCAGCGTGCCCACCTCGCTCCACAACTTGGTGTCGTCAGCGAATTTGGACAGTGTGCTTTCCATGCCCACCTCCAGATCGCTGATAGAGGTGTTGAACAGTGAAGGCCCCAGGACCTCACTGCCCACATCCCTCTAGGTCGAAAACGACCCGTCCACCACCATTTTCTGAGTGCGACTATTGAGCTAATTAGATCCACAGTAAAGCATCACAGTCTACACATGCACCAGTATTAGGGCACAGTAAATTAATTAACTCTGTCAAAAGATTGTACTGTTGGAGACACCACTGTCTTATGGTGGAGTACTTATGTACAATCAAAAGCATGAGTAGATCATGATGGGCTGGCTGGGGCATGAGGGTACTGAAGTGTGGGGTCTACCTGCCAGCTAGCCCCACAAAGTAGCACCCTCGTGGCCCAGCCAGCCCCTCTGCCACCACCCAAAACCCAGAGCTGACCCCCTGGACCCTCCACCAGCCCAGGGCTGCTCCCCCCTGCTGTGGTCCAAGGCCCACGTGTAAATGCAGTGCCTGGGAGCAGCTGACTCCAGCGTGAACTGCGCTGGAGTTTACTGCATTGGGGTAATGGCACATGGAAGTACACCAAGGGGGGAGATGGCATCAAGGCATAGCCAGCAAAGCTAGTTTTCATTAATGGATGACTGGTGATGAAATCAAAGCCATGAGCAGCCAGAAGTGGAGATCAGAGTTATTAAGAGCCTTGAGAAGCTTTGCAAATCTGCCCTTTCATACATGGCTGCTTTTGTTTCTTATCATTTTGCCCCCTCCTGCCTCTTAGCTTCACCAGTTCTTTTGATAATGTTATGTACTAATCTTTAATCTTACAGACTCCCCTTGATAGATTACTGCAGGAGTCACCCGACAAAGAATATCCCACACTTGAGCACTCATGCAAATGCCTTCAAAGGCATTTCAATTCTGTGCACAAATGTAGGCTACCACAGTCATTTCTCTGCTGCTCTATTTGTCCTTATACAAAATATACCCTGACTGATATGCAAAAGCTGCAAAAAAAGCCATCTGGTCACATTAGTCTTTCTTTTTTCCTAAATCAGGCTGAAGTTATATATCTTTATTATGTCCCTCAAAGAGAATCACAATGTTAATAAGCAGAGCATAGACATGAAAATCCTTTAGTGTATTTTTTCCTTGAAATAAACCATCAGCATGTTAAATTTACTTATAAAAAAGGTAAAATATTCCCCTTGTCCCAGGAAATATCTTTCTTATTTTGATATAATTGAATTGTCAACCAAGCATAGGATTAGAAACCAGTCTATATATTCAGAATTAGGTACAACTGGAAAGAAACACGAACTTGTAAAGTCCAAATTTTGGATTGTTTAGAACCTTTTTTTCAGGATGTGGTTAATTTTGGTACTTTCCATCTGTTTGTGATATCTGGGTATCTACATGTTAATTTTGATATGGTTACGTGTTACAGTTTAGCAGTCATCTAACAAAGAAAATTGAACTCTGTATAGCCCCTGTTAAAAGCTTGCAGACAAAACTCACCATGAATCTCCAAGAAAGTTTGTTGCTGTCCGCCGCTTACTGTAATTCCTTATAATGATTTCCCTAAAGGGATAATCAATGCAAGCAACATGGTTCTGTATATTATTTCTAGTCATACACTGTAAAAAAAGTTGCTGCATTTACTGTAAGCGAACCGTAGTGCAGTCGCAGTGGTTTAACACTAATCCTTGTTTTCAGTCCAGAAGTAACTGAAGTACAGGAAACAGGGTAGTGTGCTAATTATGTATAATGCTACCTCCCCACCCCCTAATTCATTAGCTACACTTCTTCTCTGATCCCTTTGATGGGATGAGATAGTCACCAGTGACTACTCATTTGCAGTTTTAAAAATCTTTGATAATGACTATAGTACAACTAGCAGAAAAGACTTCACCCAAAGGGTGATATTTGGAGAAATCATAACGTGGTGACCTGGAAAAATATATTTTTCTTCTCTCGCCATCTCACCAGCGCATCTAATGATTTCGGTTTAGTGGCCTCTGGAGGCAAGATGACCTCTCTAGCCTGATCTACTTAGAGGTAGAGGTAATGGAGTTTTCTCTATTAGCAAATGATTAATGATGAAGCTTTCACAAAACCATGCCTTTCATGTTGGCTGCCAGAATATTTCACCACCGTGGATACGTTGGGCCCCGTGTCGTTCTAGTGACTTTTACTTTATTATAGTTCATTTACAGAGGAGAAAACGAGGAACTGGGAGTTTAAATAACTTGTTCCAAGTCATAGAAGAAGCACATACCACAGCTGGATTGGAGACCCCAGGGAAATCACACGAACAAGCTTCTTTGCTTGCTTGGCTGTATGTATTCCCTTTTCCGTGGCTTTTCATTTGGTCTGTCGGACCTCTCATGCAAGGAGTTTTTCAGGGTTGTTTTTTTTTCTTTTAATTCTTCACTTTTTTTCCTTTTCCCTTTTTTATCCTCTCAGCCTCTATGGGAGTTTTACTGAACTTAAAATAGGAAGCTTAAACCCTCCCAAACCTGGTGCTGTTGGTCTTTTTTGCAATGGGAGCACACCGTTGGCTCATGTTCAGCATATGGCCTACTGTAACCTCAGATACTTCTCTGCAGTACTGAAGCCTGGCCAGTCATACCCCATTTGCTATCAGTGCATGTAACTATGTGCAGGATTTTGCATTTGTCCATGTTGAATTTCACCTGGTTGATTACAGAATAATTTTTTCCAGTTTATCCATTTCATTTTGGACCCTAGCCCTGCCCTCCAGAGTGTCTGCAACCCCACCCAACTTGGCTTCATCTGGAAATTTGGTAAGTGTGTACTCAGTCCTATCATCCCAACCATTAAGGAACAAACTGAATAATAGTGGGCCCAGGACAGACCCCTGGGAAACCCTGCTTGATATCCGTGTGATGGATTAAGGCATTAAAGCGCCCTCTTAAATATATTTTAAGTGCTTTTCTGGACATGGTCAGAGTGCTTAGCCTCTTACACAGCCATGCTCCCAATTAGTGAACTAAGGTAGTGGTTTTCAGCCTGGGGTAAGAGTACCCCCATGGGTACACAGCACTTCACCCAGGGGTACGTTCCTAAATTTTAATATTGGGATAATCGTTATCTATAATATGGTACTTTAACCTCCTCTTTTGCAGAGATGCCATCTGGTCAAAAACCAGTATGCTTACAGATAAGCCTCACTTGTCTGTGGTTTGGTGGTAGCCAATTTAGTTGGGAAGGATGCAGTCAGATGGTGTACAGAGATGCAAAGCAGGCAGGGTCTTGATGCTGACAGCAGCAAGATGTCTCACAGTGGGTTGACCAATCAAACTCAAGTGATAGAGCTCCCTATTGGTTAGCCGGTGGTGAGCAGTGGCATTGTCACATGTTGACATCAGTATCAACACTGTTTCCAAGCAGTGAACACGCACTGATACACAGAGGTTGCAAACAGCAATCTTTTTTTTCAGGTAAAGGGGTAAAAGGCCAAAAAAGTTTGAAAACCACTGGATTAGCACAATGCTGTGGCTGAAAGCTGATAGCCAGATTGGTTACTCTGAAAGATGAAAGAAAACCAAATCAGAATAGTTTGTATCATTTCCCCTATCACATTAACATTTTCTAAGTTTCTCACCAATGTTTCTGAATGGTTTTCTCTTAAAAGCGTTGGGGAACTCCTGAGCTCTTGGATGCTATAATGCTTTATATGTTGGCACACGTTGCCTTTTGAGGATTACCACTGAAGAGGTAGTGATCCCTTGGAGGTTTTTAAGACCCGGCTAGACAAAAGCCCTGCCTGGGAGGATGTAGTCGGGGCTGGTCCTGCTTGGAGCAGGGGTTTGGACTAGATGTGACCTCCTGAGGCCCCTTCCAGCCCTCGTCGTCTGTGATTCTGATTCTAAGATGCTCAAGACATCCAGGCAATTACTTACTCTGTAAATTGAGATACGTGGAAGAGAGAAGAACCCCCAACCTCACTAAGTTCATCCCTGCAGTTGCATTTGGCTTCGCTAGCTCAAACAAACCAAACAAAGCAACATCCCTCCACCTCTTACCATCAGCTGGATGCAGCGCTACAGCTTGCCCTGCACAAGCCTGGCCCCATGGCAGACTGGAGTGTGTTTTGTGACTGCCAGTCTTAATTCCTGCCTGCTGCTTGGTCTGGGTGGGGAGAAGATCACTCCACCACTTCATCACTTGCGGCCCGTACTTGTGTCCAGTCCATGACTCAGGCCAGTGAGAAAGCAACAAAGCATATCCTCCGCAGCTCTGATCTTCCCAATGTTGGCGGCTGGGGACGGTGGCCATGGAGCTGATTTGGAGTCACAGTCTGAGCTGGGCTGAGCAAAGGAATAAGGTGATGTGGTAGGAGAACTTGCTCCCTGGCTGAGTAAGGACTGTGACAATACAAGCCCAAGAGTGACTTTCTTCCACCTGTTCAGAAGAAACAGAGTGCAGCTTCTTATACAAGGGCAATGGGAGCCACCCCGGAGCCTAGAAAGAACAGTGCTGGCTGTGCACATCACCAGGCCTAGGGACAGAAATGACACATAAACTGGTATGTGTGTTGGGAAGCTAGTTCAAATCTGTAACCCAACAGAAGTTCGGTGCACATAAACGGCTGTCAAAATTGGTGAAACCAGTTCAAGATAAACCTGGATGGGTATAGTATTAGAATGAACTGATTTAGGTTAAATCGGTTTATTAAACTGCTGTCCCAGTTCCCATCCAGATTCAAATTAACTCTCAGTTCCCCAGGATACTTTGCACCTCCCTCACAAGCCCCGCCTTGCAGGGTGGGCAGACTAGCCTTGGCCCAAGCTGTGAGCCCAGCAGGGAGCTGTGCTCTAGCGCCCCCCAGCTTCTGCCTGTGCCACTGCAGGCACATGGCTGCATTTCCAGAATTAAAAGTGAGTGTCTGCTTATTTGCTTATTGGTAGTCCACACAGCTTAGACAGCCCTGCAAAGACTGAATTGATTCAGCCTCAGGCTTTCTGGCTGCCTGTACTTAGCCCAGATGAAGCAGGTAGGGGGGCTACAGTTTGCAGGCACTGAATTCACCACCAGCAGAGCAGTTGGTATCTGCAGGCCACATTGGCGCACTCTCCTGCTGAGTTTTGCAGTCTCTGTTTGTAGAGGTTGTTTTGCATTTTTATGATTGTCATCAGCAGTTTCACCAAATGGGTCTTTCTTAGCCAGATGCGTTAGCATATCTCTTTTAAAAATATATCACTTTTCAATTCTCGATGCTAACAAAATCAAGCCAACAAAGCCAGCAGAAGACTCTCTGAAGTGAGTTCAGAGCCTGCAGAACCCCCTTTAAGCCAATTAAATATCTCCTGCATTTAGTTTCTCCTGGAACAAGGAGAAAAAGAGCTTCTTAAGCTCCATGAGTTTCCCAAGCTAAATGGATTTAATGGGACTCTACCATGTTTGCTTGCCAAATACAAGAGGGTTTTTTCTGAAGGGCAGACATTGTTAATGCAAGAAGCCAAGTTTGCTTTCAGATGCCAGGCTTAGAGTTAGGCTCACTGCAGGGAAGGGGCACTGGAAGCCAAAGGACACTGCAAAGCATCATGGGACATATTGCACAAGCCATCACAATTGGGAATCTAATTGGTTATAGCAGGACTGGGACTTGCCAAAGCCAAAGCCTTGGGGAAGGCTTTGTATATGCCATCTGCCATGGTTAAGGCACTCCCCACCTAGACAAGCTGTTTCAGGGATCTGTACAGCTTTGCCCAGATAGGCAGGGAACAGCAGTGAACTCTGCAAGCTGCACCCGGAAAGTTGGTGACAAGAACCAAGTCCAGTATAGCCCTGCAAGCACATGAGGCATATTTCACTGCAGACTCCTAGGGCTCAGCAAATGGCTGATGGAGAGAAATGGAAACCACCAATCCTCTTGGACAGTGGAGAAGAAAGACTTTAGCTGTGCGTTTCCAGTTCGTTGTGGGAGCAGGCTTTGGGTTTCCTGCCTGGCAGTGGAAACCCTTGCTGTATTATACTCATTAATAACCTTATCGCTGTAGCACCCAGAAGAGGTAGGCTCAGCAAAGGCATGGGCCCTTCCTTATGCTGATTGCAAAATAGGGACCTGGCTTTGACAGGGGTGGCCAGGTTTGGGTGAGAGCCAGGCTTGAGCTGCTGCAGGGGGTGAGCCTGTTGGCGTAGCTCAAGAGCGGGCAATTATTTTGGGCAGAGGGCCACTTACTGAGTTTTGGCAAGCCATTGAGGGCCACATCACCAGCAGCCAGGGGCAGATAAACATTAACTTTCTAAATTTTTTAGAGATTGAATGGCCTGATGGGCCAAATTCAGCCCGCGGGCTGTATTTTGCCCTCCCCTCATGTAGCTGCTGCTGTCTCCAGAGGCATGGAGGGATGAGGGGCGATACCTGCACCCTGCCACTACCCCTCTGGATGGGTGGAAAAAGGGGGTGCATTTCTTGCAGAGAAAATCAGGGCACACCTGGAACATATACATTAGCCTTATGGCTTGCTTTCCTCAACAGAGGCTCACAGGGCCTGTGCGGTGGCTCCAGGGAGACGGCAGCACCCCTTGGCACCCTGAGCGTTTTGGGCAACTCCAGGGGCCACAGGGATGCTGCTGTCAGCTGAAGTAGCTGAAGCCTGCTCTAGTGTGATTGCAGTGCAAAAATGCCATCCATCTGCCAAGCATCCCAGAAGCAGCCCAGGCACATCAGTGTTACGCTCTGCCTGGACTAGTTAACTGTGTTGTTGCCCAGGTTGCCTTTTACCAGAGACCCCCAAGGATCGACAAACCCCCTCGTGCAATTTGGTATCAAGTGAACTTTAATAGTAATCCCTAATTTCTAGCTGTTTAGCTAATTAACTTAGGCTGAGCCCCGCACTGGTACAGTTGTATTGTTTCCCATTCTGGAGCTTGCTGGATATCCTAGACGTAGTAGCAAATCGTACTTTGTCGACAACCTCCAAAATGCCAGGGAGACTAGCATAACCACTGCCCTACATCTTCATCCAGATTTTGGACCTAACCCAGCCCCGTTTAGGCCTATGGTGTCCAGCGTGCTCTGTGTTTAGCTAGGATCAGCACCGGAGCGACTATCCCTGGAGCTGTTTCTCATTTGGCAGGGACCCCAAAGCAGCTCTTACAAGACTTCTGGCACAGTTTCTAAGTCAAGGGGGTTCAGAAGAAGAGCTGCAGAAAAGCCTGTGCTTCTGGGTGTTTGCTGAAAGCAACCCACCAAACCTGCCTCAGTTTGCTCATCACTCATCTGCACCATTTTTACTGTCTTGCCTCTCTGAAAAGCATCCCATTCCTTTAACTTACTGCATAATAAAAGCAAACATTTTGTGGAATGCGCTCTGAATTTATACACCTTTTATCTCACGCTCAGCCAGGCTGTTAAACTCGTTCAGATTACTGGAAACTGTGAAGGCAGGCATTATGCATGCCAATAAAAAATAGGACACACTTCAAAGAAAAAGGGAATTTACCTTCAAACTCCAAAGGGAATTCCACTGGAAGTCTGAATATGATTAGGTGCTGCAAGCTTCCTTCAACAGGAAGCATCTACCCACATGGCTCAGTGAGCTGCATGAAATACTGTTGGGCCATGCTATGAAATCCCGGGGAACTTGTCCATCACTGATTAATGACTTCATCTTTCAGACCCTGCCTGGATTCCAGTGCCATTAATATCAGTGGCAAACCCTGGGTCCAAAATACAGGTGCAGCCTTCTTCCTCCCTTTCAGGATCTGCTTCTGAGATGCATTCATACAAGAGTAACGGCTTTGCTCAAAACCTGATGGAAGTGTTTCACCTTCCTGATGATGAGAAAATAGAATAAGCCCCGGGGCAGTTTTCTTACACGGGTGCCTTTATATGTCTAAAGGGGCAGTCGGGACCATGCACTCTCCTTGGCTGGGGAAAGGTAGAGTGAGCGAAAAGCAAATGTAAATGATTCCAGCAGGAAAAACTCCTTTCTTGATACAGGCTCACTTAGATCCTCAGGGCAAGCGGTCTGGATTTTGGTTATGTTGGAGTGATGCTAGAGATGGTCTGAGTCCCTGTTTTTTAAAGGTTCACTTGTGTCTGTACTTTCATAGTTTCATAGTTTCTAGGGTCAGAAGGAACCTGAGCAGATCATCAAGTCCGAC
>NW_017728947.1:115014351-115020775 GCF_001723895.1 Crocodylus porosus | reverse complement strand
CCCAGGTCCTCCTTCCTCCCCTTTTTGGAGATGGGAACCACGTTGGCCTCTTCCAGTCCTCTGGCACCACACCAGGGCACCACGAGTGCTCGTAAAGCCATGCCAGGGGTCCCGCAATGACCTCAGCTAATTCCCTTAGCACTCGGGGGTGGAGATCATCCGGACCATCTGATTTGAATACATCCAGTCCCTCCAGACGTTCCCTGACTAGTTCCTCACTGACCCTTGGCCTGGGTGCACCTCCCCTGGGGCCTGAGGGGGGCCCAGCGGGGAGGTGGCTGTTCTGGTCCCTGTTTAGGAATACAGAGGCAACAAAATTGTTAAGTATGTTGGCTTTGTCGTCTGGTGTGATGACCAAATTTCCTAGCGTGTCCTGCAGGGGCCCCACATTACCCGGTACCTTCTTTAGACGTGCTTGCTTTAGAGAATTGAAGAATTATGATATATGTAAGCCACTTTCTCAGCTTGGGGGCATGGAGCCCTGGGAGGAAAGTCCATGATCCAGGACATCATTTAAGCACTTGCTTAACTATAAGCATATGACTTTGATGGGACCATTCACCTGTTTAATGATCAGGGCCAGAGTGAACATAGGAACAGAGAAGGCATCTCCTGGGACTTCAGGTCCTGCCTCCCATGTTAACAGGTGTGTTCACTCAAGGAATTCCCCAAATCAAACCCTCACACCCAACTATAAGGCACAATGGCTGAAACGTGAAGATAACATGTCCTGTGTATGTCACTATGCTCATATTCCCAGTGCTATAATGATGACTTCCATGCCTGGATAGATCCAGAAGAGCTTAGACCACCACAAGGTGTTTGATAGCAATGTGTTGACTTACCATCATGGCCATTCAGTCTCTAGCCAGTGTCTTAGTGTTATGGCAGTGTCTTCAGATGCAGTCTTTAGTAAGGTATTGCTAAGTACTGGAGAAAAATATTTTGAAAGCATAATAAACAGCAGCCTGGCTAGTCCTAGGCTTGCCTCTAGTCACCTTGGGACAAGTACAATGGCTTCTCTTTGACCTAATGCAGGCTTAATGGAAAGATGCGTGCACGCACACACCCCCTTTTAATGTGTAGCTTCATTCACTGTAACTCGACAACTCCCAGAGAACAATCCAGGGTGGTCCATATGTTGCTGAGTAGCAAGTAATCTTACCTGAAAAAAATACTTAAAATACATCGTATATAAAGACATGTCTTTTATCAAGTAAAGGTAGGCCACCTAGTAAAATTAACTCTCTTGAGGACAGTTCCAGTTTTGAGCATACAGGTTTCTTTGCCAGGCGAAAGAGGCAGGTACTGCAGTGGAAGACAAACTGAAAAGCACGAGTCATAGGAATCATAGGAAATTAGGGCTGGATGAGACTTCACAAGGTCACCTAACCCAGCCCCCTTCCCCCACCAAGGCAGGATCATCCCTGACTAAACCATCCCAAACCAGTGTCTGTTTAATCTGCTCTTGAACAATAACAATAATTCTGTATTGTTATAGTAATTCTATATTATTATATATAGTTGCATATCATTATTTGATGTAATCATTCTATGTTATTATTACTATTATTATTGTTGTACTATGACTATTTTATTATGCAGGTATGTACAGGAAGTGAAAAGCAAGACACCACAAACAATGCACAGAGGCTGAGCCATTTACAGTCTCTCCTGTTCGTCTCCCTGCAGGGAGCTTTTAAAAAGATTGTGCTTTTCAGCATTGTTCTTCTACCTTTGAAGGCAGCCAAAGGATCTTATTTCCAAAATTTGTAGTGAGTTCTGTCATAGTGTTTCATGGCTGACCAACAGTAGAGAGGTACTTAGAAGTATTTTCTTTAAGGACTGGCAAGTCCTATCTAGTCTATCGTAAGTATCTAGAGAGATTTCTAACTGGGCAAAGGGGAGTAGACTTAATTGAAACCAAAGAAACGATTAAAGTCACTTACTTAAAAGAAGACATTCAAGAAGGGATTGTGAGACAGGCAGATCAATGATTATCAGGAATGTTATATCTGAACAAAATCCCTCGATTTTTCTCTGTTTACCAAAGGTTAGCTCACATCTCCACCCTATCTAAAACATTTTGGTGGTTCATAGGTGAAGCTGTCAGTGTCTTAAATTAGAGTAGCATTTCAAAATCCCATTAAACTCATTACAGGGGGGAAAAAAGTTAAACATAAAACAGTGGCAATGGGTCACAACTTCATCACACCAGCATATAGTGAAGTCCCAGGTGATGCTGTCATCTGAGCGTCCCCTGGAAACTGTGTCGTAGCACCTTCTGCCTATCGTTCTTAGCCGATGCATTGCTGCTTGCCTACAGAAGCCAGGCACGCGAGCTGCGGTGCACGCTATGAGATTGCGGGTTACGAGAGAGATGCTTATTCAATCTGGAAGATGCTCATAACACCCTCTTCCCATAATTTCATGGAAAGGAGAAAATACCAGTTTACATGCTCGGCTGGAATTGAAAATTACCTGTTGTCATCTTTGACTCGCCACCTTTGTGGGTTCACGTTGGTGCTGTCGTCATGGAGGTGCAGCCTGCTGAAGGCATCAGCAGCCTGCTTTTAAGTGTCTTTGTTCGTATGCTGGGAAATTTTCAGACCAGCTTTAATGTTTTATTTAGTGCATTTTCTGAGATAGTCCATTAGTTTCATCAGGATTTAATAAGAGTTGAAATTCTATGTTAAATAAGTTCAAACAACCTCACTATTTACATAGCTCCTCCAGCTCTTTAAAATAGTCTTGTTAAACATCCTTTTTAGACAGTCCATAGTTTAAATAGCCATTAAGGAACTCATTTCTTTTCCTTCTTAACAACCATTGTGGAGAGGACTCTTGTCTTTCTGCATCTGGTAAGGAAGTTGTGCGAGCATTACTAGAATAACTAATTTCCCCATTATTGTTAATTTTTTTATGTGTAAATCACTTGATTGTCTTAGGCAGACAAGGTTCTTTGGGTGAATCTGATATCTTTTATTAGACCAACTTAAATAGCTGGAATTTTTTTTTTTCACAAGATACATTTTTTCCTTCAACTGTTTAAGTTGGCTTAATAAAAGATATCAGATTCACCCAAAGAACCTTGTCTGCCTGTGTCCTTAGACCAACACGACTCCAGACTACACCACTTGATTGTCTTAGTACATTAGCAACAAGTTGTACCATCAAATGACTTTGTTGTATTACACATGAGGTATTTTACTGTTTATAAAGGTATTGTGACATGGAGGTTTGTATATAGATACACAATACTTGAAATTTTAACTCTCAGAAGAAGCTTGTAATCTTAAGCATTCAGGGAATAATCCAGATTTTTGCCATTGGGAGGAAAAAAGGAATTAGTTAGAAGGAACCCATAGTCACCATAGGACATTGTTCAGCTGCCAATATTTCTTCTCAGTCTGTAGGCTTTACAGTGCTACCCAAAGAAAATGCTTTAAGTAAAGCTGTAAATAAGAACGTTTTTCGTATCTTCTTAAATTGGTTTAAACATAAAGATTACAAAAGTGATTGGATACAAAACCATGTTATGATAAAGTTTTTGGCACATCCCTGCATTCATCCTTTGGTCCAGAACATTTTTAAATTCTTCTGAAGTCAAGGCTTATTAAAAAAAGGAAAAAAGAAACCCTGATAAATATTTCAGAATGCATATTTTCTTGAGTTAAAGCTCATGTCTATACCAAACTTGTGTCTTGTAGAATGGGATTTGATCTTCTAGGAGACTCTCTTAATTGCTTATTTGATTGCTTACCAAATGGTTTCTAGGTTTATGGTAGTATTTTACAACTTGCAATTAAAGATGTGTATTAAATATTTTATAAAAGCACAAATCCCAATAACCAATATTTATATATGAACAAGTTTAGCATATAGCACAGACAATTAGAATGAGATAAAAGTTATAACAGCAGCGTTTTAGGATCTTTTGGGCGGCTTTTCTGGCCAAGGTGGTATCTTCATTGTCACTCAAGCCCTGTCCATGGGTGACTGAAAGCATGAACCTCAATGATGTGTAGCTTTATGTTTCCAAGCATTTGAGTTATAAAATAATTGTAGGTGTCTCTTAACATCCCATAAACATTTAGCTAAGTCTATAATGAACTAATATTATACAAATGTAAAAAATAAGTAAAACTATTTTTGTATGAATATGGAGGTTTGCCAGCTATAACAGACTTGCATAGGCACACTGGCTGCGTATAGTTTTGTGCATGCAGCCTGCACATACAGAAATTGGAAAGCAGTTTGAATTTTTGGCTGATTTGTGACCGAAGCGACAAAATAAATAGGAAGCGCTATCGCTGTAGTACCGGGAGGAAAATGGAAAGAAAGGTCATCTCTGAAAATAACAGAAGATTTGCTGAAATCCTTGCTGTTACTCTAGGTTTGAAGGCACTTAGCTGTGGATCAGAATTGTGAGGCCTCCCACTGTGACTGGACCTCTTACTGCTTTGGTAAAGACATGTAAAATGTGTTTCATATCACTGTGTAGTTCAGACTCAGTGGAGCTGTGTGAATAACCGTTTCCATTATAGACCTGATTTTCTCACTCCCTCTGGTGTAAATCAAGTGTGGGTCTACTGTGCACAGAGGTGTATGCAGAGGAGACTTAACCCTATCATTTGAGTTTACAGGTTCCTTGTCTCTGGGGGAAAAGAAATGTGGTCATTACTTTTTCACCCTGAGTGAAACTACACATGCAATTAATGCAACTAAATATACTCTGGCTCGATTTGAACCAGAGTAAACTAATCCTGATGTCACTGTCTACACATGCATTTAAGTGCAATAATTTACTGCACTGCTGGATACCACGTGGACTGTCCAGCAGCGCAGTAAATCAGTCTACTGCACCTTAATTGCCACGCATGTGTAGATGGTAGCACTTTACTGTGTAGCAAATTCGTTAGTTATTTATTATTAGCTAATACAGATCTGACAGGACTAACATCACAAGTGACATTTTCAGTGGCAGCACACAGCACAGCTTCTAGATATAGCTACCTGAATCAACTACGGAAAAAAGAGCCTTCATTATGCCAGAATCATCAAAAAATCTTCTTTGGCTAATCTCTCCCTGGAAAATGGTTAATCTCAATGAAATTGATTCAGGGATTAAGACACTTCATCAAAGGGGAGGCGAACTCAACGGGCTTGATCCTCCACTTATAGCAGTTGGCACAGCTCTATGGAAGGCGCTAGAGTTGCACTAATTTACTTTAGAAGCTGGCTCCGTGTGAGGAAGGATGGGATGAGCTATATACAAGGTAGACAGCTTTGTTCTGGGAGTATGTTAATATCCTACTGCATCCTAGCCTGGCCAATACACAACTCATCCCTATAGTCTCAAAATAGCTGACATCGGCATTATTCCTATATGAGTTATCAGAGCAGGTAAAAATGAAGTGGCCTTCTGTGTGGCAGCACTTATCATGCCACAGTCTGCTGGGCTTTCTCACAAGAGGTATTTTATAAACTACTTGCATATAAGCAGTCGCTCAATAATTAGCATGGGAAGTAAAAACATTTTCATTGTTTTTAACGAGACGACATTCAAACACGTGAACTATGAAGTCCATGTTTAATTGCTAATTTGCAGAGAGATCCAAACCAAGCAACAGAGTCATCAAAAGTCTGTGCAAATTCGGCTTTCATGCTTTGCTCTTAAGAACAAAGCATCTGAAGTGGGATATAAAGTAATATAATTGGTCCTCTTGCAGAATCAATTACATGCAATGCATTTTGCCCACAATAGACACCAGCTTTAATCGTACCACTCAGAGGCCTAGCATTTTCCTCTTCAGAAATACAGAAGTGTTTTGCATGGAAACAAACCAGTCTCAGAATACAAAGTGGGGAAACAGCCACAATAAGGTGTCATATCTTATGCCCTTCTCCCTGCCTGCTAAGGTGATTTGATTAAAGGATGGACATCAGTGACTAATGTGATTGCACCCAAGTTGTAGTGATGCCAAAAGTGAGGTCTTCAAGCAAAAAAAAACCCCCAAAACTTGCAGGCTTTGCTTCCAAAAGATACACTGCTGAGAGCACAGCAAGCACCGCTAAGGTGGTGGTATTTGCTTTGCAAACGTCTTCATCCAACTACTTTATTAATGACTTGGATGCAGGTATAAATTTCCATTGATTGGTAAACTCTTTGGGTTGGGCATTAACTATAACCACCAAGGACACTGGTGTATGTGAATCCCCAGGGTGGGCCATCTGCACACAAGGAGCTGATGAGCAGATCAGCCTGTTTCTAGCAGAGATAGGACCACCCTGGCAATACCCTTTTCAAATAATGGAAATTATTTCACAGATTTCTCAGACATTTGGGCTGGAAGGGACCTCGGAAGATCATCGAGTCCAGCCCCCTGCCCAAAGGGCAGGAAGTCAGCTGGGGTCATAGGAG
>NW_017728947.1:115013187-115014306 GCF_001723895.1 Crocodylus porosus | reverse complement strand
TCACCCCTGAGCCTACGCTTTTCCAGGCTAAAGAGTCCCATGGCTCTCAGCCTGTCATCGTAAGATCTGTTTTCCTGACCTCTGATCATGAATTAAGAGGTCATCCATTATTGAATGACAGCTTTGCAGGGATAGAAAGATTGGCACGGGACAAGATCAGAAAGCTGAGAGTCCTAATATCATCAATGGAGTAAAGGCTGTTGTTGTGTGGGCTTGTGGGTTGGGGCTGTGGAAATCCTTTTGGAAGGCAGGGAGCTGCAGGCTGCCATTGATGCCATGCTCTGGCTGGCAGTACATGACAGCCCTTCGATGCTCAAATGGAAAAAAAGAGTTCAGTTGCTCCATACAGGCCCTCCACACCTGGGCTTTGTACTCAAAAACTTTTACTGCTACTTCTCCATGGTGGCTCTGCTGGAGTTGTTCTGGCAGACCTGTTCCATCAACCTGCTGAAGATAGACGTAGTGGGTGCGCTGGGTTGAGTAGGTAGCTCTTGCCAGTAATCCCAGCTGCGAGAGGCAGAGGCTGGTGACTCGCTTGAGTTCAGGAGTTCCAGGCTGCAGTGTGCTATGCCGATTCGGTGCCTGCACTAGGGGTGCACAAAACAGGCTGTATTGGATTTGGATTTGGCTTGAATTGGGGACAGTGATTTGATTAGTTGATTTGCATCACTTTCCTAATTTGATTTGACTGAATCCAAATCTGAAGAATTGATGCAGATTCAGAGAATCAGTGATTCAGCCATAGACACAACTTTAAATGTTACCAGGTACCAGGCACGGCTCGTGAACACTGTGAAGGTGGGGTGGCGGGAGCGCCCCTTAGGAGTGCAGGGGGACCCCCCGTGGGCTCGGTGGCAAACTCGGAAGTGGACTGGAAGCAGTTCTGGTCCACATCCTGGTCTACCAGGGACTGTGCAGTGGAGTGCCCCCCCGGCTCAGCGATTGGTCATAGAGGGACCCCAGGTGCTGCCCCCCCCAGACCCAGGAGGCACCAGTCACTGAGTTGTGCAGGGTGTGGGGGATGCCCCCCGCGCACTCTCCGGTGAACCTAGAAGTGGACCAGAAGTGCTTCTGGTCTACTTCCCTATCTGCTGCTATGCGTGCTGGGGACCTGTCCCC
>NW_017728947.1:115011307-115012928 GCF_001723895.1 Crocodylus porosus | reverse complement strand
CGTGCTCCTTTAGGATGCTCCATCTGCCCCACCATTGCAGCATTGATGAGCCGCCTGGTACCCTGAGGTACGTAGAAAAAAACATTTAAAGCTGTGTCTATAACTGAAGGAGACATAACTACTGATGTGGAGCAAGAGGCTGAAGAAAATCCCCAACAGTGGAAAAATGGACATTTTTGGAGCGGGCTGCTAGAAGCTACTGTGGTTCTTGGTTTAATTTAAAAAGAAAATGTCTGCAAAAAACAAAAAAAAGCGAAACAAAAAAAATTACTCATGCCTCATAATAAGTTGATTTAAGGCCCTTTGGAGCTGGAACTAAAGTTATATACAACAATATATTATGATCATTGCAACACCTGCATTTTTTAAACTCAATAACCTGCGATCAGTTATCCAATAACACTGTAGGCAGGCTGAATAATTCAGTCCCATCTTTCTTTTAATGTTGGAAGCCTTTTGAAATGGACCAATTCTTATCTTCTGCTATAGTCATTAAGGTGTCATTTAAAACCTGCACAGTCTTTATGACAGCTTTATGCCTCCCAAAGGATTTAACTATGAAGAGATAAATGTATTCCTTAAGTTTTTAGTGATGAATTTCATATCAAAGGAAAGCAGCAGATAGGCATCTCGGACTGAAACCTTTCATTATCTTACATCAGGGAAAGCTGATTTGGGGGTCAGAGAGCACTCAATAACGTTCACATCACAAAGATCTCTCTTTGCTGTGGCTGAAAGATTCAACTCTATTGTTGCTGTTTTCATTTTCTTACACAGTTCATGGTGCTGAAGTCAAGTAGGTACAATTAAAATAGGTTCATGTATCAGACGGGGGTTATTCCTGCTAATCCGGGTTAATTTCTAAGTTTGGAATATCTCTTTTTACTTCTCCATACACTGCCTCATCTGCTGGAGATGAGTAATCGTTGAGTTGCCGGCGACTGATGGAAAGTCTCTCCTGTATCAGAACCCATGCCTGTGTTGATGACTAGCTGTAACGACAGTATAATCATGTATAGAAGTCAATAGTGTGTCTAATTGGAAAAGTTTGTGGGACCACCGGGTGGCTTGTAAATAGCTCCAAAAATGTTTTATTAAAGTCGGGTTATTTGCATTACAGTGAACTGGGAGTTCTCAGCTGTGATCAGGGGCCCTTTGAAGCCAGTGGGTCACGTGGATTTCTGCCAGCTGAGACTGGGATGCTGCCATGGCCATGCTCGATAGAAAAGCCACTTTTCAAGGAGAACATGTTTGGAAGAGAGAGTTTATCCAGCTGTGCCTCTACCTATTGCATCTCTCACACTTTCCCCTACAGCGTGCACATATAACTCTGAAGGCAGGTATTTACAGGAAACTTGTGTCCTTGAATATGCCGCGCTGTTTCATGTTGCCTCCTGATCTGCAAGTGGTTCAACTCTGTTTATGTGGCACTGTGGACGGATGAATTAGCACCGCTGAGTGATGGGCTAATTAGTCCCCTGCTCCCCCTCATACTTGTTTGCCCACCTGCTGTCTTGCACAAACGGTACCATACTGCTTTCAGTTCAGGACGCTGCGGCGTGCAGCAATGTGATGTGCTGGAGTTTGCAGTCACATGGCATGGTAAGAGTGTGAGATAAAT
>NW_017728947.1:115009316-115010907 GCF_001723895.1 Crocodylus porosus | reverse complement strand
CCAGAGTCAGGCCTAGGCTCTGGATGGGGGGGCAGAGATGTGGGGTCTGGGAAAGTATCCCCTCCCCCACAGCTGTTTCCCAGGGCCTGGGACATGGGGCAGAGAGGGATCTGGTTCCCATGCTGATTGGCTCCCAGCTCCTGGGGGGAGCTGAGCAATGCCATGACTGGGGCCCCTGCCGGTGTGGCTGACCGGGAGTAAATTTGCTCCCAGTCAGCATCTACAAGAGCCCTATTATGCAGTAACTATGGTGCAGTTTAGTACCTCAATTTACAGGTGGTAGCTAACTGCTCAGTAGACTAATTTATTGTGCAGTAGCTGGTGTGCATAGTTACATGGTGACACTTTAGTCTACTGCACAGTAAAGCATCTTGTGTAGACACACCCACTGTTTTTCAGGGTCTTCAGAAGGAGGAATAGGATTGCTCTTAGGCATCTAAGTCCACTCGTGCGCTATTGGTAGAAGCTGAGTCCCGCTCTCCGTGTTGGGATGGATGCAGTTCTCGTGATACCCGAATTACTTGTGGTCCTGAGCGTTGCAGTCAGTTTCTGGACCACCTAGAGCCTGTATGAAGAATTTTACTGAATGTCAGTAGTGTAAGTGATGCAAGGACTGTCTCCAGAGGCTCCATATACAGAATAATTAATCAGAGCCAATATGCATTTGTATATGCACTGCTGTGGGAGCAGCAGAAGCAGGTGTTGCTATCCTGAGATCTCTGTCTGTGAAGCATGCTGAATAATACACAGAAGCTGGGAGGCTGGATATTTACTTCCATTGCTGGCTCGTCATTATTTCAAAGAAACAAACAATGTAGCGTGCCTGGGTTAACTTCCCATTCTGTGAAACGGCGCTGGAATTTATTGGCCTGGTTTTCAGACTAAACAGCCCATTTCAAATGCACCTAAATGAAGCGACTCGATTTTCATTTGCAAATTGTTCCTCGGCTGGCAGCAAGCACTAAGAACGGGCACTCCTGGGTCCTTAGGACAGATCACGGCAGTGAGGCTTGGTGAACGCCGTGCCCTGCATTCACTTTCACGCGGTAGTTACCAAATATTCACACTCCCACTACAACACGTCGTGCAGCAACAGCAAAAGCCAAGGCCTAAATAGATGAAGTTGCAGCCGTGTATGAACGAGGAGGTCACATGCAAACAAAATCCAGCCTGCAATCAAATTTAGTGAGCAGCTCGTTCCCTGGCTTACAGCCGCCCTTGCAAGACGGATATAATTATTGACCTTTCGCCACGGGCATGGAATGCGCAGCAGGCAAATTAAATTCTGTCACTTTTGCTGAAGAAAAATAGAGTCGGTCTCGAAGCTGGAGCGCTAGCAAAGTTCACCAGAGAGAGAGAGAGCAAGTTAAATGGGTCATTTAGCAGCTGTTCTGGAGCTGGCTGGCGCATACACACATACCCACCTGCCCCATGGGACCCTATCCTGGAGAGAGAGTGCCAAGGCAGCCTGAGAGGCACCTGCCTTTGTGCTCCAGGAGTTGCTCTGGGCCAAGGAGGGTGGGAGAATCTTGCCCTGAGTGCATGTAAGGAAGGGGACACCAAGGAGTAAGCAACTGAGAGACCGCCCCCC
>NW_017728947.1:115007073-115008281 GCF_001723895.1 Crocodylus porosus | reverse complement strand
CTTTCTCTCCTGTGCCAACATGGCAAAGATTGAAGTGGATCCCACCTTGTAGCTCAAGGTGTGGTGGTCTTTGCTGTCAGTGCTGGAGGAGCCTGGTACAACTTCTGCTGTTGGCCAACATCGTAATTACACACACATTTGTTCGAAGTTGAATGTTAACAGCTTGGGAGCTGGATGACCAGGGAAGGGAGAAGCTCAAGGGGACTGCAGCAGCAGAGGAAGGAAACAGAGAGCCCGAAAACTGTGTGGTGCATGAAAAAGTTTTACTTTTGAAGCCTAAAGGGAAGGGAGGAGTGCCAGAGCAAGCAACATGAATGACACAATTACTTACCTTTGTGCCCAGTGAAAATATAGAGCTCTGTTTCTGCAGGCTGAGCAGCTATTCGCTCCTAATCATGGCCAAATTATAAATGAATAGGATAACAAGGGCTATTAAGCTAATTTTTCTTTGGGGTTAATAAATGAACAGGCTAATTTCTGGCTTGCGCACATATTTCTGGGCTTAGTCCTACACAGCATGGTGTGACTACCCCCTCCTACGGAAGGAGGGCAAAGCTGAGCGAGCTCAGCTCTTCCTGGGTGGCCTTGTTGTAGGAAGGATAGCCAGCTCCCATGAAAGCATCATGCTCCTAAACTATTACAGCAGAGACATTTTAGCAAATGCAAGGGCTCTTCCCCCCATCCCGTAATGTTCTAGTTAATGTAACATTATTAAATTGTACCAGCCACTTCATGCTGCCTGGTACCTGGCCCAGCCATATGAATAATGGAAATACAGAGTCATTAACATTTTCCTGGGCGTAAGCACCGACTTCACTTTTGCTATGCATACGATCTGTTAGTTGTGAGTATGCTGACAGCCCCAGGCTCCTGAATCTCGCCATTTTTATATAACGAGTTGTTTTTTGGGTTTTGGGGTTTTTTTTGAAAATTCATAATATTATTCACTGATCAGGCTTCATTGGTCTCTTGTTTGAAAAGCTATGTAATCTGTGCTGAAGTAAGGGAGCGGAAATAATACCCTGTGATTTGATGGCCGTTTAGACCTCATAAACAACCATCAGAACACGGTTGACACGAATGCTCTCGCAGAACGACCAACTGGATGATAATTATTCATCCCAATTGTTTGGCGAATGCTGCCATGTGAGGAATTCATTCCAAGGAGCTCAGGATCAGCTCGGGAGTCGGTGAGGGAGCTATGTCCA
>NW_017728947.1:115004882-115006553 GCF_001723895.1 Crocodylus porosus | reverse complement strand
GTTTCCATGAAAGGTGTGCAGGATCTTTCAAATAGGTGTAGAAACAAATAATATTTGTATCTAATACTTTGAGTAATGTTAGTACCAAATAATTCCCTGTACTATAATGGACACCTCCTGGGTCTGAAATAGCCCAGGGACAAAACAAACTGTGCTGTTTTCAATTCTAGCTCAGTTATGAAAGCTCAAACGTTCAGACCCAAATTATCAGTTATTTTTCATTATAACTTGCCAACATGTCTTAACCTTCTACCACTGTGTATTCTGCACCAATAAATTCCTCCTCACTGGGGAAAATGGGAAAAAAAAATCAATTCTTGGTGTGAAATTAATATAATTTTTTCCCCAAACTATGGCATAAAGTGCAATTTGAAATAACTTGTTTTGTAGTTCACACGGGCACTATGGCATCTACCCTGCTGCTTGAAAATTGGCAGAAATGTAAGTTTTCTGCGGATGGGCTTATTTTGTAATGGAGACATCTTTTATTCATTGCAGGAGGTGTGAAAATATTCACATGGACTGCACTTTGCTTATGGGCTGGTAGCTACCACCTAGCTGGAGGTGAAAAGCTCTCGCTGACTCATTCAAGACCTCCGTGCTAAAGTCCAGGAGAAAGCCTCATTAATTAAAAACAAAACCTGGAAAGAATTCTAGCCCCTGAGGTTTTTCCTTACAAAATCATCTTCAGCTCCTAATTCGTCAGAACCCGAGCAGCCACGTGTAACAAGGAGCTTCAATTTGATTGTCTCCTGCTTCTTGTGTATCCCACTGAGTTTCTTGTTACAGAGGTAAATGAAGTAAAAGGCAGAGATGAAAGACGAGAAGCGGAGCTCTTATCGGTGCCAGGAGTTCGAAGGAATCGTGAACTCCTGAATGCATTTTTTTCCCAATGTTGTTTTACTGTTTGCTTATTACAGAATTTGCTTTCATGTATGCATCTGCCACCGCCAGGATAGGAAATGCCAATGCGTTGAAAACAAGTGAAGCAGCACTTTGATTTAACTCTAGCTGTGGAAGTCGTGGCTTAAGTGATGGGATGCTGCTCGGCTCCCGGCTGAGAAGAATCCAGCGTGTAGTATAGCAAATAACTATAAATTCCTGGATCCTCGTCTCGTGGCTGCGAGGAGCAGCAAGGCAGGAGTGCAGGCTAAACGGACTAATAGCTGCTAATTTCTGCACGGTTAAGCGTGTAATAACCAAAATGAAACAGGGGCAGGCTGAGCAGTTGATAACTTCCAGTAGCTTCCTACACGGCAACAGTTCCTTACATTTTCAGCTACGCAGACAATAATGGGAACCATATTAAAGTCCTGTAAAATCTTTTCTAGCTCCATCCCCAATAGTGGGGCAGCATTACGGGTTGTTCTGGCTTAAAAATACCAAACGCATCAAATCATTTTGGAAAAAAAAAATGGACCACTTTTTATTATACAACCCCCCCCCAGTGAAATATAAGCCTTTCTTTTCTCTTTGCTCCCAATCTCATTAACTTCCAGAGAGAGGAGAGGGGAAGGGGTCAGGGGCAGTTCTTGTGCAGTGTAGTGGGGATGAGTGGCCTGGGCAGCACCAGAAAGAGCGAAACCCAAAAATGAAATAGAATCACACAATCATAGAAAAGGAGTGTGTGACAGGAGCTCAGGAGTTACATCTCGTCCAGCCCCCTGCTCA
>NW_017728947.1:114986457-115004694 GCF_001723895.1 Crocodylus porosus | reverse complement strand
TGTCTCTCCCGGGGCCCGAGGGGGGCCCAGCAGGGAGGTGGCTGAACTGGTCCCTACTTAGGAAGACAGAGGCAAAGAAATCATTAAATATGTTAGCTTTGTCATCTGGCGTGATGACTAAGTTGCCCATCGTGTCCCTCAGCCTCTCCCCATCAGTCCTGTCCCCTAGCCCCACAACTATTTTTGTCACCCTCTGCTGGACTCTCTCCAATGTTTCCACATCCTTTTTGCAGTGGGGGGCCCCAAACTGGACAACAACTCCAGATGTGGCCTCACAGTTGCCGAACAGGGGGTGGGGGGGGAATCACTCCCCTCCATCTGCTGGCACCGCTCCCACCAATGCAGCCCAGGATGCTATTAGCCTTCTTGGTGACAAGGGCACACTGCTGGCTCCTCCCATCTTACTGTCCACTGTCACCCCCAGGTCCGTTTCTGCAGAACTGCTGCTTAGCCAATTGGTCCCCCACCTGTAAGTTACCTTTGCCCGGTGCTCCCATCTGCTGCTCTGTTCAGCCTGGCCGTAGCACAGGCCCTGGCCTGGAGAGTGTGAGTAACCGGTTTTACAAGATATAAGTCTCAAAGATGTTCTGGGCTTGCATTTCCCGTAAAGGAACCCAAAGTTACAGTTTCTGTATATGCCACTGGACTCTTCCTGCTGGTCCCCCCTGCCCTGTTTCAGTGTCAATTTAGTTTTGATGGGACTTGGTTTGATTCTCAGCGCTGTTTTGGGGATGTGATGATTATGGTGTTTATTATCCTAGTGGCTTACAGATAGCCTGTGTTGGAGGGCAGATAGGAAATTGCAACGTGCGATTTCTGGTGTATGACTTATATACAGCCAGCTCATTCTAAAGGGCGCTTTGTCCGCTTCCAAATTGAGTTTTTGTTGGAAAAAACTTTTCCCTGCTGGTGTTATGAATGACTCTGACTATTAACCCCAAGGAAAGGGAGTAGCAAGTGTGCTATTTCTCTCTCTGTAGCTTGAGATTGTTTGCTTTATTGCTTTTGAAAGCAGTGTGGACAGTCAATGCCACATCTTCCTCTCATTGAAGTCAGTGGCAATGCAGGGGTGTCACTAAGAGGGGAGGTTCAAGCCTATCTGTTGTTTGCTGGTTACAATCAGATGTCAACTAATAGGCCATTTCTATGCAGGGAAACAACAGCAGTGGAAATGGTTGAAACTAGCTCTTGATTTCCCTATGATAGTTAATAATTCCCAGAAAATGTAATTCTCCCTTGGACAAGGTATTTGTCATGTTTTGGTTCATTTTCCTCTCTGTGCAGGACATTCCTGGCTTCATCTGACAAGTACAATACCCTGCAGAGATAAGGGGCCATTCTCCTAAAATGATTTAGCAGTGTTATAGTTAGCAATAAATTACCTTTTCTCCTCTGATCAGTTCCTGCCAGTAGCTCTTGTCAAGGCCACTTTCTAACACTGTTCTCTGGTTCTTATTTACCTCAGATTAAAAACCCAGGAGAGAAAGCAGAGCCCATCCTTCCCTCATTGCAATTCTGGAGCGTTTTATTAATGGCTTCAGTGGGATTAGGATCCGAGTCCAACGAGGTGGGATTCAAACCTAAGCAGTGCAACACACAGGTAGGTAGTGAGGGTGCAGACAGACGCGCAGCTCCCAGCTGTGTTTTCTGCAGAGCGTCCTGAGTTACAGTGTTACCCAGGACCAAACAGAAATGCGGTGTTTGTTGGGGAGAGGGGGGATCTAGCTGTGGGCTGGGAGCCTGCAGCCAGCTTCCCATAGCAATGGCCAGGGCTCTCTGCCAGTGCTCGCTGTTTCCAGAATGGGAGGGAGCAAAGGCAAGAGAAGGAGCTCCTTTTGGGGGCTGAAGTGTGGGGTGTGTGAATTGTTGCCTCTGCCGTGTGTGTGTGTGGGGGGAGGCTCCAATACACTTGCTCCATCCTCCAGGAGGGAATGACCCCCCCCAGACCGATCTCCCTCTGCTCCCTTCCTCCCCCCTTCTGAAAACAGTGACAAGCTGGAAGCTTCACAGACACAAGTTACAGAAGATGCTACATTTTGAAACATCTTTATCTGACACCTCATGCAATGGGGGGCAGATTTCCCTCCACCGGATTGGCCATTTTTGAAGCTGTCTGCAGCTGTGCACTTGTGTTTGGTTACAGCTACAAACTGCTTTGTGTGGCCAGATCAGGCAAAAACTATGACTTCTGTCTGCACCCCTTATCTGATACCTCATGCAACGGAAGGGGCAAATTTTCCCCCAGTCAGCCATTTTTGAAGCTGTCTGCAGCCATGCACTTGTGGTTGGTCATTGGCTGTAGACTGCTTTCTGCGGTCAGATCAAGAGACAATTGTCACTTCTGTCTACACCCTGAAATACAGTATGGGTTGTGAGACAGTCAGCTGTTATGGTAATGTGGACAACAGAAGGATGATCGATAGATGGTAGATGGGGCTATATGGGGATGGATGAGTAGGCAGCAGGATGACAGACTGAATGGTCCCCTGGCAAAAGCTGGGGGAGATCTTACAAAGGGAAAAAGCTCTAAGAATCCTTCAATAGAGCACGAAGAACTCAGATTGATTTGCAGGAAAGAGTTAGGTTTCATAGTAGGAAATAACTTTCTATCTTCAAGGGTGGGAAGCTCCTTAGGGAGGTGTTGAATTTCCCTCCCTGGAGGTTGTAAGAACAGGTTAGACAACAACTGTGGAGGATGGGCTCAATCCCACCTCTGAGCAAGCAGTGGCTGAGAAGGTCTCTGGAGGTACCTCCTGCCCTACATGTCCATGGTCCTGTGCTTTTCCATCCTGGGAAGGACTTGGCCATTTGCAAGACTCTGCGGGACCTGCCGGGGATTCTGGGGACACACGGGTGTCAAGCCGTACCCCCGGGGCAGCTCTCCTCTATGTCAGGCTCCCTGACATAGACCGAGGACCTCCTTCGGGGAACCTCCTCTAAGGATAATCCCCACCGCTGGAGGACCTCCACACTTTAGGGTCTATCTTTGCTTATTATGCTCCACTCCCAAGCCTCCAAGGGCTCCCCCCATCCCTTGTCTCCAAGGAGGTAGTCATTGGTCCTTCCAGGCCAGGTGAGAGGCTTTTTGGGGGTCATCTTTAAACTGTCCCTCCTCCTTAGACTTTTCCTCTTTGAAGCAGTAAGTCAGAAGACCCCACACTGAAGAAACGGTGGCTTCTCCATGTGGTAAGATGTGCAACCAGCATGACTTGCCCTTAGAAAGCTTTCTAACCGGTGTGCTGTGCTGCGATTGCAGTCGAGTGTAAAAGCTACCGTAACAGTCCTAAGTGACGACATGGCTCCTGGTTAGATATTTCAGAGGGCTTGCAGCTGAAATAATACAGGATCTCAGCATATGGCAATTAGAGATAAGGCAAGCAGCAGGAATAAAAATCTCCGAGTTGCACCACACTGTGCATAAAGAAGGGCGCGCAGGATAAACAACCCGGCATCCTTCCCCCCGTGCCGACAGAGCGGTAGCAAGTGATTCACGCACGGTACATCTTGCCTTTGTCAAGCTCATTAGATCATCAGTGATTTACACCTGCATTTTTGTGAATTGCAGCGAAACACAGAATCGGAGAGCAGTAAGCACTTCTGAATGTTTACAAGGAAGGAAGAAAGCTAAATAAATGGATGACGGGACACAACCTGTAGCATACTAGGAAAGTAAGGTTTCTGTTGGCTTTTTCTGTACACGTAATGTTTAGTGATACCTCTTCAGCCTGATGAAGGCTGGTTATACCCAAAAGCTCACAAAGAAGAATTTTCCCAACTATTTTAGCTGGTCTAATAAAAGATATTGGATTTACCCAAAGAACCTTGTCTGCCTAATTTTAGCTAGTTGTTTCTTTATTGTAGCCAAAGGTGGTGTCGGCTAGAGCTTTGCAACTCCACTACCTTGCGCATGGTATCATTTCATATGTTTAAATAAAAACAATTACCCAGGAATAGTTCATCCTCTAATTCCTGAGTTATGAAGTCTGCTGTCATAGCCAGAAGGCTGTGAATGAAGACAATTTTACCCTACTGGTATTAGATGAATTACAGCAGGGTGATTTTGAGACGTGCCTCTCTTTTCCTTTCCTACTACACAAGGGCTACATGCCCTATGGAAGTATTGAGTATCCAACATCAGCTGTGGTGGATAGGGCATGATGTGCGCCCATGTCTGATGTATGTTTACTGCTATACTCCCAACTCAGCCAAGGAAAAAGGATACACAGGGGCTAGAGGACACGCTTCAAGGACACTCTCAAGGTGAACATTAAGGAGTGTGGCACTGACACTATAAATTGGGAAAAACTAGCCCAGGACAGGGCTACACAGTGAAGCCTTGTGAAAGAAGGTATGTCTTACTCTAAGGAAAACTGTCTTGCCCAGAAAAATGACAGCAAAGGAAGGAAAGGAAATAAGATGGAGAAATCCATGGTCTGACCCTACCTTTAACCATCACCTGTAACATTTGCCACAAAGTCTTTGGCTCCAGGATTGGCCTTCTTAGCTATCAATGGACTCATCTATAAACCTTTAATTGACCCATGGGAGCGATCATCCTCAACTGTGGGGGATTGCTGATGCCAAAGATACAAGATAGACATCATTTAGTACCTAATTAAATTATCCAGGAGGTTAATCAGAGGCTATTTGTGGATTTTAAGGGTGTTGGTGTATAATTAAAGCTGATAAGCTAAGATATTGGAGTCATTATTGATACAGTTAGGTGATTTTTCCCCCATTCATTTTCTTTTCACTGTGGGGTATTTGTTTCATATAAAATCTTAAGGTGCCTCTGAAAAAAGTACCAACATGGTTGGTACATGTGCAGAGTACCTGAACTCAGTCCTTGGTAAAATGAACAGAACAATTTAATTAATGGTGAGCTGAAATCGCGGAAGTTCAGGCTTGGATGTCAATCCAGGCCTGATCTTAAATGGGATGCAGACACATCTGTACATTTAGCACCATTGTGGGATGGGGAGAGAGACAGGTGGACGGGAAAGACGGATCTGTAACAGTTAATGGGCATTGTGCTGAGAAACGTATGAATGGACCTTCCCAACTCTTACCACTACTGAGTCTGGGAAATGTTGGAAATCTGAACTCCAAACTGAATCTCACTCTGAGCATCACCTCCTGTATCCAGATACCCCCAAACCTTTAGGTGTTTGAACTTGGGGCTCTGACTGACCTCCTGGGTAATTTAATTAGGTACGAAATGATGTAGATCTTGTGCCATTGGCACTAACGATCCTTCATGGTTGAGGATGATCTCTCCCATGGGTCAAATAATGGGTTCAAACACAACTCCATGCTGTTTCTTCATGCCCTCCCCTCTCTCTCTTTCTCCACATGTTTATATACATGCATACAATGTTTTTGGCTTTTTTAAAAATCTTTTGGTTCCTATTTGGGGATCAGTGTTTTCTACAGCTGCTACTTCAGCAGTGTATAGTAAGAGACTTACGCAGCACTGTGTCCAGATCCCTGGAAAACTCTCTGTTTGTGCCCTGCCAAAGCAGATCATTGTTCTCACATTGTGATTCTTGCATCTAACCCCTGGCACCTGTCTGGTCAATAATGTATCTTTTCTAAGAGGAAGCATCCAGTCTTGACCGAAAGGCTTCATGTAATGGAGATTCATGTAATGGTGGTGAAGCACTGGAGCAGGTTACCCAGAGAGGTGGTGGACTCTCCATCCTTGGAAATTTTAAGGCCCGGCTCAACAAAGCCTTGGCTGGGATGATGTAGTTGGGGCCGGTCCTGCTTGGAGCAGGAGGTTGGACTGAATGTGACTCCTGAGCTCCCTTCCAGCCCTCCTTGTCTGTGACTCTGTCACATTCCTAGGTAAGTTGCTCTAATGGTTAATAACTCTACCATCACTATTAAAATGTGCATGGTATGTGTCATCTGAATGTACTTTAATGTCAGCTTCCATCTGTTGGATTTCCTTATGCCTTTTTGTTCGTGCTAAATTAAAGAGCTGTCTACTTTTAGAAGTTTCACCCTTTGTGAAATGCTTGCATTCATCTTGTCACCTGCTCTTGGACAAACTAAGCAGATCAAGCTTCTTACCCCTCTCTCTGTAAAGTATGTTTTTTAAGCCTTCAATCATTCTTGCATTGAAGAGAGGCTGCCTGGTTCCAACGACTGCACCTACTTTTATAACAAGTAAAATCACAAGTCATAACAAGAAGGTGACCCCGGGGAATACTGACTCTCCTATGAATGGCTCCTTAAGAGAAAGGCCTTTATTATACAGATATTAATCACTCTGATCACCCGGTCTGACCTGCAGATAAACAACTTCATTTGGCATGGAAGCCAATAATTTCTGCTTGAACTAGAGCTTATCTTTTAAAAGTCAAGCCCATCTTGATCTATGGACTGTGAGCAATGGAGAGTTTACCATGTCCTTTTGTAATCTGTCCCAGTGGTTAGTTACTCTTATATTAAACTATATACCTCTTATTTCCAGTTTGAACTCTGTTGGTTTTAACTTTCCGCGGTAAAATGAGTTTGCAAGATGTCTACAGTGTCTGTTGTGGAAAAATGAAGAAAAAGTCCTACTCTCCTAAAAAGTTGCACAGGGGCATGTGTGTTGGGGGCATGGGAGCATATTTGCTCTATGTGAACGAGCTTATCCTAGGCACACACGCGCAATGATATATGGTTGCCAATCCCTGCCTTGCTCTTGCTCATGAGCTGCTCCCAGAAAGCATGCATGGTCCACCCAACTCACGCTGCTTCTCATCCCTTGGATACCTGGGAACCAGGGAGGCGTTAAAAGAAAAGAAAAAAAACCCAGCTCTTCACTTGAAGACTAATAGCTGCAGCAACAGAGATCCATCATCCCTTTCTGCCCGCCTTGGTTTACAGTGCACTTGCCATCTGCTGCATGTAAAAAAGGGAACTTCAACCATGAAATATTGAAAGTCTGACTCCAGCACAAAGATCCCTGACAATTTAATAAGAATTCCTCGTGCTGCTTCACAAGCTCTTTCATGGTGTTGACACGATGCCTCCGGGCAGAATGGATTACACTGGCTGCCGGACACTCTCCGAAAGGGAAATGCGCTGGCTAATATAAATAAATCAGCTAACCCTTTCGCTTCCTAAGAAACGGGGCCTTGCATTTTGTAAATGGAGGTTAACCTTAGGCTTCTTGATTTGCCATGGAATGAGATAGTGGGTGTTGCTCTTTTCCCTTCAAATGGTTGAAACGTGATCCTCAGTTGTAAAATCAGGTTTAATAGATGCATATCTCTTTTACTTTGGTAGGGAGGCGGTGTATACTTGGTATGATCCCAATGTGTCAATAAGGATGAGCTTAATTATTTATGCACTTACATTGCTGAGAGCCACGAGCACAGCCTAGAAATCTCAGCATTTTTCTGTTGCACAGTCGATAAGGTCTCAGGCGGCTGATATATCCAACCATTATCTTCATCATTTTACATACTGCATGTAGCACATGGTGCTATAAACCAGTCCTGGCTGGAGAAGAGTGTTATTTCATGGTATCCAGGCCTGTGATTTTCCACTGGAGATGGCAGGGCATTTAACAGATATTCAGCTAACAGGAAAGGGAAACGCTTTCTACTGAACTTTGTCTTTCGGATGGAGAAAAAAAAAGTTCCTTGCGCAGACCCTTCTGATTTCACAGGCAGCTTTATCAGGGGAGCTGTGGCACTGTTAGGCAGCTAGCAGGCAGCCTAACGTGCTTAATCACTGCCAGGAGATACTCTATCGGGCTACAGTCAGCAGCAAATTCATTACTGGGATGCTGGTCCAATTCCTTAAAGAGATTTGAATTGGTAATAAATGTGGGGCTGGATGATAAACAGACACTTGCTCCAAAAACAACAGGTAGACAAATGCAATATGTCAGGGCAGCCAAAAGCATGAATGCACCATATAAATGAAATCTCACGCTAAATTGGTGCACTGAGTTACAGCTGCCGAACATTTATTAAATGTGTCCACTTTCTGCTATCATCCAATTACAGGTCCCTCGTATTAAAAAGCCTCCCAGACAACTTTCCTTGCTCTCTGTGAGCGGTAAAACTTTGTTGAAATCCAATATGAACAAAAGGAAATTTGATGGACTACCGGGTTCACTGAATACGAGGCTGGTAAACGATAGGTGTAGTGACAACTGGTTCAACACATCTAACACGCTGTTTACTTTCTTTTATATTTGCTGTGCGGTGTAAATACACGAGGAGGAAAATGTCTTCCCACGGCATATGCTGCACTTTCATTTGGGGGTTTCATTTGCCATGGAAAGAGATAGGGGGTGTTGCTCTTTTCACTTAAAATGACTGAAACGTGATCCTCAGTTGTAAGAAAGTTTTTCTGGAATCACAGCAAAGTCAAGCTGGAAGGGACCTTGAGAGGTCATCTAGTCCTGAGGCAGGATCATCCCTATCCAAGCCATCTTATACAAATCCATAGTCGAACCTCTTGGCAAAGCTACACAGTCAACCTTGACACAAAACTCAACACAAGACCCTAACCTTTCACAGGTAAAGCAGGGAGACCACAGTTTCCAAAGGCCTGTTGCTACAGGGGTTGTTAAAATATGCCTGGTAGATCCTACATCCCCTGCTACAGAGGAAAGCAACCCTCACCCCCAGTCCCTACCAGTCCAACCATGGGGTGAGTCCCCAAATACTGCAGATGGTCTGATCGTCAGTGGAGGGGCAAGACCCTCTAGCCAGGAATTTAAGTCCCAGGAGGAGCACTGGCACATCCCAGTCAAAGTCCCCAGCCTGAGCTGCCGCCAGCACCCAGTGCCTCTGAGGAAGGTGACCCCCTCCCAAACAAACCTTGCCACATGTAGCGGCAGACGGGGGACAAATTCCCCCCCGGCTCCATGTGGCAACCAGCGAAGCCCGGGAGCACGGGCAATACCCGCAGCAGGACATAGACATCGCTACTCCCAGATCACCCCGGATCAAGGGGTATCCAGCCTCTTCTTGAACACCTCCAGTGATGGAGCATCGGCAGCTGCTCTGCATGTGCGTAACACAGCTGACTGCTCTGACAGCGAATACATCCCTGCCCACCCCTGCTCTCCCAGCAAACCTTCTTTGCTGCAACGTCAAGCCATTGCTCCACGTCCCATTCTCTGCAGCAAAAGAGAAAAGGTGTTTGCCCTCTTCTTTAAGGCAGCCCATCAGCTATTCGAAGACTTCTCTCAGGTCCTCTCTGAAAAGTCCCTTTTCTGACAGCTAAGCATATGCATTTCCTTCAGCCTCTCCTTGTATGACTTCCCTTCCAAACCATTTATCCTTCATGCTGCCCACCTCTGGACTCTCTCTAACTTCTCCACGTCCTTTTTAAAATGCACAGCCCAAAACTGCACACAGTGCTCCAAAAGAGGTGCAACCAGTGCTAAGTAAAGGGGCACTGTTACTTCCCATGTCTTGCACCTGATGCTTCTAACCCAAAACGGTGTTCATGGGATTATAGAAAATTAGGACTGGAAGGGCCCTCAGGAGGGCAAATCTAGTCCAACACCTTGCTTCAAGCAGGACCAGCCCCCAAAGTTCCCCTGTTGTGCGGCTGGGTCATACTGTAGATTCATATTGAGTCTATGATGCACCAGCCCTTCTCCATAGCGCTGCCATCCAGCCAGGTGTCACCCATTTTGTAATTGTGTTTTTGATTACTGCCTTGCATTGGTCAGCGCTGAAACGCCATCCTGTTAGCTTATGCCCAGCTGTTTATCAGGATCTTTCTGAATTGCACCGCTGGCCTCCACGTTCTCAGTCCTTCTCGGCTCCATGTTGTCTGCGAATTTGCTTGAGAAGCTTTCTATACCTGCATCCAGGTCATTAATGTCTGTGTACCAAGCACGGACCGTCCCAGCCCTTATTTATGTGCAAATATACACAAACAAGAGCTGGCACATTTGCAACATCTTGGCTTTGCTTATTAGGCATGGAAGATGTTAGATGGTAATATACTGGAAAAACGTGGGGTAAGGACTCATTTTCTCCTTATTATCCAATGGGTCTTCATCACAACCCAGCCTATGTCAGTCAGCTTGTGTAGGCAAAGTTCATTGGCAAGAGGAGTAGTAACTCAGCCCTGGCTACTGGTTTTTTTACTAGTAATTCAGCTGGAGCTTGAGTTCATTAAGTTTCACAGAAAGGGGTTCCCATGTCTTCTGCTGCCTCCGATCACCACATTATGGAGCAGTGATCTAAAGACAGCCCTTTGGAAAAAGCCCTTCTTTAGCCATTAATGCCATTTCTATAATGACAAAGCTCATCCTTGCAAGTGACGCCTTGATCTTCAAAAGGAAGGAACTGAACAGAACATACTTGCATTTCAGTTCAGATTACCTGCAAATGCTTGCACGCCACAACATGCTCTTTGAGGCTGCAGGATTTTGCATTCATTGCAAGTGAAATCTCGATGATGTTAAAATGGGGAAGATCAACAGCAATTAGAAGCAGGTGTGGCTGAGTATTACAAAAGGAGGACAACTTATTTTGCAGAGCAGAGCTGAATGGAGAGGCAGGAACTTTTTTGTGAGTCACTTGATTTCTTTGAGGCAGGAGATTTCTTTGACTCTGTCTGCACATCTTTCTGAACTGACTCTGGCCTGTCAATATAAGCATCCCATAGCAAGCTGAGTTTCTCCAGCCAAAGAAAACTTTCCTCAACAGTCATCAGGTCTGGTCCCTGCTCCCAGGCCTGTCTCTCTCCTTTAGATTAAAGACTCATTGCATAAGACTCAGGGCAAAAATTCCTCTACATGGCAGTCGAAACAACGCTGTATTGTGAGATGCTGAGGCCAAGAATTTCTTGAGAAACTTCTCCTACATCACCTGCTAAATTTTCATGCAAGGATCTCTGTGCTCTCTCCCGTGTGCCCCCTTCCTTGTGGGAAAATCTCCAGTAGCCACTTGCAGAAATACCTCTTTATCCTCCTTTAAATCCCTCCCCAGGACATTCCTCTGCTGTGAAACCTGCCACACCCCTGGCCATGTGCAGGCTGCGGGTGTGTTAGGGCCACTGCTTGTCACGCTGGCTGCTAGTGTCTCCTGCATTACCATGATGGCACTACAGTAAAAATATTACTGCGACTCACGTTCCAAGATGGGATGGATGTCTGTGTGGACAGCAAGAATATCCAGACTTGCAATAATTGATGCTTAATCCAGTTTCTGATTAGCATAGCCTGGGGCAGGCTATTGCAAGTTATCTGTGGTTGAATTTTCTTGTGCCATCTTCCGAAGCATGTGCTGGGGATGGGATGCTGGACCTGGGGATGGGATGTTGGACCACACGGGCCATGGTTGCAATCCAGTTTGGCAAGGCCTGTGTTGATGCATTGGGAAGAAAATGCATGGAGCTTTTGGGTTGACACTCCCCATTTCTAAATGATAGAGTCCTGTTTTGCACACAGGGATCTCCCTCACTGCTCTTTTATCCCAATCCAGGTGCTTGGGTCCTTTGCAGGCTGCAAAGGAAGCCAGAACTTTACCACTCTGGATACCCTCTCACATAAAGGTGCAGCCGTCTCTCAGTTTTCTGTGGTTTCTCAGCCAGCAGGTGAACATCTTGAGCTGACTCTGTGGCAACAAAGATTTTTTTTTCTTCTCAGCATATGATGATACAATGGTCACAAAGCAAGAAAAAATATACCCACAATTTTATGTCCAAATTCTTCTGCTATCTGATTGCCTCGGGTGTAGTATTGTGCAAATCTACTAGAGTTTGATTAAATGCATGGAGAGGGCATTCAGAGGTGATGTGGTTCAAAGCTTGAAAAAAGATACCACAGTCGCAGCTTGCTGAGCTAGTCCAGCCCCATCCATGTAACAGAAACCTGCATTTGCCATGTCGTGTCCTGATTTGGTTTAGAGAAGACCAAAGATGTCTATGGAGATCAAAGCCAGCTGATCTAATGGTGGGATTTGTAATAATACTTTCATTAAGGGGTGAATTGAGCCACTCTTGCGTCCAAGCATCTTGGATGTTAAATGAGCTTTGCTCAAGTTGAATTGCTGTTCTCCAAGCGGGATGTCTGGATTTTAATCTCGGACGCAGTGGGTTGAAGAGATCGTCGTGTACTGGCAACTGCAGGTTATTTTTTATTTCAGTCCATAATTTAATTAAGGCATTTTTTCTTTTTAATGGGGAAGGATGAATGCTACCAAGAATAGGGAACCAATGAAGAGGGGTGGATCAGATTGTTCCTGCAATGATTTGCATTGCTTGATTGAGTTGTACGTCAACTTTATCAATATGAGCACTGTTTGACCAGACTGGGGCGTAACCTCCTGCCAAAGAGTAAACCGGTGCTAAAGCTGCAGTCCTCAGTGCATCGGCATCAGCTTCTCAAGAAATACCACTGAATTTCTGGAGCAAATTACTACAGGTTTTTAACTTAGCCGCTGTCATAATTAAGTGATTTTTATGACAGTGTTCTATCTAGGATGATTCCCAAATATTTAGGAGTACCAGAAATATAAAAGCAGGGGCTGGAGGCCTTCGGCTCTGTGACATGCTATGGTGAGCTGTCGCCCCAGAAATGCAGATGAGCATGGGCAACCTGTGCAACCCAGGCCTTCCTTTGCAATCATCTCTCATGCCTGATTCAATGTGTGTTGTGGTCACATTAAATCCGTGGGGCTGAGCATGTGAATAGATGGGACACGTATGCCAGTATTACATGATAGACCTGTTTTATCCTTGTTTAAAGTTGCAGTTTCGGTCGTTTATCCCCATATAGGAGCAGACAGATGAAAGAAAGGCTTGTCTGAAAAGCAAGTCCTCCTTCCTCATTTAAAACCATTTAAATGATGTCTGTTCATGGCCTGACATTTTCTCTTAGCTGAGATCCAGCACCTGAAACCAACCTCGGTCTGAGCTATGACAAGCAGAAGGATGCTCCTTCCTAATGAATCTGCTGGCTGAGCCGCGAGCCGGCACTCTCGCTTTCCCCACCCAACCGTGAGTCATCCTCAGACTTGCTGTCCTTCCCCAACAATTGAGCACCAGATTGCTTGAGCTGGCACTGGGCTGGCACAGATGGTCCCGCCTCTTGCACGTGTTGTGTAGCAGCTGTTGGGCTTGGTCTTTTAACAGTGGAAGAGGCTGGGAAGGAAGGACAGTGGGCCCTTGATGCCATTTAATAGTTGTGGGTTGGCAGCTGGTACTAATCTGCGCTGTTCTTGAAGTGGCATCCTGCTGATCGATGGGACCCTGGTGACACCAGGCAGGGAAGGGTGTCCAAACAAGTGGTAACGTGCCCTCCCGCATCTCATTTGGTTGACAAACTAGAAGCATCTACACAACGTGCTTGTGCGCCTTAGGAATGGCTTCGGCTAACTCTTGCTTCAAGGATTTTTCCCTTCCTGGTGTTGTTTTTCCTCCAAAGAATATTTTTGTTAAAGGAGATATTAATTTGCAGGCTGGAGGGATGAGATTGAATTAGCTCATGAAGTTTTTAAGCTGCATTTTTGAGGGTCTGTACATATTCAGTGAACCTAACATGCAAAAAGGCAGTTCTAGTTTCCTTAGCTGTGTTTGAAGGACACCGGGCTAATTGGAGGCCCCCAATTAGCAGCTAGCTGTGAGTGATGTATGGCATGAAAACTCCACCCAGTGCCCAGTCAGCATCCATAAGCATGCGTGGTCCCACCCAGCTCACACTCAGCTGGGAAACAGGAGCGCTATAAAAAGTCTGCAACATAAAAGAAAATCAAAACTGTACATTGCTGTTTTCCCATAGCTGCTGTTACCCTTGCATTAGGTACCAGCCCATCCCCATATGCATAAAGCAAAAGATAGACAGCTGCTGTCCTAGGCCTCTGCCCAGAGGGATCCATACGTCCAGTCCCCTGACGCCTCAACATAAATCCCATCCACTTTGCTAGCAGTCTCTGGGGATAAGGGCCTTTGCTATGCCAGATTACTCTCCAGCTTTATCATGTCACCTTGAATGTATGTGGGGAGAAAAGACGTTTCAGAGGAGCTACCCCTGGACTTACAGCAGCATAGGATCCAGCCTGCCCCATTTAATTCAATTTAACATGGCCATAAAGATGTTAGCTTTTTTTTTTATTGTCTGAGGCTAGAAGATAGAAACATCCCCCTTCTGCTCCTGTACACTGTAGAGGACATTTGACAATGACAGTCATTCACGGGGTGCAACTTCAATCACTGAGGTGATGCATTTCAAAAGGCCTGACCCGTCTTCAGTCTTCAAAGCCCGGGCTCTATCTTTTGATCTCCCAGCCAAGAAAAGAGAGTAAGTGATTTGTCTCTTGTGTGCCCAGGTAATTACTGACAGTCTCAATTCTCTTGCTGCCTGCACTTGACCAGTGATAGCAACTCAAACCCAGTCTGAAAATCAATGTTTCGAATTGCTTGGGTCTCTGCTGAACATCCCGAATGATTGCTGGAAAGCCACAGTATTCAATGGCACTTCTTGCTGGCTTCCCTCCAGGGCGGTGGCGTGATCCCGAATGATATCACGTAGCTGGCAATTACCGGCCGGCGTCCCCGCCAGCTGCAGCTGGGCACAGATACCCCTTTGTTACTGGACACAGGCTTCATCTGGATAAATGACTTGACAGGACGGAGACTGCTCAAAGCCATGGCGAGAGCTGGTGGAGGAATCCGCTTTGACGGGACGTTTGAGGGATCCCGAGAGCACGAGGAGGGACAGCCAGGTAGCAAAGAGAACAGGCAAGAGACAGGAGCACATTGAGCTCACGGGTGCGGGCACAGACCTGGACTTGCTCCCCCGGCAGGACACTTCACAAGGCTCACCTGAATGCTTTTCAACCCCCCTGCGATGGCACAGACTCCCAGCACTCGCTCCTCCCTTGGCCTCCTGGGATTTTTGCCGTGCACAGATGCACTGCAGCCCCATGAACTCCATCTATTCTAGCCTCACGAGCAGGGCCGAACCTTGCTGGCAGCTCCCCGTGCGCTCCCGTAGGCATCTGCTATATAGCTTGTCTCGCTGGGGACGCGAGAGCTGCAGCAAAGAAGGCACTGACTTTGTGGGCACAAGGTTGAACTAGGCGACCTCCTGAAGGCCTTAAGTCAACCCTGTTGGACTCAGTGTGAGTGATACCTCAATCAAGACCGGGTAATAAAATGCCTGGAGGCAGTGCTAGTTCGCAAACCTGTCCTGGCTTACAGGCAACCCCACAGCCTCAAACACTGTCATGCCAGCAACAGGCTGCCTAACTCCTATTCTCACAGAGGCACCAGGCCTTGCAACAACCCCAGATGCCAGGTGTGCCCCCTTATCAACACAGACTGCATTGGCACTGGATAACACCAGAGATGCATTTACCTGAACCCTTGCCCATGACATATGCACCACCCCCTGTTTCCAGTGTCTGTGTGGTCTACAGCAGACAGACTCCACATGTAAGAATGCATGGACACCAATCTGACATCAGCGCCAAAAAACCACACAACACCTGAAGGTCCCTGGATGTTGTGGACTCTCCCTCCTTGCAGGTTTTTAAGACCCAGGTGGACAAAGCCTTGGCTGGGATGACGTAGTTGGGGCTGGTCCTGCTTGGCGCAGGGGGTTGGACTAGACGTGACCTCCCGAGGTCCTTATTAACTATGAGCCTATGTTTCATCCCTAACTTCAGGGTAGCTGTTCTCAGACAACAAAAGTCTAAAAAAACACTTGAATGGGAAATTGCAGAATGAGAAATCACCCATGGACGGGGCTGAGGTAAGTACGGTATAAGCAGGGACTACAGATTCTTATACTGTTATGTGGATTAGCTTTTACAACTCCTACATCCCTCAGCGGGTCAACTGCTTTTATTCTCTCTCCCCTGCCCACCTTGCCTATCCCAACAATGCCACTTCCTATCTCCTCCTCCCTTCCCTAACCTTTGTATTCCAGTCTTCCCTTGCGATGCAGCAGCTCTGCTTCCCGCAGTCTCTTCACAGCATCTGACAAAGCAAGTGCTCTGCTTAAGGAGATAACAATAACTGCAATGATGGGTGAAAGGACTAGTCAAAGAGGTGGGGAGGTAAGAAATGGGAGAGGGCATTGAGGTAGTCCTTTGCATAACGGTGATGGTTAAAAGCAATGTTGTTTGGGCCAGGATCAGGATTTGAAGTCAGGACCTAAAGAAGCAAGTGTCTCTGGCTGTTCAGCTAAAGGATGACATGCTGGCACTCACACCAGGGACAAATGATTGGTTCTTCATGGCTAGGTACAGACCTTCAAAAAGCCCGAGGCTGCATTCAGTCTTTGCAGGTTAGTCTATGCTGCACGGATTAAACTGAAACAGAAGTGAACAAACATTTACTTGTGATTCATGAAATGCAGCCACATGCCTGCAGTGGCTCAGGCCAGAAGCTAGGGGGTGCTAAAGCAGGCTCAGTGGCTGTGTGTTCACTTCCTCTTCCCCTGAGGTATCTAAGATTTTCAGTCCAGATTTACAGCAGCAGGACTCTGAAGGGTTGCATCACTTCCTGTTCCTGCTTTCAGGTACCTCTGGGATTTGTAGCCCACAGCTGCAGCCGGCAGCAAGTTTGAGCAGGGCACGCGGGAATGATGGGTGCGCGGTGCAGTTTTTGTAAGAGTAATAAGAATGGTGTAGCTGTAAAGGTGTGTTTTGGACTGTCAAGTCAACCACAGCAGTCACAAGACAAGTTGGTAGATGTATACACATATACATACATACATACATACTCTCTCTCTCTCTATATATATATATAGACACCCCCCCATACATACTCTATATACACACACACACACACATATGTGTGTGTGCACTATGCATTTTCTTTCCCTTTCTCCTTCCTTAAACTCCCGCTCGGCCTCAATAGCACACCAACACTGGGAGGAGATCGGGAGTGAGCTTACTTTGCCGTAACTCTACTGAAGTTAGCAGAGTTCTGCCCATTTACACCAAACCGCTCAGTCTATTTTTTTTTACCCTTTCGAAAATTTTCCTTGGAAACACCCACATTTTTCGATAAGGGCAGACTATTACGGTCACTGACCATTTTTTGTGAGTCCTTTCAATCCCCTGACATTTTCTGTCTTGAGCACAGTATTACAACAGACTTACCTGCTGGTTCATTTCCCTGTATTGACACATTTTCTAACAGCAGCTGACATGACTGACAATTGAACCCTTTGTTGCCTTATTTGCTATGAAAGGTTACTCACTTGAGCGAAATATGTTTAGAAAGTGGGCTTTAACCTGTAGAGCACCAGTAGCCACAAAAGCTGATTTAAGTAGGGAAAATACTCAAGCAGCAGTTATCTGCAAGGAGGGAACCCTTGCCAGGCCAGGATCCGGAGAGAGGCAGTCAACAGTGGTTCACATCTCATTGCAATTCTAGACATGGTAGGGACACGGCATAATTTATCCATCAATTTCCATGCTTAATGTTTGTATTTTGAGGCTACGTTGAGCTGTGAATTTGAGTCTGCCTCGAACGATGCCTGAGTCAGCAGTTTTGTGGAATCCCACGGCTTGACCACAAGATTGAAGTTTTGCTGATCTTCTTCTTCTTTTTCTAAATTTCTTTTTCTATTTTTTTTAATTCCTTTTTGGCCAGTCAGGTTTTGAGACACACAGCCACGTGCACACACACACACACATGTGTGCGTGCACACTCTCTCTGCAAGGAATATTGAGGGACACATCAGCAGAGCAATTGTCAGCCAGTCAAATCTCAGGGTTGTTCAGACAAATATGGCATTGAGCTGAAACATCACTCTGCAGATGCATGAGGCCTCCTTTTCCAGGGGCTGCCTTTGGCACTGAGTGCCAGCTCTTACTCCTCAGCGTGGAGAGGAGCGGGGCACTCAGAGGCCTACGCCACACCCATCTTTGTGGGTGTGGGATGGAGGTGACACGGGGCACGGCCATGGTCCCAGTGCTCACAGAGCACAGTTTTTGCTTCTCCATCATGTGTCCCTGTTGCTCCCAAACCAAAGTGAGTTGGTGCTTTGGAACAGGGGTGGGGGGGCGGGCAGTGGCCAAAAACAAACGACTTGTACCTCAACCTGGTTTGACACTGCTGGATTTACTGGAGATAGCACCACTGACACACAGAGGGTGTGTCTACACATTCATTAATGCGCCTTAGATACTGTGCATTTAGTTTAGCACTTCCTTAATAAAGCACGAACTCAGTGCACAGCACCTAGAGTTCCTGCACAGTAGTGCAGATACTCTTTAATGTCTTCATCAGCGACTTGGACGAGGG
>NW_017728947.1:114979181-114985877 GCF_001723895.1 Crocodylus porosus | reverse complement strand
CTTCCCAGCAGATGTCCGGGAAGTTCAGGTCCCCCATGACTACCACATCTTTAGCCTTCACTACCTCTGTGAGCTGACCCATGTTCTGCGTAGGAGCCCAACTGCTATGCACCTGCAGCTCAGCAGAGGGTTGTGTTGTAGCTCTCCTGACACCAGTCCTTGATCCTGAAGGAGAAAAGAGCAAGGAGAAAATGTTGCTCAATCAGAGACAAAGATTGGCCTGTAGCCTCTGGGTCTCCTGAGAACAGCGGCCCTTCCTGTTGATCTTTCAGGAGTGGATGTCTGGCTTGCTGCTGTGGCTCTTCTAATCCCCGGGAAGTCCCTGGGATTTCTTATTGTTTACCTCTGTGCTGGGCAGAAGTCCAGGCCACAGGCTAAGATTCAGCTTTCTGCTTTTGTCCTCTGTTTTATACACAGTGCATTTTAATCACCTGGTCTGAGGGAATAGAAAGGCAATGAGGTTGATAAAACACCTTTTCTTTTTTGCTGCCAGCTGCAATCTTTTACCCTCTTTCCTGAGAAAGCGTATGTAATGAAAAGGGCTTTTCTTATCCAGAAAACCCTGTTTGTAGGAGATCACAAGGGTCAACCCAAACTCACCTTCTGTTTCTTTTTACTCTGTACCTTAAACAAACCCAGGCAGCACTGAACCCTGCAGGAACAGCACAGGCTTACTCCAGGAAGGGATCAGAGCCTGTGCACATAGGAAAGCAAGTTGGTTTAGCCACACTTAAACCACTGTGTAGACTAGGACTAGAGACATGCTAGTGGCATAAGAAATTTTTTTTAAACCAATTTTACAGAAGAAAGATTGCTTCCCAAAGGAGAATATGAACGGGAGGCAGATAGTTACAAAATATTGGGTGTATGTGGATGACAGCAGCTCGATGAATCCATGCAGGATCAGGGTTTCATTCTGCTAGAGCTTTACAGCAGATGTATAATGAACCAGTATGGTCCCTGCTACAAAGTGCTCCCATTTTAGCTTTATTGGCAGGATGTAATAAATGGGGACAGCATAGGAAGGATGGGGAGTGTTACAAGGCCAATGTAGCAGAAAAAATGAGCCTGTTTAGAATAATAAGCAGCAATCACATCTTGCTACCCATCTAGCTATGATTAGCTGGTGGGGGGCAGGGAAATTTGACTCTTGAAGAGGAGTTTGAAGGTCATAACATCCCTGATTTTGTTGGGTTTTTCCCTCAGACATAAAGGGGAATGTGGGGAAACTAGGGGACTGTTCTCCCCTGGGTGTTTTTGGTGGTGGTTGTATTTGTCACTGTGCAGACAGATGAGAAGGCAAGGTCTGGTCATATACATTGCTGAGCAGCTTTAAGGCCCTCACCCCTTCCTGCCCATGGGATCAATGATGAGTAGGCCTCCAAGTATCTAACCTTGTCTCATTAGTGACCTTAGGCCCTAATGGGATCCTGGGTGATATCCTCTAGAATCACAGAAGAGCAGGGGGTTGGAAGGGACCTTAGGAGGTCATATCAATCCAGCCCCCTGCTCCCTGCGGGCCAAGCCCTGTCTAAATCACCCCAGTCACGTGTCTGTCTACCTTGGGGAGTGGGGCAAAGTTTGACCAGCAGGCCACATCAGGCCCACAGTAGACTCCATTTCCCAGCAGCCCATGTCACTGCAGCCGGTTTCCATGGAGACCCCAGGAGCACCAGGGCCATGACAGTGCAGGGCCAGGGTTTCCATGGAGACTGGCCCCAGCAGCACTGGCAGGGCATGTGGCTGGGCAGGGAGCTGCTCTGGGGATCTTGCAGTGGTGATCGCGTGGCCTGGAGCTGGGGCAGAGCCACAAGCCGCTGTCACCTTTGCAGGATCCCAGCCCTGGAGCAGCTGTCACAGGCCAGCTGGGCACTGTGAGTATATTAATTTAGTTGCAGGCTGATTAAGTACTGCAATTGTATTAGCTACTGGGCTATTTGGTTTGGGATTGAGGAGGTGATGTTGGGAAGGAAGCAATAACAAGTTTTACTTATGACAGTAAAAATAAATTTTACTTATAACAACAAAAGATATAGTTTACACATATAACAGTTAATAAAAAGATTAAGATAATAACCAGACAACATAACAATAAAAATTAAAATTAACAATGATAATAAAAACAGACAGACAAATCAGTCAAGAGTTCCCACTTGGTTAATAACTTGTCCATAGTCCCTCAGTGTCAGATACACATCAAGTTGATTCAGCGAAGTCAGGCGTCCCCGATCCATGCTGTCGGAGGAAAAACCGGGGGAACGTCCCTCAGTCAGGATCTGGTCCTGGCTCACACTGGGAGTAAGAGATCCGTGGGACAGCAATGACCCTTCTGTTCCGTCCTTCCTGCCGGTCACTTAACGTGTGTGTTCTTTTATATCCTGTTTATGTTAATCTGGTGGCTTCAGAGTTGTTCACAATCTTATTCTATAGTTGTTATCCTATGGGGTTAAAAGGTGTTAGAAATCATTATAATAGATTACTGCTCAAGCTTGGGTTTACCTAATAAGCAAATCACACCACATCACTTTGGGGTCTGAGAATAACATGTCCTCACCCAAGTACAACCCACTATGTTAATTATACCTTGTGGTTAAATTCATTAATTTTACTGACTCTAAGCAAAAAATTATTAAATTAGCTAAGTCTGCAGTTATATTCTTTAGTTCTGCTTTTTAAAACTCATGCTGTCTCATGATCAGTGCAAATAGCTATATATATATATTTTACGGGTTATACTCCAGACAGATAGGAAACAGTTTCTTAAGCTCTATTTCAGATATCTTTAAAAAGCATTTTCTTTTTGCTATAAGTTGCTTGTTAACCCTTTTTGTTCTGGCCATTACACAGCTCCCCACCCAGCTGTGCACCCTGCCAGTGCTGCTGGGGCCGGTATCCATGGAAACCCTGGCCCGGTGCTGTCATGGTCCTGTAGCTCCTGGGGTCTCCATAGAAACTGGACACAGCAATGCAGGCAGGGGCTGCTGGGAAAAAGAGTTTGGCCATTGGCCGGATCTGCCATTTTGCCCATCCCCAGTCTACCTGCTCTAAAAAACTTCCACCAATAGAGATTATATCCCCTCCCTAGGCAGCCTCTTCCCATGCTGAACCACTCTTGTACTGAGAAGGTTCTTCCTATCTCCAAGATAAATGGTCCTTGCTGCAATTTAGGAGCATTACTCCTTGTCTCGTCTTCTGTGCCCACAACGGATATTCCATCACCATCCTCATTATAATTGCACTCGAAAAGACTGTTATGAAGTCTCCCCTCTGATTTCTGTTCTCCAGGCTCTAATTCTTTCAGCCTTTATTTCCTAGAGTAAATAATTTGGGATTAGTAGCCTTTAATCACCAGATTCAATAAATCCCCGTTCCTCTTGAACTGTGTTTCCAAGGCCTGGATTCATGTTTGTGGACACCACCTAATTTGTCCCACTCTTCCTTGAAGTGCAGTGCCCAACACTGGACACAGTGCTGGCCTCTTGGGAGTACTTTGTTGCAAGATTCGTGTCTGCGTTCTTGCTGGTATATAAACCCTTGCCGTGTTCTTGCTTTGCCCTTGCCCAGGGAGTACAGAGGAAGGGCCCCTTTTTTAGGATTTCACTGTTGAGGTGAAGGGAAGTGCTTGCGGTTCTTCAGCCACGAAGGTGCCATGGCCGAGGAAAGCATCTTTCATTCTCCTGGCGTCACGAGACTCGCGGAGTCAATTTCTCAAACCCTGAGAGGCACCGGTATGTGATTAGAGCAGTGATACATATCTCCTGTCACTTAAAGATAATCCAACAGAAAGCAAAGCGAGAGCCTCCGTGGTTACAATATCACTCGAGCCGATTGTGCCAGCTGGCTGTGGGGCTCTCCATCTTCCTAGCAAATTACAGTCCACGTCTATTTATTTCCTTCCCCCTCTGAATCACATAACCATGTTGCTTTGATTCATTTGAAGAGCACGGATTCTTGCCCAGCACATAAATCCGAACTGGATTTTGATCTGTTCCCTTCCCCCTATTGACCCGCGAGCTGGCTGCTAAGCAAAGATGGTGCCCTAGGAGGCAGGACATAAATCGCTCGCTAGGTGTGTGTTCCCTCAATCATCCCGAGCAAGAAATGTTTCTTGCACTGAGAATTGGGTCCTGCCCCAGACAGAATTGAAAGAAGGAAGTATTCCCAACAGGCCCTAGCTAGATATTAAACCACTCCATTTCCTCCTCAACACCTCTGGAGCACAGCTGGAAAGATTCAGACACCAAGCCTGTATTTTTACCTTGCTTGGACAGACCATGGGCCGTCTTTCCTAGTCTCTCTGCCTATACATATTTGCAATGCGGGCTGATTTTCAGGGATGCTGGAGTAGCTGCCGTTTCCCCAGTAGCCAGTGGGATCTGTGGGTGATTGGCACCTCTCAAAATCAGGCGATGATTGCTTTAAGATGGGATAAACACTCAGCATCAGAAGCAGCAGTCACTTCAGAGAGCAGCTGTGTTCATTCACTCTGACAGCCAGCAGCGCACTCGCCAACGCTGTCTCAGCTGCTGCCGCATCCTGGCAGCTTCCAGTCCCATCTCCACACGTCCAGTTCCTTCAAAATGATGCTTAAAATGGGCTTTGAAAACATCCCTGAGCATGGGTCATTGAACCTGGCGTGGGGGAGGAAACCAGCTTCCTCCGCCATGGGGAATTTTGGAGAGCTGCAACCTTTTTTCCTCCTCTCCTCAGTTAGGGAAAAACCCTAAATCTCATGAATGTTCAGGAATGGAGCTCCCTGTCCTCATGCGCAGAGAAAATTACAATCGGGTCATTCTCCATCCTTTCTTTGAGTTTTCTGAGCCTGGCTTTCTGCTTTTTTTGTTGTTGTTTTTATTTTTTGGGGGGGGTTGTAATAGGAAGAAAGTCATTGTTGTTTTTAGTAGGAGGAAAGGAGAATGTTACATTTTGATACTGTGAAAAAACCAAAAAAAAAGAGGACTTCAGCAAACTTGGTCACACAAAATAATTCCAGAGCAAGAGCTTCATTTAATGGATCAAATGACATTTTCAGGTGACAGGAAAGCTCCAGGACAGCTGTACCCCCAGTCCCCGAGGCCCTCACTGGTGTACTGGGGGTGATGGGTAGGGGCAGCTCAAGAGGAGAAGCCAGCTGTAGCATGGTCCTTGCAGAAGACCTCCATGAAGTACAGGGGAAACGCAACTGTTCTGCCACCCTTGCAGACTGGGCAGCCCCATCCCATCTCACCCCCATCTTTCCCGCAACAGCTGTTTTATCATCTCAAATGTAGCTTACAGCAATGCATATATGCAGTGCATATCATTACCTTCTTGGATATGTTAGTCACTTAATTGATTAGGACGGTGCTAAGTCTTCACATTAACAAATGATGCCATAATCAAGGACACACAAGAGAATAACGGCACAGAAATGGGGAACAGGAAAGGGAATGTGTAGTTCTCGTCTCACACAAATCCAGGCTGTTTGGGCATCAGGTATTGCAAATTGTTTCCTAGATGCCAGCAAGCCAGAGTCCCAGGAGCCTGTCTCAGTGCACAGTCAATCCTTTCAGAAGATGCTGGCAATCTTACATTGCATAAGTAACTCAATGTGTTGTAGCATTAGAGATTGTTGCAGGAAGGTGGTTAATTAAAAGACAAAGAGCCAGCTAGCTCTGCCAGTAGGGACCATGAGCTTAATAAGCCTCTGAGAGAGAGAGAAATCAGAGTGGAACTCTATTTTCTCTCTGAGAATCTTTCTTCAGTGCCTGGAGTTTCATAGATTCATAGTAGGGTCAGAAGGGACCTGAGCAGATCATCTAGTCCGACCCCCTGCCATGGCAGGAATGAATACAGGGCTCTTATGACCCCTACTAAGTTTAAACTCAAATGAACCCAGCTAAGTAGTTATCTAGCCTCCTTTTGAAGACCCCTAAAGTAGGAGCCAGCACCACTTCTCTTGGAAGCTGGTTCCAGACCCTAGCCGCCCTGACCGTGAAGTCGCGCCTCCTGATGTGTAGTCTGAACCTCCCCTCTGCCAGCTTGTGACCGTTATTCCTGGTCACTCCTGGCGGTGCTCGGGGGAACAGGGACTCTCCCAGTGCCTGCTGGTCCCCTCGGACTAGTTTGTAACAAGTCACTAGATCCCCCTCAGCCTTCTCTTGTGGAGGCTGAACAGGTTCAGGTCCCGTCGTCTGTCCTCGTAGGGCCTGCCCTGCTGCCCCTCTCCATGCTGTCCACATCCCTCTTGAAGTGCGGCGCCCAGAACTGGACGCAGTTCACCAGTGTCACATAGAGGGGGAGGATCACCTCATTGGACCTGCTCGAGATGCATCTGTGGATGCATGACAAGGTGTGGTTGGCCTTACTGACTGCCTCCCCACACTGCCGGCCCATGTTCATCTTGGAGTCAGTGATGACTCCAAGATCCTTTTCCGCCTCCATGCTGACAAGAGCGGAGTTCCCCAGTCTGTAGGTATGGTGCCTGTTGTTCCTCCCCAGGTGCATCACTTTGCCCTTGTCTGTGTTGAATTCCATCCTATTCTCATCCGCCCACCCTTGTAACCTGTCTGTTATAAGGGGAACCATAAGGATATTTTATCATCCATTTTAGCTTTTTGTTTTTAATATTATTTCTTTTCTTTTCAGATGAGTCTTCTTTCCAATATTTATGACATGTTAAAAATACACTACCATAAAAAGATAGGCTACATTCAA
>NW_017728947.1:114974860-114979081 GCF_001723895.1 Crocodylus porosus | reverse complement strand
TCCCCACACTGCCGGCCCATGTTCGTCTTGGAATCGATAATGACTCCAAGATCTCTTTCTGCCTCTGTGCTTTCGAGAAGGGAGTTCCCCAGCCTGTAGGTGTGGTGCTGGTTCTTACTGCCCAACTGCAGCACCTTGCACTTGTCAATATTGAATCCCATCCTATTCACATTTGCCCACCCCTGTAACCTGTCCAGGTCCAGTTGTATTCTGTCCCTCCCTTCTAGCATGCCCACCTCACCCCAAATCTTGGTGTTGTCAGTGAAACAAGGTGCTTTTCACCCCCTCGTCCAAGTCGCTGATAAAGAAATTGAACAGTGTGGGCCTGAGGACCGAGCCCTGGGAGACTTACTGCCTACCTCCCTCCAGGTTTAATATGACCCAAACAGCACTACTCTCTGGGTGCGGTCCCTCAGCCAATTTGCTATCCATCTGACTGCATAGGCATCAATGCCACAATCACCTAGTTTTTCAATGAGAATGAGGTGGGAGACAGTGTGGAAGGCCTTCCTGAAGTCCAGAAAGACTATGTCCACCACGACACCTGAGTCCAAGGATTTTGTGACCTGATCGTAGAAGGCCACCAGGTTGGTCTGACAAGACCTGCCCTTAATGAAACCATGCTGGTTGCCCTTGAGCATCTTCCTCTTGCTGGTCCCTCCCCGATGTGCTCCTGGATAAGTTTTTTCAAAGAGCTTCCCCAGGATCAAAGTAAATGGGCCTATAATTGCCCAGATCCTCTGTTCTCCCTTTTTTGAAAGTGGGGACCACATTGGCCTTCTTCCAGTCTTCTGGCACCTGGCCAGAGCACTATGAGTGCTCATAAAGCCATGCCAGGGGCCCCGCAATGACCCCTGCCAATTCCCTCAGCATCCTGGGGAGTTGAGGATGACCTGTCCAGATCTGCCCAACAGGAAGGCGAAATAAATAGAAATCCCCAGGTGCAGTTTGGAAGCTAGCTTGCCTAATGGGAGCCCAGGAGACTTGTGTGGACTTTCTCAAGCAAGGCAGTCAGGCTTCAGGTGCTGACTGTGCTATTGGGCATGTGACATGGAAGTCTCTTCTTCACTTGTGCAAATTGTCACAACAGCTTTTTGTGGCCAGTGTCAGCAAAGATTCCTGCGCTGCCAGTCTGGAGACCAGCTGTGCGCAGCTAGAGAGGAACAGTGTGCTCCTCAGTTGGTCTGTGGCGAGACACTGTGCCATTCATCCAAGTATCTCTTGGGGGGAAATGGGCTGCTGATGTGTTTTCCTGCTCAGATGTGTTTTACAGGTGAGTATTGCAGCACAGGGCTGCAATGGCTCAACCATGCACAGAAAAGTCACATCCTAAGGCTTAAAGCGGTTAGTAATTCTGGCTGACTAAAGGTCTCTTGCTCAATTTTCTAGTTCTCTAGTCTGCACTATAGCAGCTGGTCCCCATGGGCTAGGGACAGAAGTTACACCTAAACCGGTTTCAGTGATCAGAAACTGGTTTAAACCTGTAACAGAACAAAAGCTCAGTGCATATAAACAGAGTTTCAAAATGTCTGAAACTGGTTTAAGATAAACCTGGTTGAATGTAGTATCAGACTGAACTGATTTGGGTCAAACTGGTTTATGCAACTTCTGTCGCAGACCCCTTCCTGGTTTAAGTTAAATCAGGGTCCCCCAGCATCCCTCCCAGCCCTGGACTAGACTGTGCTGTCTGATACAGAAAGCAGGGCTGACCCCATCTCTCTGCTCTAGGTGGAAAAATCAGGGCTGGTTGACAAGGGGATGGGGACAGGGCAGGGCAAACCTGGCTGGGGATGCAGCCAGGTCTGCAGAGAGGGGGGAAGACTTCCGCCCACCACTGCAAACCCAGACTGGGTTCTGGGACCAGGGAGGGGGGTTAAACACCCCTTTCCCTGCTCAAACTTACTGCTGGCTGCAACTGTGGGCTACAAATCCCAGAGGTACCTGAAAGCAGGAAGAGGAAGTGATGCAACCCTTCAGAGTCTTGCTGCTGTAAATCTGGACTGAAAATCTTAGCTACCTCAGGGGAAGCAGGAGGAGGAAGTGAACACACAGCCACTGAACCTGCTCTAGCATCCCCTAGCTTCTGGCCTGAGCCACTGCAGGCATGTGGCTGCATTTCATGAATCACAAGTAAATGTTTGTTCACTTCTGTTTCAGTTTAATTTGTGCAGCTTAGACTAACCTGCAAAGACTGAATTCAGCCTCGGGCTTTTTGAAGGTCTGTACCTAGCCATGAAGAACCAATCATTTGTCCCTGGTGTGAGTGCCAGGATGTCATGCTTTAGCTGAACTGCCAGAGACACTTGGTTCTTTAGGTCCTGGCTTCAAATCCTGATCCTGGCCCAAACAGCATTGCTTGGGCACATGGAACTAGAAAAGTTGTAACCTCATCTCTGCTGTGCAGCACAAAGATACTGGATGCATCAGAAGCACTTTTTACCACTTACCCTATTTCATATCCTGTTTCTACCTCCACAAGTAGACTTCTCTAAGTGTGGGGAATCAACCTCAAATAGGTGGCGACACCAAGCAGGGACATTATTGACTCAAGGGCTAGGGGCAGAAATGACACATAAAGTGGTATAAATGATGGGAAACTGGTTCATATCTGTAGCAGAACCAAAGTTCAGAGCACATAAACGGCTTTCAAAATGGTGGCCAGAAATGCTTTAAGATAAACTTGGATGGATGTAGTATCAGACTGAACTGATTTGGGTTAAATCAGTTTATGGGACTTCTGTCCCAGATCCTCTCCTGATTCAAGCTAATTTACAGTTCCCCAGCATCCCAGGATGCTTTGCACCACTCGTGCAAACCATCCCCTTGCAGGGAGGGCAGGCTAGCTTTGGCTCTAGTGTTCTGCTCCAGCTGAACAGGGACGCGTGCTCTAGCACCCCCCGGCTTCTGGCCTGGGGCACTGCAGGGATGTGGCTGCATTTCTGGAATCAAAAGTGAATGTCTGCTCACGTGTTTATCAGTTTAATCTATGCAGCTTAGACTGACCTGCCAAGATTGAATCAGTCCATCTTCATGCTTTTTGACTGTCTGAATTTAGCTAAGGAATCCAGAGAGATGGGCAGAATAGGAGAAATTCAGTCCCAGTGAAGTTTGGCCCGACCCAAAGAGTGATGCTTCCATGATGCGGGTGTTGATTGGCACTGCACAGAAAAATGGAAGGGGATCCGATACAATCCTTGTGCTTAACAGAAGCAGACTGCAAACTTTCAGGCCTCATATCCTTGCAAACTGGTCCTCATTGGATTAACTGAGTTTGGGTAAATGAGGGCATATCTCTGCATGCACACTCTTAGTTCAAGAGTGGCTCATTGCCCTTAATTTACATTTTTTCCTAATAAAATTACCTAAATTGAAGTGATCCTGGTTTAAACTGAAACCATATCATCCAAATAACCTTCTTCACTGGTTTAGCTAAATGGGTTGAACATCATCCCCTAAACTAAATCAGTGCAACTCTGTATGCGGAAAAGCTCTGGGTTTCATTAGCAAGAGGGATTAGGTACTCAGACATCATGGTGGTGTGTGTGATACAAGACTGTCCCTAAGAACCTCAACACAATGGATGTGAACCTGCTAGTGAAAGACTCTGTGTCATTATCTGCCTGCTGTATAAATGAGGGTCTCAGTCTATGTGAACATATATTGAATAGTAGTAGTCAGCAATTATGCTTTGACTCGGATTTTCATCTCTTGCAATGCTTCAAACTAGAAGAAGGGGGGAAAAAAAACCCTCGCTTGGTTTCAATTAATTCTACTTGCAGAACCAACATATTTGCATGATTGAAATGTTTTTTAAGAAACAACTGAAAAAATAAGCTGTAGTTGGAGGAGTTTATTGCGCTTGATTCCAAACAGTGTTTCCACTTAATAATGATGCCCAATAAATTCTATGCAATGTTTCCAATTAATAATGATGTCCAAACTCCCATATTACCCTGTCACATTGGGTTCAGTAATATATGGGCAAATTACTTTAATTCTTCCCAGTTCCTATTCGCATATTAAACTACAATTATAATATTCTCATATTTCAAACATTCTGATGTTTTTACCACACAGCATCAGAATTTCTTGCCATGAAGTCTGCACAAAAAGGGATACTCATCTGCATAAGACTTTATTGCACTTGAAGAGGGCTGAATTTGCTATTAAGAATGTAATATTTTATGGTCTACATCCTTATCAGGCAATTTTAAGTAAGAG
>NW_017728947.1:114967505-114974560 GCF_001723895.1 Crocodylus porosus | reverse complement strand
ACAAAGCCTGTTCTCTTCCCTGCCATGGATATGAAGGAACCAAGGGGCAGCAGAAGCCATGGAGATGGGGCAGCATACAGAAGTCCATGGGCTCTGCTCCCAGCACTTCATCCAATGACTATTTGAACATGGAGACAGCATTTAAGTCACTGGGCTGGAGTCAGGCTGTCTCTGGCTTGCTGTCCTTCCAGCCTCATGACTGGCAGTCATTGCCAGCCAAAAGCCCAGATGGAAAGGGATTGACAAGAGGATGCCTACCATCTAGTTGGGGGCAGTTCACTAGAAGGATTTGGATTCATAAAATGTCATGGTCAGTGGCACTTTCAAACCAGGTCTTCCATTCACTGGGCAACTGTCCTAGCCACCAGGCTGTTGGGCAAGAGCGAGATTCATCCTCTGCTGTTAGGCATGGTCTCAATGTCAAGCAAGTGCTTAGAGTGGTTTTTTCTGTGCCTACCAAATTGCACATTTGTATGGTGTTGTGTGCTTCCTAGATGGATCCAGGTCACAGCAGAGCTTAGGCAGAGTTCAGGTCTTTGAATCACTTCAGTGTAAGTGCAGTAACCCACACCTTGTTCTTCCAAGTCAAAATGGAGAGGCATGAAGCATCTGGGCACCTCCGCAGTTTTGTGGCTGCTGGAAAAGCTAGGCTGTGGCACTGTGCTTAGTGAGTTCAGATTTAACACTGCCTAAAGTCATGGATAGATGTTATATTCACCTTGCATTAAATGTCAGTCAGTCCTGAGGCTGTACCAGCCTTTGATGTAGCAATAATTTTCCTCCATTTTTCCTGGTCTTTTGCAATCCTTATACAATCAGTCAGTTTTAATCCCATCCAGTCTTTGATGTTTGTAATTCAGCTTCTCCTAGGTCTTCCTCTGCTTCTTTGTCCATCCGCAGCACCCTGCAGGATGGTGTAGGCAAGGGTGCTGGGCCTTCTTGTTACATGTCCAAACCACTCCATCTTTCTTCTTATGATTTTGAGTAAGGCTTTGTATTTGCCAACTTCTTGTCTGGTTTGATTTTTCACAGATTCATTTGTTCTATTTGCAGTATGTATGTAGGGTATGCATAGAAACAAGGGAAAAGCCACAGTTTCCCATGTTTTTCTCATTTTTAAAGTTTGTTCTATTTGCAGTATGTATGTAGGGTATACATAGAAGTCTTCTAAAGCAGTGGTTCTTAACCTTTTTTGTACCAGGAACCATTCATTAAAATCAATAGTCAGTCCCTACCTAGTGCCCCTGACTCCGGACCCACTGCCATCTGCCCCCAGGCCCTATCCCCCAAGTGTGTAGGGCTGGGGGTGGGTATGTGGGATGAGAGGCTGGGGTACGTGGGGCCTCAAGCAGTCTTTTTTTCTCATTTTTAAAGTTTGTTCATCCATTTTCGTGACTCTTTCATATATTCTTGTAGCCCACTTTTGGGTGACAACCCATGGGTTGAGAAACACTGTTCTAAAGCACTGCATTTCAAAAGTCTCAGTTCACCTAACCAGTGCCCTGGTGAGTGCCCATGTCTCACAGCCATAGAGGGTTATTGAAATGAAAGCAACCTATAGTTGGTGGAATTTCATTTTCATTGGGAAAGTGAACCCTAACCCCAACTCTCTGCCAGTCCAGATTTCCTTCAGTTTTCCTAGTTGTCCAGTAGCGATGCCTATTCTTATTTTTCCTTCCTTTTCTGATGTAGCATCTTCTGTGATGGTTGCTCTATGGTATTTCAAGTAGGTTCCTTTTTTTTAGCTTCTCATTACCACTAGCAATGATGATGCATTAGTAAAAATTGGTAAAGAGAAACTAGAGAAAGGTTAATACCCTTTTAGTGCTACAAAACTCAAGCATACGGATGCAGAAGCCAACTGTAGCACAACAGAAATGGCAGAAATGCCACAAAGCTGTGGACTTTTTTTTTCATAGTAGGAACTTTTGTAGCATGACATGTAACATCCGTCTCATTGCATGTGGCACTACAGGGGGCCTTAGACCGCTAGCATCCCACAGTCCTCTGTTCCTGTGATGGTGGTGGCAGCAGGAAGAGTGGTCACTGAAACCAGGAATTATGGAAGAGCAGCCGCCCCCCACCCCCCCGGTCCGGTGACTTTTTTGTGCTCCAGCCAAAGGGCTGTGCACATAAGCATAGAGTTTTATTTTTGTAGCACTATAAAATGCTCTGGCGCTTTGTAAGTGCTACAAATCAATGAGTGTCTGTAACCCAAGTGCCACTTCAATACCTCAGAGCACCTGACAAGATCTCGCTTATAAAATTACCTAAAATAATTGAATGGTGTAAAGAAAACGTAACTTTTTCTCCCTCTCTGTCTCAGGATGCAGGAACAAAATGAAACTGGAAGGGGAGAAATCCAGGGCGGATGAAAGGGAGTATTTTTCATGTAGCACACAATGGGTGCATCTACACGTCGCCATAAGGTGATGTTGCAATGGCGCTGTGCTTTACAACTTCCTTTCGGAAGTACTAACGCATGGCACGGTATGGTTGGTTACCAGGCTGCGCACGTGGCTCATGGGTAGGTTTTGCTGCTATGTCGCTGCAGTGGCATGCAGCACACTGGGGAGCATGCTGCTACAGTGACATATTGGTGATCACATGTAGACCTGTATGATCACTACATCGCTATAGCGTGCCATAGGGCAACGTTTAGACATGCCCAATGGAGGTCCTTGCTACATGATATCATCAAAAGCACAATCCAGCCATATTCAAGGAGACATTGGATGCTTTTATGACCTACGAAAACCTCTTTTAATATGCTATTTCAGCTAAAAAGATCATGGGGAAGGGGCCATGGGTATCTTGCATCGTCCTTTGAAAGGAAATGTTGCTGGTCGCTGTCTGAGCCAGATCACTGGCTAGAAGGGAAATGCCTCTGACCCTGGCTGTCAATTTTTATGCTCCTAATTGCAGACAACATTTCTCTGGTCAAGAGAATTGAACTGGCTCCTCAGCAGATGTGATTCAGCCAAACTGCAATAACCAGGGCTATGTCATTTTGTACCGGCTGACTCAATAACCAGCCTTATGGAGTGGTTGCTACAGTTCAAGATGTTGCTAAACATTACACGAGCAGGCTGGTTAATCTGTTCCTCTCGATATTTTTCAGGATTATTAAGTTAAATGGTTTAGCAGGAGGATTTGTTAAAAAGTTAATTTAATTGTACTATAACGACATTGATTAATTGTGCCAAGCTTTAGGGAGCAAAGCATTCTGATCTGGCTGGTGCTAGAAGAATTACGGCAGAGGGGAAAGAATATGCTGCAATACACTCAGTCTTTGATGTTGGTTTCTTGCCTATTCATTTTGTCCACTTATGTAGATTGTGACTTCTGCTCTGCTTTCTTTCTGTTGTTCCACTGACCCACGAAAACCCAAGAAAGAAAGGATTTATTCCGGCTTCGCCATACATGAATCACCGCTTTTAAAACAATGGAGCAATTTTTTGTATTTCTAAGAACTATTAGACTATTCCATTTTATTAATCTTGTTATGATACAAACCAGTAAAATCCTGAAATGTCTTTGGAGCCAATATGAAGACACATTGTTATTGCAGTTTTACAATGTAAACAGAATAACAATTAATTAACAGAGGGAAAAAAAACCCATCCTGGAACAGATTACGCATGAAAAAGCATGCCGTGGTATTTTTAGCTTGCTCCAAGGTATATATTATTGTTTTGAGTTGACCTCAGATGCCTGTAGCTGAGACCTCAGACTTCATTGCAAAGGGAATGATTCTGTTTGAGCTACAAGTAAAAGTCAGATTTATAAAAGAAAGAGCAGTGGAAAGAATGGATGGGTTTTCTGCTAAGATACCGAGCTCGACACAAGGGACTGGGTTCAGTTCCTAGCTTTGATGCAAACTCCCCTTGTAGCCCCTGTAAAAACAGTCTTTCTATGTCTCCTTCTGTGCTTGCTTAGCCTGTCTTGATTTGCTGGATTAGAAAGCAGTTCAAGAGAGATTAATAATCTCTTACTGTGTCTATGAATGGCATTTTGTCCAATGGGGCTCTGGGCTGACAAAAAGATGCCATAATGATAGAAATAATAGCAACAGTAATGCACATTTAGTGACAGCGTTGCAAGCACCATGTATTATAGCTCTTAGGGTATGGACAAAAGTCCCTTTTAAATAGTTCAAAAGGGAGCAGGAAGCTGCCATTAGGGAGTGAGCATCTGCTGTTACAACCTGTTTTGTTATCGTGGTCATGTGGTGATGCAAGTGAACAAAAACACTGTAACTTTAATCCTGAAACATGGATATATTTGCAATGGTTTTTCTACCCTGTATTGTTACAGAAGGATGCAGACATATCAGTGCCTTTATAACTACATATGGGCATCATTTGATGTTAACGCACTCTGTCTGCGCTCTCAGATTGCTCCCCATATATTCTCCTGAACATTTGGCTAGGTTTGTTCATGATGAGGAACAAGAGATGGAGTAAATGGATGAGGTCTCTTTGTAGATGATTCAGGGATAGAAATACAGCAACTGGTATCTTCTGTTCCTCATAGCAATACCCAATTCTCCTAATTCAGCTCCTGTGACTGACTTTTTAGCTAACTATTGTTTAATCATTGTGCCAAGAATTCAGTACTTTGGAGGATTATATTACTAGACATCTAAACTACAGCCCATAAATAGTGCTTTGAAGCAGACAACATCATAAATGCAATGTAGGCTGGTGGTACAGAGAACAATGAAGAAGGACCTTACATAAAGAAATTTCCCAGCAGCACAAATCTCTAAATATGGACAAAAAACAAAGAAGATAATTCACTTGGCAGAATGCTTCCCACGTGTTCTGCCATCGCCTGTCTCTCTTCACACTTTGGTCATAGCTGGGTCATGCAGATGGTTAATCATTGCAGGTTTCCTGGAAAATGCTAACTGCAAGACTTTACTTTGAATCAGAAAGTATTTAAATCTATGGATTGCTGTCATGACAAACACAAAGGACATACACCTCCCTCCTTACTTCAGGTATTTCAATTGTTCCAAGCTTTTTTTTGAGATACATAAATATAAAAAATATATTGGTGTGTCTAACCTGCCCATAAAAATATATTGATCAATAAAGCAGAAGCTGATTTGCAGCCCCATTCCTACAAGGCTTCCAAAAAGTGTCTTTTCTCTTTTCTTCTTTGGTTTGAAAGTCAGAAAATGCTCGATTACAGCAAAATGTCACCATGGCTTCTGGGGCTCTGGCATGAAAGATTTGCAGTGTTTACAGCAGTGGACCTCTTGCCTCATCTGAATGGCCTTTTTAGACCTTCTTGCTCTTCATAAACATAAATAGTAAGAGACAGGTTTTGCTCTAAAGGAAAGGCTGATTGGTTCTCAGCCTTTCTAGACTCCAGGCATCCCTCAAAAGACTCAAGGCACCCTTCAATAATGACACCCCATTAAAATATATATATCCTTTTTATCTGTTTGCAGAGGGGTTGGGCAGCGGGGGCAGGGGAATGGTCTAGCAGACATGGAGACTGAGCCTGATCCTGCATTTCTCTCACTTAAATCCTTGCACTTCACATCACTCTTCAAAGGATCTTGCAGTGCCCAGGCATGCTAGTTGACAGTCACTGGGATGAACAATATCAAGGGACAGGGGTAGGTAAGACCTTTCAGCACAGACCTGACCAAAGAGAGGTGCATGAGCTGCATCTACCTTGTAGTCTTGGAAGATATTTCACATTCCCTTGAGGCACCAGACCATCCTCCACTTCCTCCTTGTCACGGGTGGATAGCAATTTGTGACTGGCAATACACTCCTATAACCTTGCTCCCAGTGCTGGAACTTGGGGCTGGAAGGGAACTTCTGGGACCTCAAGTCCTGTCCTGGCTTAGATGCTTTGCAGTACGAACAGGAGCCCTGGCTATGTCCAAATTCCCATCTTAGATGTGCCTGCTCTGGAGCAGAAGTAAATGGCAAATAGACCCAAGTACCCCTGCCTGCCTGAAGCAAGGGTATGGGTAACCCACATAAGGAGACCAAGGAACTTTGCATCGTCCAAATCAAGGCAATGATCTAAATGATTAGGGTGATACTAGGACCAGTCCATGCAAATCACATCTCATTTATCTTTATATTCATATTTAATCCTGAACAGCTCTAAAACTCATCTGATCCTTGGCACTTTGGCATCTTTTGGGCTAGGCACAGATGTATTTGTCCTGGGACAACCTGTGCATGTGTCTGTCCTGGAACAGAAGAGTCCCAGGATTGGTGTGTACACTTATTAGTCACTCAGTAAATCCTGACTGGAAGGATGAATGCGCTGCCCCTTTTCTGCCATTGATTCAATGATGCAATCCCAGAACAATGATTCAGATGCATTTGGCAGTGGCCCAGGACATGCTGTTAGTGCTTCTTCTCCTTCAGATATTCCTACAGTTTGCCCTGGGACAACAGATCTGAATGATTGCTCTTTGTTTTCAGACAAAATGGCTTTTCCTGAAATAAATGCAATGTCTGTTGTAGGCTTACATGTCTATATTTTACTGTAATATCAACATTAGTACCAGCCAAAGGTATTTTTTAAGACCTACCTTTCATAGAATAATAGAAAATGTGGGATGGAAGGGACTTCAGGAGGTCACATCTAGTCCAACCCCCTGATCAAAGCAGGACCAGCCCCAACTACAGCATCCCAGTCAAGGTTTTGTCTAGCCAGGTCTTAAACACCCCTAAGGATGGACTCTACCACCTCTCTGGGTAACCTGCTCCAGTGCTTCACCACCCTCCTAGTGCAAAAGTTTTTCCTAATATCCAACCTCAACTTGCTGTGCTGCAACTTGAACCCATTGCTCCTTGTTCTTTCATCTGCCATCTACATTTAGCTTCAAGTTATTTTTGGTTACCAGAAAAAAAAAATGTAGCAAAACCCCCAGTTTTTCTTTTTTTTTACTTAGAAATATGACATCCCCTTTTCCCCATCATTTCTGCCTTTTTCTCTCCCCTCCTCTATTTCCTGTGTGTGTGTGTGTGTGTGTGTGTGTGTGTGTGTGTGTGTGTGTGTGTGTGTGTGTGTGT
>NW_017728947.1:114965331-114967405 GCF_001723895.1 Crocodylus porosus | reverse complement strand
TGTGTGTGTGTGTGTGTGTGTGTGTGTGTGTGTGTGTGTGTGTGTGTGTGTGTGTGTATGCAGTTTCAGGTGTCTGTGAATCATTAGGTACCATCAATAATGCTGTCTCCCAGCTGTTGGCTGTTCCAAAACCTGTCTATATAGCTTGTCAGATAAGCATGGTGAGTACTTGATGATAATATTTTTTCCAATAATTTGGATTAAGAAAAGGATCTGGAGGCAGGATCAGAATTTGACAAGGTAATAATGCTGCTTAAATGGTCAGGGTATTGTGGACATATTCCTGTGGAGGACAAAGGCCCCTTGCCCCTGCATCCCAAACACTGCACCACAATTACATGCCCAGGGGAATGTGGAGGCTGACACTGAAGTGAGTTGGGAGGGTGGAGAGGTCTTTTGGAAAATTAGGCTTTTAGGCCAAGAAGGACGGAGGCTGGAGTTGTCAGCCTTTACACTAGCTAGCTGGCCTAGGGCGGTGTTGGTGGCACTGGTCCTCATAGCACCTTTGTACATCTCTGCTTTATGCAATTGAGAAGAATTCAGGGAACTCAGTTACATGACAACTGAGAAGGATCCAGCGGGGAGTGGGGCTGGTGGCATCACAAGCGTTGTCACTGTGGCTCTGTGCCATCTAAAGACTCTCCTTTGAGTTGAGGGGTCATTGCAGGATACAGAGGGGTGCTCTGCCTGGGTCTTTTCCAAAATGTCTAGCCCTGAAAAAATCAGGGAGTGCTATTGATCCTGCAAGGAGGAGTTCCCTTCCGCTCCTTCGGTCACCATGGGCATGCTCAGCTGGACTGAACTGGTGCACCTCAGCAGCAAAGGGGTTGCCCTCCAAGGCATGGTTTGACTTGACTTTGTGGCCTTCACCACTGCTAGAGCTAGAGCAGAGTGAGCGGGAAGGGAGCCACGCAGGTGGCTAATCCATTCAAATGCCTCACGGTGGGGTCAGCCCTACCCCGCTGCGCGTCTAACCCATTAATAAAAACTTCCATCCCCTGATGTTCTCCCACCTCCCTAGATGTCTTGTTCTTGTGCGCACCTAACCTAATAGGTCTTCTTTGTCGCGTCTTCAATCCAGCCTTCCTCTAGGGTCTGTTTCCAATATCCTGCACAGGCCACTGCTTCTGGTGTTGGCGTTGCCAGATCTTGTGGGGTGCGTGGTGGTGCTACAGGGCATCTCAGGAGATGAGCCGTGGTTTGCTTCTCCTGACAAACACATTGGCTGGTTGCATAGAGGCCCCATGATTTCATGAGAAAGTTGCCTCTTCTGAGACCCACTCTCAATCTGTTCAGGCTCCATCACTGATGCCAACTGTAGTTGAAACACCAACCAAATCCTTACAGGTAGGAAGTGTTTTTCCCTAATGTCTAACTGAGTTTCTGCAAGACTCTGCCTGAAGTTAACAGAGGCCCATGGAAGAGTCCCCCAGTCCAGAATTTCTTCAGGATTTGACCAGTTAAGGGAGATGTCCAAAATGGAGGGCATCCTTTGCCATTAATATTTTGATGGGGGGGAAAAAAAGGGGACATTTTTTCCTCCTTCATTTTTAGGACCACCTCTAATAGCTCAGGATAAGTGTTTCCAAATGCTCCTAGAACAAGACACATATTTATGCAGCTTTCTTCCCATGTCAGTGCAAAATAATTTTTTACTCCCATTTCTTCCTTGGTGAAGGCAGACTGCTCTCGCAAGCACATAACAAAATTAAAGTTTTTACCGGTTATTTCCTTCAGAAGTATGTCAAAGAACTTCTGTAGCTATGGTGCAGTCAAAAGGTTTTAACTTCATACATTTTCCAAGCTTTAAGCTAATAATTTCTTCTCTTCATGTCAATTGGTAACATTACTTGCCTGAAAAGAAATAATTTCATGCATGACCGTGCCAATTAAATCTAATCTTTTTGCTCAACTGGCCAGAAATCTGGAAAATACTTAAATATATATAAACAAAAATAATTTTAACTTGAAGCAGAATGTCTCCCAAAATACAGAAAGACACCAAGGGGCTTTTTTTTTTTGGAGGGGACAACAGAAAAAAGTAGAAATCTTGAGTAAAAATTAAAGTGTACCT
>NW_017728947.1:114953671-114965001 GCF_001723895.1 Crocodylus porosus | reverse complement strand
GGAGTCCGCGCTAGAGAAGTGTCAACTGTCCTGCTATAGGAAGGGAGTTTCTAAGGGCCTCATAAAATGATTGAGATACTTCCCCCCAGTCAGGATAGGGACTTGACCACTGCAGTGTGGTCCATCAGCAGACCCTAAAACTCTTCACAAATGTTACGAATAGCAATCACTTCATCTCTAGTTTAAAGCAGAGATGCCTCTACCGTGAAACACAGCAGCACCTGAACCATGCATGGAAACAAAAGCCTTGGTACATCGTCTGCAACTGAATGACTTTTACAATAGTTGCACATTATTATTAGTAAAAGGGGAATTTAGAGGAGCAGAAACTAATTACCCGCACTTTTGGAATTCGGTCATGACTGGGCTAATTATAATCGGCCCTTTTAATTCTTCTTGTCGTTTCAATTGAGCACGTTATTAATGGATGAGCATTATGCTAGAGCATCTGAGAAACGCCGACTGAGAAGAGAGCCATCTGCCACATTGTCAAAAGCAGTTGTTGTAGCACCTGGGCCTTTTCAAGCCCTGGAAATGCTCTTCTTGGCTTAGTTCATGAGTTCAGCCCCAGCTGGGCTCGGCATAGTTGGTCGATCTCATGGAGACAGAGTGAAAGCCCGAAAGAACATGAATGATGGAGTGCAGTAGAGGCACAAGAGCCCGTCATCAGTCTGGGACGATGTTTGCATGAAATTTTTATTAGCTTTGACACAAAGCAATGGACTCCAAAGCTCCATTATTTAGGAAAAGACTGGAACGAAGGGGACAAACCCACGACAGCTACGTTCAGCACCTAAGGGACTCAGGGCACATCTACACCGCCTCTCTGCTGAGGCTAGGATGGCATGCAAGATCCTGGAAAGCAGACGATGCAGTTGTCCTGGTGTGTTTTGAACATGCCCCAATAAGGCAACCAGTGCAATCCTAAAACAAAAGACCCCTGCCTGATTAGCACAGGAACGCTAATTAATGACACTGCTGAGCACCACACGGGCATGGCTATGCTACTGTTTAGGCAAAAGCCTGCATGGAGGAGCAAGGCAGGCACCGCTCTGGAGCAGAGGCTTCCCGGTGCTTTCCTGGCCTTAGCATGGACATCCATGTCCTGTATGTAGGACTCTGCTCACCACCTCTGACATTAGACGCAACTAGCGTTGCCCAACAGTTGCCCAACAGGGTTGTCCACAAGGGACCTGCTTCTAAGTCCTCCATCATTTTCTCTACCATCTCCCATTGGGAACTGAGGAAGCAACCTACGCTGTAATGCATCTACATTGGGTGCCCAGGTGGGTGGCAGTTTCAGGTCATCCCCAGGGCCAAACTCTTCGCTCTCCTGCTCTGGTCTTCTTCACTGCTCATGGGCACAGTCTCTCACTTCTGGGCTTCCTGGCCCCTCCTCAGGCTGGTTGAGATCACAGGCTCCTGGTTTTGCAGCTTCAACAGTGGTCTTTTCTTTGTGCCCCTTCTCTGGTCTGCCAGATCACATGGTCTTCTAGGGCCCTGCAGATCCTTCATCAGACCTCTCTTTTTGGCTTCACTTGGAGCCTCTGGACTTGTCCAGCTCTATTCTTTCCTGATTTATGCCTTCCTAGACTCCAAAAATCACTCACTTTGCCTTACAAAACTTTCAGACTGAGTTCCTGGCTTTCCATGCTCTCACAAATGCTGGCTGCTCTTAACTCCTCTCCATGCACCGTGAGTCTGGTCTTAAACCCTTCAAGGATCTCTCTCTCTTGCAGGTTTCTTGGGAGTCTCTCTCACCCCGATGGCAATGCTTTCTTCAGCAGATCTCTCTCTCTCTCACAACTCTCTAGAATCCCTACACTTCCTTCTTCTGGGTCTCACCTAACGTCCAGCTTTCCTTTCCCTTTACCAGATCTTAACCCTAATCCTTTTTGGGCCACAGGCTTCACAATCCACTTGCATCAGTGGCCCCTTCTTGCCTTGCTGTCTGCAAACCAATCCATCCAGCAAATCTTGTTCTCTCTCTCAGGCAGCTACACAATCAGTGCTGGCCTTGCTTTCTACAAACCAAAAGCAATCTCCGTTTCTCTCCCTCGCAGGCACACCATCCAGCAAGCTGCCTTCCAGGACCGAGAAAGCCTCCCCTGAGAGACTGCGGGTGACGAGTTACACACCACACACAATCCCGTCAGGAAAGCTTCCCCTTGCTTAAAAGGGGAACCCTCAAACTATGCCTCTGCAGAGGAAAAACAAAACATGCCTCGGATAAGCTCACTTCTTTTGCTTTGCCCAGAGTAACTCAGAGTAGTTCTGGGCACTGATCTCTATTTACACAGATGCACCCTGATGTTTCCCAAAACAGGCTGTTACACACTGCTGGACCAATTTCTGTCTCTTTTCATAGATTTCATAGACATCAGGGCTGGAAGGGACCTCGGGAGATCATTGAGTCCAGCCCCCTGCCCAAAGGGCAGGAAGTCAGCTGGGGTCATAGGATCCCGGCAAGATAAGCATCCAATTTAGGCTCTTCACTGTTCCTGGAGAGGCCAGGAGCGGGGCAGAACCCAGTTTTCCCCCTCATTTTCCAATCACAAATTCTCCGCCACTGCCTGAGCAGATGCCCAGTAACATGCCCTGTCTCTTTCTGTGCTACCTGCTGCCTCTATTCTCCGGTGCACATGGGATCCCAGAGTATCTGTCACCGGTAACATGCCTCTCCGCTGTCTCTGATCCCTCTGAAGCGGCACTGCGTGGATAACACTCTGTCTTGCCATGACCTGCACCTGTAACCTCTGCTTTACAGACTCCACAGCAAACACATAACTGCTGTTGCACCCGTCCACAAAAGACTAACGATTCCCAAGGACCTCAGAGTCAAAGGACCCTGTTCATTCACACAGCCTTTTCAACGGAGAGGTGTCTGTCTCTGCTCTCTAGCTTCCTACTGCAAACACAACAGGAGGTTTTTATTTAATCCCAAGTGGACCACAGCACGTACCTGTGTCCACTGCTCTGCCTGACCTAGGCAAACGAAGTCTCCTGGACAGCAGTAACAAACAACCTCTGCACACAACTTACAACCCTGCAGCTCTGCCTCCCTACGAGCCTTAGCGAACCCCTCTAGAAAGGGTCACTCTGCACCAACAAATCCCCTGATCGATCCGGTTACTGCCTTTGTGTCCCGGCGGAGTTGCCAGTTGCTGACACTGGCTTTAGGAGCCAGCCCTTATACGTTTGTTTTGGGCGGGCACAACCCTCAAGCCGGCCGTAACGCCTGCCACTTGATTACAGGTGAGTTTATTCATAGAGTGATAACAAAAAGCAATAATACAAACCATCTGCAATCCTAGAGTCAAGGTACATCTGGCCAGGATGCAGGCTCCGCTCTGAGGGTCGTTCTTGGGTGTCGGATGTCATCCGTCTGGAGGTGGGACGCCGAGGCCCCCGGCCCCCCCAGTGGGTTGCGTGAGACCGGCTGCTGGTACGCCTTCGGTCCATAGTGGCCTCGGCATCCATAGTGGCCTTGGGGACCCTTTCCGGGGAACGGGGACGGGGACAGACACTCCTCTCAGGGTGAAGGAGGAGGAGGACCCTGGGTGGGACAGAAAGGAAGTGAAGGAGAGATGGGAGGGACCCTTTCTTCATAGACTCATAGTTGTTAGGAGCGGAAGGGACCTCGGTAGGTCATCGAGTCTGACCCCCTGCCCTGGGCTGGCAAGATCGCTGGGGTCAGATGATCCCCACCAGGTGCTTGTCTAGTCTCCTCTTGAAGACCCCCAAGGTAAGGGGATCTCTTATCTTTGCTTTTGTATTTTCCTTCCCCCTTGATGACTCCTGATGACTCTTCATTTGTGGCTATCTCTGGTTGGCTGTCTCTCTGAGGTCACACGTCCACACAGCCGTCTCCTAATTTGGTCTGTTTCCCCACCTACTTTCTGGGACCTTGTAGCTGGTGCCTCTTATCTTGCATTATGGGGCAGTATGGTGCATACTTGCTTGGTTCCCAGGCTGTGGACTTGCTGTGTTAAACAACCTGTCTGCCTTGAAGGCTGTGATCTCGTGTTGTGGCATGCCCCGCTCCATCCTCAGGCTGTGCCCATCCGTTGGTCTGGTTGGGCTAGACAGCCCGCCTGCTCTCAGGGCCATGAGAAGTTGTGTGTGTGTCTCCCAAGCTCTTACAAATCAATTTAACTCCTGCTGCTCATCTTGACCCCTCATAATGCGTATATCTATACCTATAAACCAATTCCCCCCCAAAACTGGCCTTTAAATATCATTTCTAAGACAACAGAGAGTAGTAAAACACCGTAACATGCTTCCCAGAGAGGTGGTGCAGTCTCCATCCTTGGAGGTGTTTAAGACCTGGCTAGAAGGCCTTGGCTGGGATGACATACCTGGGGATGGTCCTGCTTGAAGCAAGGGGTTGGACTAGATGTGACCTCATGAGATCCCTTCCAGCCCTTATTTTCTGTGATTCTATGAATCTCAGAGGTGCAAAGTACCTTATTTATTCACATAATGCACTCACCTTATTCCCAAAGTTTAACAAGGAAAGATTGGAGTATGTGACTTACACAAGGAACATGATTCTGAGCAGTTTGGGTAAAAAGATTTTTTTTTCTTCATTCTGCCTTTCCAAAACAAGATGCAGGTCTTTCTTGAGAGTGCATGGTTGGTGAATAAATATAGATTCATAGATTCATAGACATTCGGGCTAGAAGGGACATTGGAAGCTCATCGAGTCCAGCCCCCTGCCCCAGGGACAGGAAGTCAGCTGGGGTCATAGGAGCCCAGCAAGATAAGCATCCAATTTACTCTTGAAGGCGTTCAATGTAGGTGCTTGAACCACCTCCGGCGGCAGTCTGTTCCAGACCTTGGGGGCTCGGACAGTAAAGATGTTCATCCTTATGTCCAGCCTGAATTGGTTGCGGTGCAGTTTGTGACCGTTCGACCTTGTCATCCCTTGGGGCGCTCTGGTGAACAGACGTTCCCCCAGATCCTGGTGGTCACCCCTGATAAACTTATAGGTGGCCATCAGATCACCCCTGAGCCTGCGCTTTTCCAGGCTAAAGAGTCCCGTGGCTCTCAGCCTGTCATTGTAAGGTCTGTTTTCCTGACCTCTGATCATGCGCGTGGCTCTCCTCTGGACTCTCTCCAGCTTCTCCACATCCTTTTTGAATTGTGGAGCCCAAGACTGGACGCAGGACTCCCACTACGAGTACAAGGGGAGAGTGACATCCTGGGATTTGCTCAAGAAGCATCTATGGATGCAAGCCAGCGTTTTGCTCGCTTTACTAGCTGCAGCATCATATTGAAGGCTCAGGTTCATCTTACCCCTAAGTCCCTTTCATCTGTAGAGCTAGCCAGCGTAGCTCTCCCGAGCCTATAAGGATGCTGCAGGTTTTTCCTCCCAAGGCGGAGAACCTTGCATTTTTTGGTGTTAAACACCATCAGGTCCTCGTCTGCCTATTTGCTGAGCTTGTCCAGGTCAGCCTGGATCACCCACCTGTCATCAGGTGTGGCCGCATGGTATGGTATCGTATGACTTTTCTGGATTTAAACTGGAGTCATGGGTGCTCATCTTCTGTAATGTTTGGGTCCACTGCATGGCACAGGTGGAAATCCACCTTTTAGCACCATGTGCTGTGTTTGCCAGCAGAGAACAGCCTGCTGATCTGGGAGCCAGTGAAAGAGTAGCAGACCCGGTGGAGATGAGCCTGACTGCCAGTGACAGCCAGGGAAGTGGCCATCGCTCTACCCAGAGAGGTTGTGAACTCTCCATCCTTGGAAGTTTTCAAGACCCAACTAGACAAAGCCTTGTCTGGGATGACGTAGTTGGGGCTGGTCCTGCTTGGAGCAGGGGGTTGGATTAGATGTCACCCCCTGAGCTCCCTTCAACCCTCATTTTCTGTGATTCTAATTGAAATGCCTTCCAGATCACAAGGGTGTTAGGATCAGATCTTGTGGACAATAATCCTGGCTGAGCCTCTGCCACCAAACTGAGCTTGGGGTGGTTCTTTAAGACAACACTGATGTTGGGATCTCCTGGCTCCTATTTTTGCCAGCTCTGCATTTCCTGAGACTTCAACGCTGGTAACAGATCTGGAGCAGCCAAGGAGGACAGTGACAATGACACCACTGAGAAAAGGAAGTCCGTGGCAATAAGCCCAAACAGTACCTTGGCTTAGTGTTATCAGCAAATTGAAAAATTCAGAAGCTATGAGCCAGAAACTCATGATAATAGCCTTGAGGGTTTTTTTTTTTTCAATACATGTTTTAGGGTCTTGCTATTTCCCATCTATTTTTGAGCCTTTTGGTTCATATTTTCTGCCCATGCCCTACAACCCTGGAATGAGAAACCTACTTGGATTTTTAAAGAAGAGCTTCTTTCGAGATTCAAGTCTTCTAGAGTTGGGACTTTAAGAAAAATCAATAGCAATATCTTACTAGATCCCCAATAAAATCATGAGAACTGATAACGATAGCTCAAGAAGATAATTTGTGCATGGGATTTTTGAGCACTTCGCTGCTACACTCAACTGTAGTGTGGTAGTCTAAGAAACACAAGTACTGCAAAGAAAATTTCTTTTCAGTTTAATAAAAAGGAAGTTCTCTCATATTTCTGAACATCTTTTTGCTAACATTTGTGTTAACAATTTTGCTTCATAAGAAAAGATTATAGCATTTAATGGCAGGTCTAAAAGATGTGAAGGTTCCTTTTGCAGTAAGTAGAAACTTCTATTTTTATAAAGGAAAACCACCATGATCTGCTTCATAGCATCTTGCTGAAATTTCTGTACATTTGCCTAAAGTGCAATGCATTGCAGCTGATCTCAGACTTTCTAAAAGCAACTCCTTTCATGTCCACAACACCTTTATTAATAACAATAACATGCTTATCCTGCTTAAAGGAAGTCAGTCTACTTGAATGGGGAGAATTACAGTCTTGGCATATTTTCCCTTTAAACCAAGTTGCATTTATGTCTGACGTTACTATGGACCTAGATAAAACAATTGTACTTTCAAAATTCTGGGCAAAGGCAGCTTGTGATGAGGATTTATTTTGCAAACATTTTATTCTGACAGTTTTATTGGCTATGAATAGAAACTTGTGACTGAATGTGGTATATTGATAGGTTTTAAGAAACTGCATGAGCAAGACCCAGGGAAAGCAATTCCAGAAGTCAGCTGCAATATTAGCTTACAGATACATGGAGGGTAGGTAACTGTAGTGTTCACTCTACTTCAGATCAGCTGTTTGCTACTTGAATAAAATACTAGTTCATGAAAAAATCTGGAGTTGGTACAAAGTCAAGGTCACCACATTGGCCCCCCAAAGCTAGGAAATAGATATTTAGGGTAGAAGGCTCAAAAACAACCTTAACACTATCCTTCCTTATGTGCATTTGAATGCTAGATCCTCAGTAGAGCATCATAAATAACTTACCAATTAATGCTATATGAAATACAGACAGGAGACTCATTAATGCATTGCTCCAGTTTTAATTAATATTATAGTAGGCATTTCAAAGGTGTCCGAAGCATTAAGACCTGCTCCCTATCTCTTGTAGTTAATAGAGGGTGTGTTTAAGAGTGTTTTTGCCCTCAGAGTTGCTCTCCCACCACCTGGGGGAGTAATCTGAGATGAAATATTGATGTTTCAGTTCTTGGGGGGACTTTGCCAGTCTTGCTAGTGTTTGGAGGGCATCAATGCCCAGACTAAAAAATACAGAGTGGTAGACGCTGAATTGCCTATACACTTCTGCCTTGCTTCAGCTCACATCCTTCTCAGGTTATCTTTTTACAGGACCAAACCGTCTGAATCACTGTATCTCCTTTCATCTATGGTTTTGCCCTGTAAAACAAACCGGGATATCTTTTGCTTGAGAGAAGCTGGTGTTTTCAAATCAACAGGACTGGCTATGAGGCATCCTGGAGTACTGAAGGAATTGGCTGAGGTAACTGCTGAGCCACTGGTTACTCTCTCTGAGAACTTGTGCAAATCAAAACAAGGCCCCTGGTGTCAATAAAAAGGCAAGTCTAGCGTCCATCTCGAAGAATGGGAAGAGGGAGGATTCAGGGAGTTACGGACCAGTCACTCTGACTTCAGTATGTTGAAAGATCATAGACCAGGTCATCAAGGTATCTATTTCTAAGCCTCTGGAAGGGAACAAGGTGTTCAGGAACAGCCATCATGGATTCACCAAGAGCAAGTCATGATGTGTGTTCAACCGGATTTCCTTCTCCGATAAGGTGATAGGCTCTGTGGATGGAGGGGAAGGGAGGGTAGTAGCGGATGTGATGTAACTTGATGGTAGCAAGGCTTTTGAACCTCTCTGCTATGACATTCTCATTCCTAAGGTAAGGAAATCCACTTTAGACGAAAGTCCTGTAGGTGGATGCATAACTGGTTGGATCACTGTGCTCAGCAATTGTGCATCAATGGCTCAATTTTTAATTTGCAGGTGGTATCTAGTGGGGTTCCTGAGGGATCGGTCTGCATCTGGCACTATATACAGTCTTTACAAATGATGTAGAGGCTGGTATTGAATGCACAGTTAGTAAGTTTTCATATAGCAGTAAGCTGGATGGAATTGCAGACACTTTGCAGGGTAGGATCAGTCTTCAGAATGATTTTGATACACTGGGAAAATGATCCAAAATTAAGCAAAGAATAGGTTAGACAAACATTTTTATAGGATCTTAGATAGGGGTGATCCTGCCTCAAGCAAGGAGTTAAAGTAGATTACCTTTGGAGGGTCCTTCCGGCCCCACAAGTCTAAGGATTCATCAAAGGCCTGCATTTGGGCCAGTGAAAATCATTTGCACAAATACAGACTGAGGAATGGCTGGCTAGGCTGCAGTAATGCAGAGAAGGGCCTGAGAGTTATTCTGGGCCATAAGGTGAATATAAATTAACAGGATGCTCTTGATGCAAAAGAAGGTCAATAGGTTACCAGGTTGGACAAACAGCGGAGTGTCACCTGCAAGCTAAGGGAAGTGACTCTTCCACTCTGTGCCACACCTGAAGTACTGTACAGTTCTGGGCATGGCACATCAAGAAAGATGTAAGGAAATTAGAAAGAATCTAGCAGACAGTAACAAAAAAGAAATATCTGGAAAATACAATTTACAGGAAAAGGTGGGAAGCATTGGGTTTATTTAGTCTGGCAAAAAGAAGATTGAGGGAGGATTTGGCAACGGTCTTCAAATACATGTAGGGTGGTTATAAAAAGTCATAGAGGAGCAGGGCTGGAAGCAACTTCCAGAGGTCCAAACCCACCTGCCTGAGGCAGAAACATCCCTATCCAAACCATCCCATACTACCATAATTTATACTCGACATAAGATTACCCTCTATCCTGACGCAACACAGGCCTAACGTAGGTGAAGCAGGGAAACCCACAGCAGCCAATGCCTTGCTTTTATAAACTGTTGTCAAAATACACTCAAGAGGTCCTGACTGGGGGGCTATTCCCCCTGCTACAAAAGAAGGCACCCCCCCCCAATTTGACCATGGGGCCCAGTCAGAGTCCCCAGCGTGTGCTGCAGTCAACACCCAATGCCTCTGGGGAGGCTTAAAAACACTGCGACACACACAGCACGGTGATAGACTACTGTCTTAGGCTGAGAGATAGGGAATAACGGTCTTATATTGCAACAAGGGAAATTTAGGTTGGATATTAGGATGCACTTTCTCACTCTGAAGGTAGTTCAGCATGGGAACGGGTGAACTAGAGAAGCTGGGAATCTTTAGAGAAGGTTTTAAAAGCAGGTAAGACAGACACTGGACTGGGATCATTTAACAAGGAAAGATCCTGTCTTGAGCAGTGGGTTGGACTAGATGACCTCATGAGATGCCTTTCAGCCCCTGTTTTCTATAATTCACGATTCACCCATTAGTGTATGATACTAGTCTCTTTTCTCTCATCTCTTCTTCCCTTGTGTTCTGTGCCTAAAATCTGAAGGATGTGGACCACTTTCTATTTTATCTGATACTTATTCTTTGAGCCCTTTTTCTTCTGGTTGGTCCTTGCATTGATTATTGGAGAGGCTCAACTGAGTTATTTTTTTGGTTCACAGAAGTGTCTTTTCAAGTGTTAAGTTTTGATGGGAAAAGTGTGGATAAAAAAAGTAAGTGCATTTCCTCCTCCTCGCACTGCAGTGCTGCCTCTAGAAGTGGTTTTGGCAGCTTAGCAAACTGCAAACATGCAGGGACTTGCTTCCTGTATGGTCAGCTATTTACAGCTGGTTCCCACAGAGGCTGGCCAATGTTGTTGGATTTGTGCCCACCTGGCATAGCCGTAGATGAGTAGCTGAGGCAGGGAGAAACCTGAGAATGACAGTAAGGAAATGGTGGATGCATTAGAGAATCACTGGGAATTTCTGAAACACCCACAGTTGTGGTGGAGATGGGCACTGTTCCCTTTGGGACTAGTCTAATGCAGCATTATGAAATCAAAGGAAACCCAACAGCTTTGCCAGCAGCTAAAGGGCCTGTATGCTCAGTGTTGACACCTCGCTAAAAACAGTTCTCTTTAAAAGAAGGGGTTGTCACAGTCTCCGAACGGTCCCTGAAGCTCTCCAGGAGACATCCTACACCTGACTTTTTACCCACTCTCTGTCTGGCTGTCTAGTTTCTTCAGAGCCCTTGTTTTCCTATTGAACTGCTCTAGTTGGCCAGTTAATGTGAGGCCTCAAACCCTGGCAAGGAGCATTAGGGGCGTCAGCAGCTGCTTTCATAGGGTTGCTCACCCTCCAGGATTGCACTGGAGTCTCCAGGAATTAGATATAAATCTCCAGGGACTGCTTGGAGTCACTTGGGAGATAAATGATAAGTCATTCATTAAAATAAATATTCACTGTTGAATTCCATTTATACAGTAGTTTAGTGGGTTTTTAAAAATGTAACAGTAATGTTCATTTGCTTTCCTGACATAGTCTATGCGCCTGTCTATCCACAAGTGATACGCGCAAGCACGTGGGCACATTTGCGTTATGTGTCGTGGGCACATTGGCATTCTGGAAACCTCCTGGAATAGATTCAACGAGAGTTGGCAACCCTCACTTTGATGAAAATGTGATCTGAGACAACCCAGCACACTCCTCAGAGCACCCCTTTCCCTCCCACTGGGGCCAAGGACTTCAGTTCAGGGCTGTGCTAACCCTGGGAAAGAAGTGGGCGAGGGAGAAAAGGCACTTGACCCCCTCTTCATGGTACAACTGCATTAAAGCATGTGCCCACAGGAATTAATTTAGTATCCCTAATGAGCCATAGAGGTTAGCAACCACCTGCCTATCCAAAAGGAAGTAATCAGGGAGCGTCAAAGAATTTTTATATATATATATATATATATATATAAAAA
>NW_017728947.1:114948540-114953571 GCF_001723895.1 Crocodylus porosus | reverse complement strand
ATATATATAAAAACTAGACTATATATATAGTCTAGTTTATATATATTTCAATTCATTAAAATGAAACTTTTTTGGGGGGGGTGGGGAGTGGGAGTGTTGATTAGAGGGGAGAGGAGACCGAAGGATGAGAAAGTTTGCTGAAGTCCAGGGGGGACTTTCTAGTCCAGACCAGGATGCGATGGTCGCAGCTAGCCAACAGCCCAGGAATCAGGGCTCCGATGGCAGGTGGATGTCAAGTCCCCCCTCCGCTTTATTTGGAGTAGGGAGAAGTCACATCTCTCCAAGGGCACTCAGAAACAAATGACCGCAGCCACAAGTGTGGTAGAAGGTGCTGTGGGACGAGCAAGCACAGAATAGATCGTTAACATGAAGTCAAACGATGCATTTATTGCCATTACCAGGTTCAACAGAAAGTAACATTAAATTCACATGTGCACATTCAACACATGCCCATATCTCACAGGATTTTGAAGGGTCTCTCACATCCCAACCAAGTGCTCTAGCCATTTAATGATTCTGGCTGGGCTGGTGTGCATCTAGATTTGTGTGGGGGTGAGTTGGTTTGGTTTTGGGGGGGTATTTTTTGGTTAAAAAACACATCACCAAGACCGTGTTTTTGTTCCATGCCAGAATAAAAACAAATGGGGAAAGGTAGAAATTATTAGTCTAATGAAAATCATGTTTCCTGGTCAGCACTAGGTCTTAGCAGTGTCTGAGCTCTATAAATCTATGGCAGAAAGATGTTTACAACCTCACTAAAAAAATATTCGTGGTGAACCCCCAGTGTTGCAGCAGAATTATTGCTGTGTCCACGCGGTCGGCTGAAGCAGCACGGCTTGCCCTGGTAACGACATCGGAGAAAAAGCATCTTGACAGGAAATCTCATTAGCCCCTTCTGTATTTGCTGCAGAACATGACTATTTCCTATGATAAACTAATAATTTCCTCTTGGGTACCACAGTAAATATGCCTATTTGGTTAGGTGTTCTGCCTTTTCTATGCATATTTATTATAAATTAAGTGCTAAATTCCATTGCATTAGCTCAGGGATGGATTTAAAGAGCAGAAAAATGCAAGTTAGCTTTTGTTTTATGGGTTACAATTTTTATAATATACTTTCTTCAAGGAAGAATGAGCATGCTTCCCTCATTGACATAACTCTTTGAAAGCTAATATTTTTACTAGTGTTCACACAGTGCTGTAAATTAATTTAAAATACCTTTTAAGGATGTAATGAACACAATGAATAAGGGAAATGGAGGGGAAAAGATGTGGTAAGGAAATCAAATGAAAATAACTGGAGCTGATCACACAGGTTAGTTTTCAAACTTTGTATGAGACTGAACTTTAAGAACGCACAAAAAGCCTCAAACATTGCAGCCAACAAGGCAACGCTTTCCTCTTCCTAAGCATCTCCTCTGCACGGGAAGCCAACAGCTCACAGTGAGCGCGGGAAGCAAGTAGAAGAGTCAGCAGAGGATGTACTGGTAATTCAGGAAGGACTCTTGCCGGCTGGGTATTTTGGATGGGGCTCAAGATATGTAGGTTGGATTGCCAGCTCTTCCACAGGCTGCCTGGGTCATGGTAGGCAGCTCGCTTTCATCTCTGCGTGTCCTCATCTCCAGAAGGGAGGTAATCACCCTCGCGTTGTCCGTGTAGATTGTAAATTCTTTGTGGCAGAGCCTGTCTCGTGACAGTTGTACAGGCCCCACCGGGGCTGAAACACGGCAGCTGGCCAGTGTTACACGTCGGCCTGTTTATCCTGGCTGCTTCCTGCTTAGCATCTTTTTTTTTTTTTAAATCATTTGCCCTTTGTAGGCCAGCTGTGCCACCTTGCCTTTTGTGCACCTCCCTGGGTGGGTACCATGTGCAGAGCATCCAACTGCTCCTACGGTGCCTGAGCAACAGCCGCTAATGCAACTGCCCTTGGCATGGACTGCACCTGGGCTCCGGGGTGGACCAGGCTGACAGCTGTTTTCCAAGTTTTGGCTACTGAATCATCCGCTGGATGGGTTTTCAACTACACAGCAGGGCTTATTTGATATTGCAATGGCCCTGATATGCACAGGTGCAGGAACAATCTGATGCTATTTGCAGGAGGGAAAGGAAGCCTTTGAATCTGTAACTCACTGACTTTCCCTTGCTGCCATGGTCAAGTTGAGACTCCACAAGGGTCAAGACATACTGCAGATCCCTCCCTTTTCCTTGATTTAGTGGTGAACTTAGAAGGATGCTAGGAGTGGAGAAGAAGGGCTCAGATACTGCAGGCCTGGGAGGAGATAGAGGACAGGGCACAAGAACCAGGTGTGGGATGATGAAAGGGAGACACCGGTCCAGATGCAAGACAGCTCCTTTGCACCAGTTTTGTTTGCAAGAGATTTGGTCCCATGAATGTTGCTGGTGCCAGTCTCTGCCTGCAGGTCCCTGCCGCCCAGCTCAGCAAGCAGGAAACTAAAGAGCAAACAACCAAAATGCAGGGTAGCTCTTGAATTTCTCTCCCATCCTGGCATCTGCTCTCCTGTTTAATACAGTCCAATCCAATTTGCACCAGTCCAGTGTTACTTTCTCCCACCGTACCCCCTGCCCTTTGGGGAGCAGCACACTGTTCTTCTAAGAGACTCAGCCTAAACAGGCCAAGCTGTGCTTAGCACTTACCAGATAATGAGGCCCTAGCCTGCTTCTGGACCTTGCTCAGGAGTTACCCCTTATTAGATGCTCAGTGAAGCACCCAGGTGCTGACAGGGGCAGATCTCCATCTGCCTGTCCCCCGTCACAAGCTTAGTGGGTATTCAGCAGGCCTAAGCATGCACCCAAGGTTAGGGTACCTGAGAGAAACCTTCAGCATCAATAATCTCTGCCTCATTTTCTCATCAGGTGGCTAAAGCAGACACCATTTTCCCTCCTAATAACCAGCATCATTGCTGCACTGGCCACACAAATAGCAGAGGTAGCTGCTCTACAGATAGTTTTCTATGGCCCCAGCCAGGTGAGGCAGGACAACAAACTTCTTGGTGCTGACCACATGTTTTAAAGGATGGAATAGTCAAAAAACCCAATGGGACCCACGTGCCAACTCTTCACCTTTCTTACAAACTTGGCAGGATGATGCACTGCGTCGGCTGTATATCTGCCCACGGTAACCAGAGATTTGCTTGTGCCAACAGCAGCATTTGGAAGTTCACTGATTTGATTAAAGACATAATTCAAAAGGGTCATGGCTCTGAGCCTAGCAAGTTAGTGTGGTCAAGGCACACTGGTTTGTATAGCCCTTAATATACAGGGGACTAGTTTGGCTAGTTTTGGATTTACATGCTTTTGGCACTTTGGTTAAGATGACTAGGTACTCGCTGACTGCTGGGTCATGGCAGAGCAGGGCTTGGGAAAGACCAAACACACCCTGCTGGAACAGAGATGGGACCCTAACCCTAACCCTAACCCTGAACCTCTCTGCTAATACACCCCAATGGGAGAAAGTGCTTGGGGGAAGTCTATGGATGTTTGACTGTAAAACTGTTCAGCGATCATCGCCTACTGGAATTCACCATCCAGCGCAGAGTGGCAAAGGCCTGAAGCAAGACAGTAACCCTGGACTTCAGGAGGGTGGATTTCAATGAGGTAAGAAGATTAGTCAGGGAGAGACTGAGGTCCTGGAGGGGAGGGGAGTTGGGAGTCCAAGAAGACTGGTTGTTCCTGAAGAAGACAATCCTCCAAGCTCAAAGGGTGGCAATCCCAACACGGGTCAAAGGGAGCAAGAGTGCTCAAAAGCCCCCTCGGGTAACAAAAAGTATCCAGGAACATCTCAAAGCTAAAAAGGAGGTGTACACCCAATGGAAGGGAGGGGCCATCACCAGGGAGGACTATACCGCCATTGTCCAAGATTGTAGGGGGGCTGTCAGGAAGGCCAAGGCAGAGATGGGACTGGGACTAGCAACCGGGATCAAGGACAACAAGAAGTCCATTTTTAAATACATAGGGGGTAAAAAGAAGGTTCTGGGTAACGTGGGGCCTCTGCAGGACATGCTAGGAAGTCTGGTGGTTGCACCAGATGTCAAAGCTAACTTATTTAACAACTTCTTTGCCTCCATTTTTCTGAGCAGGGACCAGGTCATCCCTCCCATCATGGTCCTTGACTGTCCAAGGGGAGGCATAGCCAGGCCCAGGATCGGAGTGGACCTAGTCAAGGACCTACTGGTGGGACCGGATGCATCCAAAGCAGGAGGTCCTGATGATCTCCATCCCAGAGTGCTGAGAAAATTAGCAGAGGTCATTGTGGGACCCCTGGCATGGCTATATGAGCACTTGTAATGCTATGGTGAGATGTCAGAGGACTGGAAGAGGGCCAATGTGGTCCTCATTTTCAAAAAAGGGAGGAGGGAGGGCCCAGGAAACTATAGGTCTGTTAGTCTTACCTCGGTCATGGGGAAGCTCTTTGAGAAAATTATCCAGGTGCACATCTGCAAGGGACCAGCAGGGAAGTGTATGCTTAGGGGAAACAAACATGGGTTCATCAGAGAGAGGTCCTGTGAGACCAACCTGGTGGCCTTCTATGATCAGGTCACTAAATCCTTGGACGCAGGCGTTGCGGTGGATGTAGTCTTTCTGGACTTTAGAAAAGCCTTTGACACTAACTCTCATCCCATTCTTATTAAAAAATTAGATGACTGTGGTATCGATCCCTACACGGCTGGAGGGCCGTGCCCAGAGAGCGGTGGTGGACGGGTCATTTTCGACCTGGAGGGACGTGGGCAGTGGGGGCCCCCAGGGCTTGGTCCTCAGCCCCGCACTGTTCAACATCTAAATCAGTGACCTGAATGAGGGGGTGAATAGCACCTTGTTCAAATTTGCAGATGACACTAAGATGTGGGCAGAGGTGGGCACGCCAAAGGGGAGGAACAGGCTGCAATCAGATCTGGACAGGTTACAAGGGTGGGTGGATGAGAACAGGATGGGTTTCAACACAGACAAGTGCAAGGTGCTGCACCTGGGGAGGAACAACCAGCACCATACCTACAGGCTGGGGAACGCCCCTCT
>NW_017728947.1:114945503-114948223 GCF_001723895.1 Crocodylus porosus | reverse complement strand
CCAACTTCCAAGAGAAGTGGTGCTGGCTCCTGCCCTGGGGGTGTTTAAGAGGAGGTTAGATGAACATCTTGCTGGGGTCGTTTGACCGCCGTACTCTTTCGTGCCATGGCAGGGGGTCGGACTTGATGATCTGCTCAGGTCCCTTCCGACCCTAGAAACTATGAAATCTTGCCAGAATGTTTTCTTTCAGAGCACCTCCCCAAACCCCCAGTTCTATTCAGGCCATCATTATTTTTCCAGACAAGTATGTTTTGGGGCCTGATGATCTAGGCCAGACCTCACATCTAACCACGGCTGTCATGAGTGACTGGAGCCTCCTGAATCTTGGGTCTTTCTTCCATATTCAGACCAGACGGTCTATTTCTGAACTCATTGGTATAAAAGAACTTCAGCTCCATAAAGGGACTGAAAATGGCTTGACAAGGGTAGTTGGTTTGATTAGTGTGTGTGAAGCACCTGGTCTCTGGTGGGAGCACCTACCTGCTGCAGCAATACAACAGAAAGATGACGGTAATTCAGCTGAAGGCCAGCAGGGATTGCAGGTGCCTGCATCATGCCATCCCACTGACATCTCTGTTTTGTCCTCAGTTCACAGCTCCTTGTCTCCCTTATGGGGAGAACTGCCTAGCGGGAGGTGCCAGCACTTTGCCCCTGACATGGGAAGCCCGGGCCCTATATCCTTCTTGCTAGGGAGAGAGCCAGAACCAACATGGTACAGAGCATGGCACACAAGACTCCCTTTGTCCTGCCCTTTGCAGTACAATTAAAGAGCCCTCTAGCACCTGGCATGCTCTCACCCTGGAGGTACTTGTACACGATGATCGACTCGCCTCTCAGTCTTGCTTCTGACAAGCTGCACAAATTGAGCTCTTGGAATTCCTCCCCGGGAGGCATTTTCTCCACTCCTTACATCATTTTTGTGACTCTTTCTGCATTTTGGAGCACCCATATTGACCTGTGAACTCAGGCTTACAGTGCCAGTCACACTGATCTACCTCTCCAGTCCTGCTCTCCTCATGTACATCCAAGGGTGGCATTTGTACTTTTTGTCCCAGGTCACATTGAGGTGCTTGTCCATTGCCCATCAGGAATGCATTTCAGAGTTACTAGTTTCCCTGCTACAACAGGCAATCACTTCACAGAAATCTTTTCATAAACTGATGCAGCTCCAGAGAACCATAGGACATGTGGGGGGGGAAGGGACCTCAGGAGGTCACATCTCTAGTCCAATCCACTGCTCAAAACAGGACCAGTCCCAACTACATCATCCCAGCCAAGGCTTTGTTGATCTGGGCCTTAAAAACCTCCAAGGATGGAGATACCAGAAGCTCTCTGGATAACCTGTTCCAGTGCTCCACCACCCTCCTAGTGAAAAAGTTCTTCCTAATATCCATCAACTTGCCTTGCTGCAGCTTGAGTCCATTGCTCCTTGTCTTGTCATCTGCCCCCACTGAGAACAGCCCAGCTCCATCCTCCTTGCAGCCCCCCGGCAGGGAGGTGAAGGCTGCTATTCAATCCCCCTCGGTCTTCTCTTCTCCAGACTAAATCAGCGCAGTTCCCTCAGCCTTTCCACGAAATCCATGTGTCCCAGCCCCCGAGCCTCCCTCTGAAAAGCTGTTTGGTTTCTAGTCCCTCTGCTTCCCTTGGAAGGCTGTTGCAGAGCCTTGTTCTTCTGAGGGTCAGAGACCACCTCCTAAATTTCAGCATGAGTTTATTTGTTACAAGTTATGCCCATTATGTCTTGGATCTGTACTGTCTTTTTGCATAAAGTTTTCTTCCCTTCCTGCTGCTCAGATGACCGGAGGTTTGAAGAGCCTTTCTCTGCAGCTATCCCATTCTGAATTCATCTTTCTTTAAGGTGGGTGACCTGAACCATGCGTGCCAGTCCAAATGGGGTCTCAGCTGTGCCGCGCAAAAAGGCACTAAAGCTTCCCTGTCTCTACTGGAAATATGTCACAAGACTGTTAGGCAGTGTTAAGTCAAATGCCCTACACATGTGCAACCAGTAAATTGAAATAGTTCCCTACCCCCACCAAGTGTATGATCTCCTGAATTTGAAGGGATAGTGCTTTCTACTCAGATAGATTAAGAAGAGTTAGCTTTGTTCCTATTCTCTGCCTCCAAATGTGGTTCATCGCTGCTCTCATGACTAGTGGCTCTGAACAAAGAGGAGGGATATGTAGGATGGATCCTACCCAGCCTCCGAGGCACCATCAGAGCCAGGGAAGGGTTATGCCTGAAAGAACAAAATTTGGTTTGTCTGACATGGCCTACTTTCATTAAACCATATTGACCAGATAAATTATTCCCATTCTTTTATGGCTTATTGACTCCTGTATTATCTTTTCCTTTATCTTTCTCAGACCTGATATCAGGCTAAATAGCCTACAGTCAGGGATGGATTAACATGTAGGGCACATGCTCAGTGCCCTAAGTGAAGAAGGTTATGCTTATTTTACGTATTATAATTATTGAGTGAAAAAAAGTAATATAAAAATTTCATCTTCAGCCCACGTGTTTGTTTGCCTAGAGCCCACAAAAGGGTTAATCCTGCCTACAGTGCAGCCTGAGCATTCATAGTTTTATAGTAGGTCAGGTCGGTAAGGACCTGAACAGATCATCTAGTCCGACCCCCTGCCACGGCAGGAAAGAGTACTGGGGTCAAACAACTCCAGCAAGGTGTTCATCCAGCCTCCTCTTAAAGCCCCCAGGGTAGGGGC
>NW_017728947.1:114931220-114944976 GCF_001723895.1 Crocodylus porosus | reverse complement strand
CCTATTCCTCCCTTCTAGCATGCCCATATCCCCCCCTCGTCCAAGTCACTGATGAAGCTGTTGAACAGTGCGGGCCTGAGGACCGAGCCCCGGGGGACCCCACTGCCCACGTCCCTCCAGGTTGAACATGACTCGTCCACCACCACTCTCTGGGTGCGGCCCTCCAGCCAGTTGGTGACACATCTGACTGTGTGGGTGTCGACACCACAGTCCCCTTCCTTTGTTTCTGCATAGGCCCAAAATCAACACTCTTCCAATCTTCTGAAGATCCCCTGATTTTCCAAGATCTACTAAAAAATGAAAAACAATGAACCAGAGATCTGCTCCACTGTTCTTCTAGGTCTATTGGGTGCAACATATCTGAGTATGATGCTTTTAGGCAGTCTACCTATGGTGGATATTGCTTAATATCCTCCTGGCTTATTAACAAACTGGAAAGACCTTCATCATTGCCATCTGATTGGCATGTATTGTCCTCCTGTTTTCCAAGCATAGGATTTTGCATTAATTCCCTCAGCAAATAAAAGTGCTGAAAGTTGTGGAAGAGAAGGCAGTGACTCACTTTCCAGTCTGTGTTGTTGGACATTTTTACACTCATGGAGCCAACTTCAGGATCAAGGCTTAATATTAGAGGTGCTATTATAGACTCAGTGGCTAGTAGGGAAAGTGGTGTGGGTTGAAACATTGTGCACCATGGGGAACTAGTGCCTCCTCAGTCTGGGGGGGGCACCAGATTGCTGACGGGAGGCGGGGGGGTCCCACAGTGACCAATCACCAACCGGGGAGGGGTCTCCCATTGCCCAATTGCCAAGCCAGTGGCAAAACCAGAAGTGCACTTCCAGTTTCATGGCTGGTGCTTCCAGAGGGTGCACAGCTGATCTCAGGGGGTGCACGTGCACCTGCGTGCACCCCCTACATGTCAGCAGTTTTGTGTACCGAACTACTGCACTTTTAGTCCTAACTAAAGGGGAAGACATATCTCTGTGCCACTGTTTTTCTCCCATCTGTCTTGTCGACTTGGATTAATAAAGAAAGCTGTCTATTTGTGTGTTGGTCCAGTGCTTACACAAGTGGGGGCTTCATCTCAGTTGAGGGGGGCACTACGATAATACGTATTATGAATAACAATGAGAGATTTCTTCAGTACGTGATAAATGTATCATTTCCATGTGTTATGTCAGGACTGGTCTGGTTCCAAGGTTGGTGGCTTCCCAAGGAGCTACAGAATACAAGTAGGTCATGCTGCTTTTTATTCCTGCCAGGTGATGATAAGAAGTTTGGTTTTTTTTATAAAAAGAAATACACTTAGTAAAGGTCACTGTTTTACTTCTGTTTTTTTGTAATTTATGTTCTGATGTATTTGCAACTTGTACTGTTTATGTGTCATTGAATACAATGGCAGTGACCTACTATTGTAGTTGAAAGTTCATTAGTTCTGGTAGATTAGACAGTATTAATTAACCAAGATTAAGCATTCTTTTAAATCATCATAAACTGTCATCTCAATGTGGCAGCTTATTAAAGAACATTTTCTGGTTGTTTGTTAAACCAGACTGAAGTGACAATGTAATTATATTTGTTCCATCAGACAGAAAGGTCAGTTGACAAGGCTGATGCTTCCTAGTTAATTACAAGTGGATGCTTTCATTGATTAAAAATATGGGCTTGTTAAACCTCGGCACAATGCTAAGAGGCATACAGCAACTCCAATTGTTTTCCCCTATATCTTTTAAAGCATTTTAAAACATCTTTTAAAGCATTTTTTTTCTCTCTCTCTCATTCCCAGGATGGACTTTAGGAGAAAATATTTTAAAGAATTGATCGATGCTGAGTTTAGGTTGCGTTTGAAGGGATAGTGCTTTCTGCTAAAATAGAATGACAAGAGTTAGCTTTGTTCCTTCTCTTTGCCTCCAAATGGGGTTCATCATGGCTGTCATGACTAGTGGCTCTGAGCAAAGAGGAGGGTTATGTAGGATGGCTCCTACCAGGCCTCTGGGGCACCATTGGAGCCAGGGAAGGGTTATGGCTGATGTGAGGAGGTAGATGAGTCCTGTGGTTCAGACGCTGGACTCTGACGTGGTGACTTTAAAGGAGCTGGGCTGAGGTCTGACAGCAGAGGAGATGGTGCCTGGGGCAACATCCACCCCAGAGCACCTGCAGTAGCAAATCCTAGGAACCACTCCGAACCCATGGAGGGACTTTTCAGTGTTGAGACATTTTGCTGGCCTGGTCCACAGGGGTGATTTCTACCCAGCACTCATACCTCAAGGCAGCACTGAAAAGTGCCAGGTCTGCTGTATGGCTGGCTTTATGCTAGCATTAGCCTCCTAATTAGCAAACAATTCTAAATGACCTTGAAAATCCAATTAAGAGCCCAGGTAACAACCTCTCTCTTTCCGCCCTCCCCACTCCCTCTAATACTGCTTTATTAAGTGGGTAGTTATATGGTTATGCACTCTCAGAAGAGAGAGGACAAGGCAGTTTTCCATCATGACCCTAATTAAAAAACATTAATGGCAATGAAGAGAGTGCCAGCTATTACAGTGAAAATGGCCAGAATTGCTTATTAACCGCGCCCCCCCCAAAAAACCGAATTGGTTCTGTATCCAGATCATACCTGATCTTGCTTTTGCACAGTATTGAGACAAGATACCTTTTCCTCTCAGGTGCTTACCTTAAGAAGAATAGCTCCAAACTGTCTAAGGAACATAATGGAGAAAGGCTTCACTTTGAAGGCAATGCACCAAACTATTCAGCAAACTAATTATTCAGCTGTTCATTATCATATATACATGATAATGAACAATCCAGCTATACATTAACATTCCTAACATTGCCCCTAGCACAGACTGTGGCTGAAAAAGAAAACAACTGTTTTCATCTAGTATCTTATATAGAACAGGAAGGCAGGCATGAGAGCTTGGGGGAATGACTATTCTCCATTTAGTGGTCTGGACAGGTGATGTGGTTGCAATGCTGTGGTCAGCTTTTATATCAGCATAAATAAAGAACAGATAGACAATATGAATCCCTGCTCTCAGGTAATGTCAGCCAATTCATTGTAGAATTATCCCTGGAAGAATCAGGATTAAACTCTGCTGGTATAAGTTACACTGGGGTGTGTGTTGCCTGTCTCCAGCTTATCCTGAGGTAGCCTTTTGCTCAAGGCAAACAGGACATAACTGGCTCCTCATTACAAAAAGACAAAGTGTTATAATACCATGGGATAACTAGGCAGAAGGCAGGATAGGGTGGCACCTTAGAGAGATTAACTGGTTCAGACATGAGCTTTCATCGACAACCACCTACTCTGTCAGATGATAGGAAGAACTGCACACCTGCCCATAGTAGACTGTTGTGTAATTAGAAGTTATGCACAAAACCAATATAAGTTATATTGGTGTATATGCATCAGCTGTATAGGCTTTAAGCCATCTTCTACCAGAAGTTTATATTCAAGGAATGGCAGGAACAGATGCACGGATTCTACTTATGTGAGATTTGTAAATCAAACTGAAGTTTCTAAATCTACAGAAATTTCTTCAAGCACTGGGTTGTTTGGCTTCAAAGAACTTTCTCCTCTAATTTCCATCTCTCCTAAATATTGTCATGGTCCCCAGCACTATAATTTCTTACAGCTCCACAATCCATACTCTTCTTATTCTCATTGTCCCTCTGGAGCTATTTTTAAATCCATTTTACAGAAGGAGAATGGAAGCATGGAGGAGCTAAGTGACTTGCCCAAAGTTATACAGGCTAGGGACAGAAATTACACATAAACTGGTGTAAGTGATTTGAAACTGGTCGAAATCTGTAAGACAACAGAAGTTCAGTGCACATAAACTGCTTTCAAAATGGCTGAAAACCAGTTTAAGATCAACCTGGATGGATGTAGGATCAGACTTAACTTGTTTAGGTTAATTTGGTTTATTGAATTTCTGTCCCAGATCCCCTCCAGATTCAAGTTAACTTACAGTCCCACAGCTTCCCAGGATGCTTTGCACTTCCCCTGCAAACCTTCCATTGCAGGGTGGGTGGGCTAGCTTTGGCCCAATCTGTCTGTTTCAGCAGAGCAGGGCATGCTCTACCACCCTCCGACTTCTCACCTGGGCCACTGCAGGCATGTGGCTGCATTTCTGGAATCAAATGTGAATGTCTGTTCACTTGCTTATTGGTTCAGTCTATGCAGCTTAGACTAACCTGCAAAGATTGAATCAATTCAGCCTTGGGCTTTTTGACTGTCTGTACTTAGCCACAGGGGATCACAGGCAGTAAACCCAAATCTCTCAAGTTTCAGGCAAGTACCCTACCCCCTAGATCACCCTTCCTCTCTGTTGTCATCCCACTCTTACCCTCATCTTTCTAACAAATGCTTCACAGTTTTAGACAGTTTTCCCTTGCTGCATTAGCCTAAATTTAAGGCACATTAAGGCATGCGTCTACATGTCCACACCCTTAATACACTTTAAAAATGGTAATTTTGGGCTAATTGCACCTATATTTGATACCTGCAAATGAAGGTATAAAATTTATGTGTGAAAAGTTAAAGTTCAAATGCACATGTAGATGTGTTAAAGTGTATTAACGCTATGTGTGTGGACTGACTTGGGACTAACTCTAGTCTCACGTCAGTCCATACAGACAGCATTAATGTGCTTTTATGCCTGCATGTGTAGACACCAACCTAAACCCACTTAATGAACATTAAACTAGGGTGCCTTAAATTTAGGTGCACATAAATGAACATGGAGACACATCCTATTTTCCCATGGTGCTAAACCTTCTCTCCCATCTAAGTTCTTATATGGCCTTAACATTGTAGCACCTGCTGTCATGACAAGGGAATGAAGTGACTGGGGGAAAAGCTCACATAGGCTGTGTCTGCATGAGATGCTGACCATGCAGTTGTTACCATGGTTTGCATACCTAAGTACTAAATGACTGCGCAGTAACCAGCATTACTGCACATTAGTATCCCTGCACAGCTTCTTGGTGATGCTCACTGTGCAGTAGCTCATTACTGCTGCACAACAGTTCCTTACTAATGCAAAGTAGTGTTGTCGTGGTTCATGTCCAGAGATGCTACTGTGCAGTAGTAACGAGCTATTGCACAGTAAGCGTCTTGTGTAGACGCAACCGCTGTGTGGTGGGCACTGGAGACAGAACTGCATCAATCAAAATGGACCACAGATTTGTCGGGCCTGGTAAAAGGTCCAAGATGCTATAAACCAAACAGGGAGTATCAGCATAGTTTGGAAAAGGAGGTGGTTGGTTTAGTTTTGCATAGAATGTGTGTATGCACATACGTTACTAATTGGTAAATAAATCAAATTATTAAATGCTCTTTCATGCTTCTAACTTCTGGCTTTCAATAGCATAGCTCAAAAGCATGCACAGCTCCAGAAACAATACAAGAGGCTGAATGGACTGCAGTAAAACCTTGCCCTGCCTTTGTATGAAAGAAAGTACCTGGAGCAAAGAACAGTGAAGCGTGGCACTGATGTGAAGCTGAAATGATTCAGGTCAGAGGGCTCAGAGGGTGATATTCAGAGTTGGAAATGAGAGAGGCTTTGACAGACCTCCAGTATGTTCATTTTGATTTCCTAGGGAGGAAGCTGCAGCGACAGTCGTTATGCTTGCAGTCTGAGAGAGAGAAGTCAGCCTCCGCATCTGGAAAAAGCTTCTTTACAGCTACTCATTTTCTCTTGTGCAAATGAACATGTAACTCCCTGACAGAGTCTATGCCCTGTTCTCTCCGGTGTGTGATCCTCTAAAGAACAGTAGCCTGCTACTGCAGCCAGTGATCGGGGGCTAGCTTCGCTCAGCTGCGCTTCTGAAAGATCCAGCACTGTATGGCCGACTGAGGCAGGAGGTCGTCACCAGCAGGATGATTAATACTTTTAGGATGGAAACACAGGAACAATTAGAACAAGGTACTGTTCAGTAAGAATAATACATTTGGGGTGTGATTTATGATAAAGAAGTCTGAGATCGGGGACTTTTTGCGAGTTTCATTCTTTAGGTCCTGAAGTGCTGCTAGTACCGAACTCCTATTACCTCCTGGATAGAAACATGTGAAGTAAAGTGAACAAAAAGGCTGGGTAAAGAAGGTGTAGGGGATTTTCTTTTCTTTCTTCAATGATGGACAAAGGCATCCTGAAGACCCTTGTTAGAGTGAGAGGAATTGGCAAGATATGACCATAACCTTCCTTATCACTTTACTGAAGACAAAAGGCTGGGAGAGATAGCCTCTTACCTCAGAACATGGCAGAACCCATGCTATCATCCCCCTATCCCCATGCATGGTGTGTTTCTAGGGAAAAGGACATCTAATACCAGTACTCAGGAGCAAGCCATGGTGGATAAATGACTGTAGGATACAAGAAGCATATTAGTTTTAAACCGGAACAATGAAGGGTTCCAGGGCATTATAAAAATAATCTTTATTTGCAAGCTTTTGGGCACACTCCTCCTTCTTTAGGCAGTGGAGAATGCAAAGATTGTAAAATTTCTCTTAGGTGGAAATGAAAATTCATATTTCACAGGAAATCTGAAGGTGTTGTAAGTAGGCCTGTGTGAAATCTCGCCGGCTGCTTCAACTCATTTTGAGCTCGAAACAGCAAAATCAAAATGAAATGAAAGGCTTCGAAACAGCCTCAAAATAAAACGAGGGCAGTCAAAACGTTTTGAAAGTTTCAAAATGTTTCAAGTTTCAAAGCTGGGCTTGCTTACAGCTAAAGAGAAACAAAGGGGGTGGGGAGTAAGGGGGAAGGACTGCTCTCATATTGACTGTGTAGCTGGCCAGTGACTGTGATCCTTCCCTGAGGTCCCTGCCAATCCGTGCCCTGGGGGTGGGACAGAAAAACAGCATAGAAAGCATTAGTTGAAAGGAGCTTTCTTTGCCCTTTCACACTTACAAGTAACACAAGTTTTGTTCTGAACAGCTTGAGGTGCAGTTTCCCAGAATCCCCTGCACCTATCTCCTTGAAAGCTGGCAGACATCATGGCCTCAGCAGGGGCTAGCATGCCTGCAGTGTTCACCCCACTGCGCCTACACACACACGTGACATGAGTTTTGCTTGTCAGCAGCTTGAGGTGCAGTTTCCCAGAATCCCCTGCACCTATCTCCTTGAAAGCTGGCAGACATCATGGCCTCAGCAGGGGCTAGCATGCCTGCAGTGTTCACCCCACTGCGCCTACACACACACGTGACATGAGTTTTGCTTGTCAGCAGCTTGAGGTGCAGTTTCCCAGAACTCTCTGCACTTATCTCCTTGAAACTTGGTGGGCTTCATGCCCTCAACAGGGGCCACCACCCCTGCAGTTTTCACCCTGCTGTGACTTAACACACACACATGATGTGAGTTTTTTGCTTTCAAGACTTGGAGGTGCAGTTTCTCTGCACCTATCTTCTTGAAACATGTTAGGCTTCATGGCCTCAGAAGAGGCTACGATTCCTGCAGGTTTCATCTAAATCAGGAAAGAATTGAAAAAGATTTAGGCAGTCTCATGCTTCCCCATTATCGCTTGTGGGCGAAATGTCAAAGCAGTGTTGAAGCAGCGAAACAGTTTTGACTAAATGAAATGGAACAGCACTTTCAAAATGAAACAAAACTCAAAACGAAACACTGTCCCATTGAAACAGTGAAAGGGAAGTCGAAACAAAGTGGTGCTGTTTTGCATGTCTCTAGTTGTAAGATTTCCTGTTTGGAAAATTTCATTTTGTGCAAATTAGGCTCAAATAAAAGTTGAAGCAGTCTATTTGCACAAAATGAACTTTTTCAAACAGGAGATCTTACAACACCTTGAGCTGCCCTGTGAAATATTTCATAGTTGTTAGGGTCAGAAGGGACCTGAGCAGATCATCAAGTCCAACCCCCAATGAATATGAATTTTCATTTCCACCTAGGAGAAATTTTACAGTCTTTGCATTCTCCTGTGCCTGAAGATGGCTGAGGGTGCCTGAAAGCTTGCAAATAAATAGATATTTTTCAAATATCAAGTTGGTCTAATAGAACATATCACCTCTATCCAGAGCTGATTCCTTTTGCCTGTAGATCAATATGGCTACAACCTGTAGCCCTGAAGCCACTGTCACACACTTAAGAAATAAAGCTGCCTTCCCTCTGCACCATCCAGAAAACCTGAAACTCTTCTGCTTAGAGGTGCTGCCTAGAGGAAGAGCAGTAACTTTTATAAATTTGATTGGAAATTCAAAAGGTGCCATGTGGTGACAATGTCAGAATGATAATGCATCATACAGGGCATTTCAACCACAAAAGCATATTCAGTGTTCCAGACAGGGAAGGCATGAAGCGGCAGAAATGATAGGAAGAGCGCCAAGGCAAGACAGCAAGAAAGCGAAAATATCCTGTTATCAAATGGCTTCAAAGCGACAACATCTGAGAAAGCAGTGGCTGTGCCAGGGTTATGCCTTGCTGGCCTCCAAAGCCAGCATTCCTGTCAGGGGATGATTTTGCTCCCTGACTTTGTGGCCATGGTGACATCAGTTGGCATCTTGGTCAAAACTGTCAAAGATCTGATTCCGGGAGGTGTCAGGTGCATATAAGATGCATATAAGATGCCTCCGCCATTTAACATCAATTAACGAGGCATTTCAGGACCCAGTTTATGAATGGTTTTGTGGCCAATAATGGGAGAGATGAGGAAGCACAAGTATACAGAGGGCAGTGGCTGTATTTGTCTTTGTCTCCATCCATGGACTTAGCCATGCAACAAAGTGTTGTGATACCCAGATAGCAATCAGAATTGCAGGGTGCAAAGAGGTAGTTTAGAGCTCTCGCTGCCCATGGTAGATGGCAGAAATGACATTTCAGAGGCACTGTAAATGGTGATAACTTCACTGAAGAAAATCTATAGGGTGTTACACAGCTATGTCCTCTGCAGCTTTGGTAATTCACCTGTAGAACTGTCTTGCTTATGCGCACATATCCAGCAACGTAAGGAAGCCTCCTCAATGTAACATTAAATTATTTCATCATGGTCTACAGTAAGTAGTATATTAACTTGTGGGTACCCAGGCATGCATTCTTTCCCTTTGATAAAGATCCCTGAATTCTTTCTGCTACATGGAAAGTGATGGGTTTAATTTCAGAACAAGTCAGTAGTGACCAAAGGCTATTAACATTTGAGGCCTAAGCAGGGTCTATGTGAAACTGGCTGTGGATCTCTGATCATCTCCATGTAGACCTTTTACTTCTCCTATTGTCTTCTTTTCTGGCCAGAAGAAACAAAGACATGCTCAAGGTCACCCTCAAGCACAGAGGCATTGAAACCAATGGTTGGGAGAAGCGAGCTGCTGACCGTTCAGTGTGGTGCCACCTGGTCCACCAAGGCACGCGTCACTTTGAGGCGCAATGACTCAATACTGAGATGGAACAACAGCAGCAGAGGAAGGAGACCAACCTGGAGCTGCAAATCCTACTCACCCACACAACAACATGTCCCCATTGCCAAAGACCATGTGCATCCAGAATTGGGCTCCTCAATCACCTGAGGACCCTCAAGCCTGACAGATGTCATTCTTGACTTTGAGGGACCACTGATGAGGATGTGAAACTCAATGTGTATCTCTGATCATCTCCATGTGGACCTTTTACTTGTCCTACTGTCATAAAACCACTACCACTTGCGTTAAGCAGCACCCAGAAGAACAGTCAGAGGATGGAGCATGCATGGGACCTGAGTTATAGCAGTGCCTTCTGGAATCTGGAGGTGGTCCCTAAGCTAGAGCTGAGGTGTCCTGACAAGATGCTTAGGCGACTGTGGCACGTCATGGTAATCGCTGGGCCTGTTGTTTCAGTTCTGCACATAAGGATCTTCAGCTTCTAGACCAGTCTACTTGGCATCTCCCTGAAGCACTGTATTTAAATGGGTAATTAAACAAACATAGGCACTCACCCTGTACCCTGAATTGGGATTTCAGAAGGGTACACCATAGTGCACTGAGAACTGCAGGCAGAGCTCGGAGTAATGCCTACTGTCTAAATCATGTTGCAATGATGCAATGTGCATTAAAAGCAATTGCTGGAAGGGGAAGCTGCAGATATCTTTTAATTTTGGGGGGAAGCTGAAGGTCTCTTGTGGTTTCATGTCTTTCATCATGTGATATGTACATGGTTACTACATCATCATTGGCAACCATCGGTCTTCAGAAACCATGTGTCGCAGGGCACTGAAGTGCCTGCTCCTAAAGAAGGACAGGTGTGGGTTGCCGGGGCAACCACAGGGGTCAGCTGACCGGAAGGGGGCAGGGCCTGGCTTATATAACAGCCTAGGCTGAGACCAAGGAAGCAGTTCCTCTCTGGCAGCCGAGAAAGAGAGAGCTCTGTGGGAGTAGAAGCTAGATGGCCTGACCAGCTTTGGTTGAGGACTGGGGGAACAAGCCCTGGTAGGGTTTTGAAGGATGATTAGCTGGAGGGCTTAGAAATTGTGTTTTAGCCAGTTTGGTGTGGAGTTTATGTTGGAGCCCAGGAGTGGGAGTTTTCTGTTTGTTATTACACTGGAGGACCGGGTGAGGCTGTAGGGGTTAAAGGAGGCCTCACAGGAGCTCCCTAGTAGTGGAGGGGGTTCCTGGCACTGGAGGTGGTGCTGCGTTTTGAGGTGTCTTGACCCCAGTCCAGTGTGGGCAATATCGGGAGGGGCCCAGTGTGGGCACAGGCAAGAAGCCCCAGTGGGGTGTAGGAGCCGAGAAGGGGGTCTAGGGGCCAGGCAAGGCTACGGCCACCTGAGCCCCAATTGTGGGAGTCGCGAGCAAGGCCCCAGTATGGGCGGGAGTCGTGAGCAAGGCCTCAGTGCAGGCGTGAGCATGAGCAAGGCCCCAGGGAGGGCATGTAGGAATAAGAAGCCCCAGGGAGGGTGAGAGTAACACTCTGAGCCCCAGGGAGGGCAAGTGTGCGGGGAGAACCCCAGAGAGGGCGAGCGTATGAGGAGAGGCCCCAGAGAGGGCCACTAAGAGAAGACAATAGATACAACAACGTCTGGTACATCTGAGAGGCTTGGGGCATGGTATAAGGGGTGGTAGGAGCTACGTATAGCCCTGTGGCGGGAGCACACAGAATCATTGGTAGACGGGGTACCAGCGGGAGTACGCCAAGGGGTACCATGCTCAAGGGGATAAAAGGCAGCCTCCCTTAATACTTTTTGTCATCAGAGACATGGCAGGAGAGAACGAGGGTGCAGGGCACCCACTTGGCATGGTAGGGGGCGCCAGGAGAGATCACGGCCGCTCCTGGGTCCCCACCCTATGACACCATGGAATTGTGTCTTTGGTAGGTTACCAGGTACCACCAAATCTTCATGAGTGGCTGAGGAGTCCAATGCATGACAGGTAGACCACTCCCCACCCTGACAAGTTGCACATACAAACTCAGTTGAGCTTGCACTGGCATGTTGAGTACTGTTTTTTCTTGCTTGCTTCTGATGCCTCTTCTCTATCTCAACATTGACCCTTCTCCATCTCGAAGCAATGTAGGCCCTGCTTCACGGTGGCTTTCCACTTGTAGTGATCCAAACAGTTTGATTCCCAACATTGACAATTGATGTGAAGCTTACAAAGGTTTTTCTTGCAGACATCAACAAAACAGAGTTTGGGATGTCCAAGTTGATGTTTGCCAGTGGCCCATTCAGCACAGAGTATGTCCTTGGGGATTCGGCCATTGCTCATACAATTCATATATTCTAACCAATGGAGGCATCTCTGTCTCACATACTGGGCATCTTGGCCCATTCCAGAACAAGTTACTACAGTACTATCAATGATATAGTATCAGTTGTGCTTGAGTTTAATGTATCAGCACATACAAAACCAATGGAAGGATTTTTCTAACCTTAAACTTTTTTATAGGAATTGGATGTTTCCTGTGCTGCAGTTGTAGAAAGGAGCCTTCCTGTAATGTCAAATCAGTGTCACAGAACAAAGTGGTAATGGACTCTTTATCTTTTAAATTAAAAGCCTGAGTGAAATAGGTCTGTATTTTTTTTGTACTTGAGGGAGGACGTGTGACTTTGAAATGCTTACTCAGACATATATCAAGAAAGCGATTTAGAGAGCTCACTGTGGCTGAGTTTCCCTGTTGAGCACCTCATTAAAGATATTTGCCTTACCAGTACAACAGTGACCTCACAAATCTTTCCAAGTTTCTTCCAAAATGCAAACCCGGGTTTTCTTCCAGATGTGCCCACTTTGTTGCCAGGCACCAGCTGCCAGATACCATTTATCCAAAACACAAGGAAAGAGTGTTTGAGGCCCTCCAGAACTGTGAATTGACTTTAGTGGATACCACTGAATCCATCCCTCAATACCCTGAAAGGGGGGTCCCTGGCCAACCCTCCCTTGCCAACCCTCCTACCCTAGAAAAAGTCTGGCATGTCATCAAGAAAACCAAGAACATCAAAGCTACTGGGCCAGGTGGCATAGCTGTTGAAACCTACACGGATGGCAGTAACTGGTGCTGAGACTCCCCAAATTTAGTCTATGCATTTGAAACAATGAAAAGATCCCTGGGGACCTGAGAAATACCAACAACATGACTATCTTCAAGAAAGGAGATAAGGTTTTGTGTGGGAATTAAAGGTATCAGCCTCCTTTCCACAGCAGGGAAAATCCTCTCCCACATCCTCCTGAACCATCTTCTGTCTCTTGCTGATGAAGTCCTGCCAGGAATCTCAGTGTGGTTTAAGACCATCCCATGGAGCAATTGACATGATCTTTGCTCCACTAGGTCCTAGAAAAATGTTAGGAACAACATCAAGACCTGTATATGGCCTTCATTGACCTCACTAAGGCCTTTAATTCCAGCAATTGTAAGTCTTGTGGAAAGTACTGCCCAGATATGGATGCCCTGAAGTGTACATAAAGGTCTTGAGGCTTTTCCAATACCAGATGACTGATACTTCTATGTAGCAGATCAGAAGTGGATCCATTTGTCATCTGAGGTCATCTTTATTCTCATAAAGACCACCTTCCTTCCAGAACTGACACTGAATAATGAAAGGATGGATGGCCCCTCAATCTGTGTCATTTTCTCTTGAAGACCAAAGTACTCAAAACAACTATCTTTGATTTTTAATATGCTGATAACTACGCCATCCTTGCACACACTGAGGAAAACCTTCAGACCATGCTGGATCACTTCGAAGAAGACTACTGAATTTCAGTAGGCTTCTCAACATTGAGAAGACTAAAGTGGGTAATGGACTCAGCCTGCTCTGGGTCATGAATGTGACCCCCCCTGCCAATTACCATTAATGGAAAGACTTTGGAGGTAGTCCAGCATTCCCCCTACCTTGGTGGCCACCCCTCTCCAAGAGTGAACACCGATGAGGAGATCCCAGCACAGGATTCAATGTAAAAGTGGCTTCCTTGGGAAAGTGCTTTGACATGTCCTTATTCATCATGACCTTTGGAAAGACACCAAGATTCAGGTCTACAATGACATCATCATCCTGACCCTCCTTTATGGATGTGAAATGTGGGTGACCTACTGTTATTGTCTCAAGATCCTGAAATAGTATGACCAGTGATACCTATGGAAAAACCTCCACATCAAATGGGAAGATTGCCACGCAAATGCCAGCATCCTTGCTGGAGCCAACATCAGCAGCATTGAGTTTATGATCCTCAAGCACCAACTGTGCTGAACCAGATATTGTGTGTAGATGCCTGATTTCATAGATTTCATAGATTTCATAGACATCAGGGCTGAAAGGGACCTCAGGAGATCATCGAGTCCAG
>NW_017728947.1:114928623-114931120 GCF_001723895.1 Crocodylus porosus | reverse complement strand
GCCCCATCTGGTTTAGCAGGGGTCCAACGCTGCCCTTGCTTTTCCTCCGGCTCCCACATATCTGAAAAAGGACTTTTTGTTGTCCTTGATGCCTGAAGCTAGTTGGAGTTCAGTTGCAGCCTTGGCTTTCCTGGTTTGCTCCCTGCAGGACCGGACCAGCGCTGATGTCACAGGCATCTCCCCAGATGAATGGCCAGGCCGCAGTGAAATGGCAGAATGCTAGGCCATAACACAGGCCTCTGGACGGGCGACCCCTGTCACGCTCACGAGGCAGAGAAGTCAACTGCATTGAACTGCCATCGAAGCAGGAAGGAAATTGCAACATAACTAGCTAAGCAGAAGACAATGAGGGGACTGCGTGAGGAAGGGGCTGCTGACAAATAAAGACAGAGTGGTGGCAGGAAGGTAACACAATTGGCCAGTTAAAATAAGTGAAAAAGAGTAAGGGTATAAAAGGGTAAAGCCACGAGGCCCTGATGGGGGAAGTTCGAGCTGCAACTTCAAGCGTCAAAGGGCCTGCAGACTGATCACCTGCAGGGTCACCCCCCCACCCGGAGCACTGCCTCGGGTCATTCTTGAGGCCTCCGCGAAGAGACTAACATTCCCAGCCATGAAGCCACTCCTTTTGTTTGCTGTAGTGCTAAGCATGCGCGTAAGACTGTAGCTATTTATGTTTATATTTGTCTGTCTTTCCTGTAAAAAACATGAGCTGTTGACCAAGTCTAGGGTCTTGGCTAGCCACACCAAGGTCGTCTGCAATCTCGAAAGCAAGGGGCCTTGACCTGAATCCTGTGACTCAACGGTCGTAATTTCCTGTTTAGCTGTTTGTAATTGTTTTGATTGATTATGTTTTGATTGTTAAATGACCTTTTAAGAGATATGAGCCGTTGACCAGGTCTGAGACTAGGGTCCTGGCCAGCTGCACCAAAATCACTTGTGGTTTTGAAAGCAAGTGGCCTTGACCCGAACCTCGTGACCCAACGGACATCGCTCCTCAGCTTTGATTGTTTGATTATTGTATGTTGTCATAGATTAGTATTATATAGGAAATCATTTGCTTGAGTTGTCGATATTTTATAGGTTAAAGCCAAATAAATATTGCATATAAATCATAAACTGCATCCTCATTGGTGTCCAGCCCACCGACCTAGCCACAACTAGACATTTTCCAGCTAGTGCGACACCTGACTCTCAGTTCCCCCCCAAAATGCTCTATTCCCATCTTAGTAACAGCCTGACATCTTGTAGTGGCCAGAGGAAAAACTACAAGGACATGTTGAAGGCAGGCCTCAAGAAAACAGATGTTGACATCAAGAGTTGGGAGGAGCTGGCTTCCAACCAACTCCAATGGTACTACAAACTCAACCAAGCTGCAATCCATTTTGAGGTAAAGCATCCTGCCCTCAAAGCAAAGAAGAGAGAGCAGAGGAAGAAAAAGGAGAGGAATCCCAGCCTGCAACATACTCTCCTCCATGGAAAGATCTGCAACTTCTGTGGACAGCTCTGTGTCTCAAGGGTTGGCCTCTATTCATCTCAAGACCCATCAGTGAGCCATGGTAGAGATCATCCTTAGATCGAGGGATTACCCATGACAACAACAACCAGCAGGTGGTCTGCCATGATGGGCAGTCCAAATGAGGGAGCTGATCCAGCTGGCCCATACCTTCTTCCTATACCTGCATATAAATTACTCTCCTGTACAGTACACAGAGTCCACTGACATGGTGGTAAGACAGGATGTGGGATCAGGCCAAGGTTGATCCTCCTTGATTGACTTGATCTGCATGACTACCCTATGGATAACACATCCCCTTCCTGGCAGACTCTGTATGAGCACCCCCAACCCACGCTTGCCATCCTTTTCTCCCCTCCCTCTATTCTTCACAAGCGTGGTGCTTCAGATCTTCCCACGTCAATAATTTTATAGCACTTTCATCATTGTGTTGCATGTGGCGGGCCAGTAGGGGGCGCTCCTGCATTAAGCCGCCCACCTCCTTGTGCCCGACCACCTGCCAGGCTCCGAATGCCTCCCTAGGGGCGCCTTATGTCCAGCCCGACCCCTTCCTGGAGCACATATGCTAGCCTGGGGTAACGTCGCCGCCACCACCCCGTGTCCTCGGGGAAACACAGGCCTAATGTTCTACGGGTACTCGACCCAGTACAGGCACTTGGGGCGCTTCCCAACATCCGGGGGCAAAAAGTACAGTCTCCCTTAGTCCGCAGACCTAGGGAGTCTCTTAGGCATAATTTAGACCCACCCCTCAATAAGTCTCCTACACCGGTCACAAAGGAAGACTATATTGGTTACAGGGGGAGGGTGAAAATAGGGTACAAGACTGAGCAATATCCTAGAAATCCTAAAGAGCAAACAGTGTGGCTGAGGTAGCCTTTTGATCCCGCATCTGGGTTACTGCCAGCTAGATATCTATCAGATCTCGAGTAGCTTACTCACACACTTCATCCAGAGGCTGGTGAGATCCTTTCTAGTGTCCAGCTG
>NW_017728947.1:114924912-114928612 GCF_001723895.1 Crocodylus porosus | reverse complement strand
AGACAGCCATGCCCCCACCTCTCTTTCCTATCCTGTCCCTCCTGTACAGCCTATAGCCCTTGACATTCACCGCCCAATCATGCGTTGCATCCCACCACGTTTCCGTAATCCCCACTATGTCCGAGCTGGTGTCAGCCAGCAGGAGGGTGAGTTCCTCCTGCTCGTTTCCCATACTATGAGCGTGTGTGTAGAGGCATTTGAAGCCTCCTGAGGATGTGTGTACTGACCCCCTAGTCCCAGTGTTACCCTGGCCCCTATCTCTTACCTGAACAGTCTATGGTTTGAATGTGTGCACAATACAAAACTTGATGATGAACAAGCCAGGGATTGGATGAGATTGGGTGATGAGATTGGGATTGGACAAAATGGGGTGACTTGGGGGTGTAACAGTCTGAATTTAGTTTGTGTCTTAAAGGAAGGGGTTTCTGCTCCAGAGAGAGAGAGGTTTGATCTGTGGTGTGTGCTGATTCTGTTGCTCTCTTGGGTGGTAACGAGACAAGCTCTTGGAGAAACCAATTTGCACATAGTTCTTCTCTAATCAAGTCCTTGGTAATTTCTCTGCACAATATTTCTAGAGCTGCAGGAATCAAAGATTGTGGTAAAGTGTCATCCTGACCCTGATACCGGGGCAGAGGATCTAGCCTCTGCTTTCTGTTGGGGAAGCCCAGAGAAATTCAGGCTAAGGATCTGGAAGGCAGGGGGGTAGTGTGTATTTACCAGATAGTCTGAGTAGAGTATTTACTTGAGTGGTTCAATGTGTGACTATAAAAAAGTTTGGTGTATGTAATCTCTGTAATAGCTGAGCATTTGAGAAAGAGGAGACCATTTTGCATGAAAGAGAGAGTTTGGATCTGTGCATCCGTGGTCAGGGTTGCAAAGCAATGCCAGCTTGTTATTTCAATGTTCCTAGACTAAAGGTTGCTGTATGACTGGTATATAGTAATATACTTTTTTTTTTACTGTTCTATCCATTTTATGATTTATATTCTTTTGTATCTAACAATAGACTTACATTTGGTTTAATGTATGTGATTATTTTGTGCAAACTATCACATAAAGCCCACCAAATATCCAGCCTAAGCTTTAACTCTTAGGTTACCTGGCTAACCTTTATGGCTCTTGACCATTTCCTTTGTAGCTCTGTAATTTGAAGCCCCTTTGAGTCATTGGGTCTCCAGCTGCTCTGACCTGAGGCCATCCCATCTCTCTCTGGTCTTTTCCCTTTCAACGAACACTTTAATAAAGCTTGTCCTCAAAGGCTACAAATCCTGATGCACCTGGCAAGCTATTTTCCCAGGGCAGCCACTTCTAATGCAACCCCCTTACAGCTGTTTTCCTGTGATTATTTCATCCTGCGAAGAGCAGCCTGCTCCAAGTTTCTGAAGACATGAACATAAATGTTACACAGAACCTAATAAATGAATAATGACAGGGGTCTGTCCTGCCAGCTCTCTGGGGAGGATGCAGGGCCCTTAACCAGAGATGCACATTAAACACATGAACTAATATGACGCAGCCTTCTCTGGCGTGCCAAGAGCTGGATCGTTTTTGCTTAGGAAAGTCTGATGTTCAGTCTGTGTTGTGGCTAGCCCCCTCTGAGGTGGCGGGTTTGCCTGTGTAATATCATGCTGCAGCAATTTAGGAGAGGAAGCGATGAGAAGCCATGCACCACTGGAGCAGAAGTAGGTAGTAACGTTACATGTGCACACACAGGGTAGGAGAGAGGGAAAGGCGCCTTGCTAATACAGCACAAGGCACGACTGCAAGCCTTGATTTGGATTAGCACTCAATTTGGTGTCAAACACCAGTCAGATGTAGTGCTAGATGTGTTGTTTCTGGGTGTGTCTTTGGCTATACAAACTGGCTTTGTCCATCATGCTAGCCGAAGGGGCCACCTACGTCAAGGTGTAGGTTAGCCCTTCCCCACTCCTAGGAAAGGTGCAAACTCACGCTCTGAGAAGGTGACCTACCGTTCTTGACTTCAGGCAGCCCGACAGTCCTCTGCAGCATGTGGCACTGGCTGTAAAATGCTGGCAGCCACATAAATCCCTCTGGTATTCAGACACCAGACTGCCATCTCAATTAGCCACTGAAGTCTCACCTTCCTGTGCTTAGTCCCAGCTCCTTTAAATGTCGCAAGAATAAGATGCACAGGCTGGGGCTTGGTGAGCATTTGCATGCAGCTAGCATCCCAATTTACTTCTGTTCCTCCTGATTCAAAGGGGAACTGTCTTGTCTTACTTGGTGCTTTTAGGTAGCTCAATCCTGGATGACAGGGATATATTTTTTTTCAACTAAATGTAGAATAAAGAATGACATTTGATTAGCCCATGACACCTTTTGAACAGCATTTCACCTCATTTCTTTAGTTCCCTTGGATGACTTCACTTCGATTTACATAGCAAATGAAAAGAAAAAAAAAAATCCCAGGCCCTGTCAGCTTGAGGTTTGGCATTTGAGAAGCATGACAATGCTATTACCAAGAATGCTGATTTTTCAACAGCGAGACATTCCCAAGCTGTGCCCTGCTTTTGTGTGGTCAGGTCATATTTTCAGAATCCCTTCTATCTTTAGAAAGACTCCAGATTTGGCTTTTAATCCTTGCTTCTGCTAATTAGTTTGGTATTTCTGTGATGCTCTTGGAGGTGCTTGCAAAAAAAAAAAATCAAATAATGTAAGTGATTGATTTGGGCGATGTGATGCGGGCATATGCCGAATCTTCACCTGCCAAAACAAGAATAAACAATCTCACATCAACAGAAGTGCTCTTGGAAAAGAATAATAAGCTGTGTGCTAATTGATCCAGGGCTCTTGAGTAGGATGGGAGGAATCCAGTTGCTCAGAACCGTGCACAAAGTCTACAGCAACAGAGCCCAAGCTCTTGATTGGTTCCCAGGGGCCGTGTCTACATGAGATGCTTACCGTGCACTAGCTCATTACTACTGCACAGTAGTGCTGTGGTGCACGAACCATGATGTAACGCTACCGCACAATAGTAACAAGCTACTGTGCAGTCAGTGATGCCACAAAGCTGCACGGAGACATTACTGCTCAGTAATGCCGGTTACTGCATAGTCATTGAGTATTTGGATATCCAAGTCCTGAATGACCACACAGTAATAACTGTGTAGTCAGCATCTCATATAGACACGGCCAGCGTCACCGATACTCAACATTTTATCATAAGTCCTGCTGTATTTCTCCCCCTTGAAGCCCCCGCTCCCAATGTCAAGTGACTATGTGACAATTTCAGGCATCCTTTTGGGGGTGGAGGGAGCAAATTTCTTGTCCATGCAGTGGCAAAGAAAAGTTTGATGTCAGTAGGCAGGTGTGGCCTGAATGAAAATACAGATAACCCCGCATTATTATTTTGTTTTTAAAATGTAGATAATTTAGGGGGAGATTTGACTAGTGGATTTGGATGTATGGACTTGGCAGAGCTGGGATAATAATACATTTCATAGACATTTGGGCTGGAAGGGACCTCAGAAGATCAAGTCCATCCCCCTGCCTGAAGACCAGGAAGTCAGCTGGGGTCACAGGATCCCAGAAGGATAAGCATACAAATTTCTCTTGAAGGTGTTCAATGTAGGTGCTTGAACCACCTCCGCTGGCAGGCTGTTCCAGACCTTGGGGGCTCGGACAGGAAAGAAATTCTTCCTTATGTCCAGCCTGAAACGGTCTTGCAGGAGTTTGTGAC
>NW_017728947.1:114922363-114924281 GCF_001723895.1 Crocodylus porosus | reverse complement strand
GGGACCCCACTGGTGACAGGACACCATGACGATTGACTTCCATCAACCACCACCCTCTGGGTCCGACCACGGAGCCAATTCCCCAGCCAGTGGATCATAGTGGACCCAAGGCCAGAGTTGGCCAGTTTTGCCAAGAGGTGAAATGATAACAGAAGTGATTTAGCAACATGTCAGCTTTTTTGCAGCTGGACAAGACAAGCTGAGAGACTTTCAGCTCATGCATGAGTGGCTCATGGCTGAGTTGATCAGTGAGGGGCGCAGCACGGAGAACGGAGCTGACTTGTAGGAATGGGGAGGAAGGCAGAGGTGAGGAAGAGATCTGAGATGTGCATCAGCGGAGAAGGGGCTGAACTGATATCAGCCCCTCAACAGAGGCTTTGGGAGAAGAATCAGTTGCCTGAGAGCTTGCAAGTGCTTTGATCAGCGTCTGAGCTGGCTAGAGGAGGCAGAGAATGGGTCTTCACCTTTTATCTCCAGTCAGGTAGTTCAAAAGCACCCATCTTTGCCAGGAAGGCAAGAAATAATTTAATTTACCAACTCACCCTAAAGGGGCTTTGGAGTAAGGCGCTGCAACCCTATGACTGCATCAATCCCTGCTGGAGTGTAAATGAGCTGGGGAGAGAGCTGGCCCATCTTAGACACGCTGCAACAGATAAAACATCACCACTGCCTGCCTCGCCATTGTGAAGTCCTTGACTCGCACGCTAGCTGTTTTAAAAACATGGGCTTAAAAATCACATCTGTGACTTGATTTGACTGAGGCAAAGGAAATTAAAATTCCTGGAACAGAAACAACTTCCTCTGGTATCTCTAGAGAGACAAAAGAAAGGAAAAATCAGGGTGAATCACCTCTCTGTGCCCTTGAAAACAAGACTTTTAAAAGCCTGGCTCAGAAGAGTATGCTAAGAGCCTGGAGGACTAAAGACATAAACACACATCCCAGCATTCATAGAGAGGGAACTACCCATGTTAGGAACATGAAGTGCCGGCTCTTCAGATAGTGTCAAGAGGAGCTGCTCCAGTTAATGCAGTGGCGCTGAAGTCTATGGAGCAGATTTTGGTCTTATACAGTTTGAAAGAAAGCATGATCGATTGGATGATCTATTTATCTATCTAGATATATATTTATATCAATCAATTAATAGATAGATAGATAGATAGATGCATTTAAAAAAGAAAGGAAACCTCCATACATGAGGCTATGACCTCAAACTTTGCCAGAACCAACAGAGCCTGTTCTGGGGCAAAACCACCTACACAGGCACCTGAAGGCAAGGAAATGAAAAACTTAGGGTTGCCACTTCACCCTAACTTGGTGTCATTCTGAAGATTTTTTGCTGTATTTTCCAAATTACAATAATACATAGAGGAAACGCTCTGAAACAAAACCTTTTTTTCCCCCCTATCGGGAACTAAGCAAATTTGTTGCATGGCTAGAAAGAAATTGTGTTATAATACTCAGGAATTGGAAGCTATTTGTAATTAAGTCAGGGCATTTGGCAAATGTATTAATTGGGAAGTTTCTTGCAAAGATGATCCTGTGTTTACTTTGGTATGACTGCAAAGAGTCCAAATGGAATGTAATCCATAAAACGGATCCTGGATGCAGCTGCTGTAACTTCAGATTGTACACATAAATGCCTGGCTACAGACGAAGACTTAAGGCAGGAAGAACCTAAAGCTGAGGTTTCATAGTTTCATAATTTCATAGTTAGTAGGGTCGGAAGGGACCTGAGCAGATCATCGAGTCCGACCCCCTGCCGTGGCAGGAAAGAGTACTGGGGTCAAACAACCCCGGCAAGGTGATTGTCGAGCCTCTTCTTAAAGCCCCCCAGGGTACGACCCAGCACCACTTCTCTTGGAAGCTGGTTCCAGACCCTAGCCGCTCTGACCGTGAAGTCGCGCCTCCTGATATCTA
>NW_017728947.1:114904272-114921796 GCF_001723895.1 Crocodylus porosus | reverse complement strand
ACCTCCTCGTGCAAGTCACTGATGAAGATGTTGAACAGTGCGGGCCCGAGGACCGAGCCCTGGGGGACCCCACTGCCCACGTCCCTCCAGGTTGAAAATGACCCGTCCACCACCGCTCTCTGGGTGCGGCCCTCCAGCCAGTTGGCACCCATTTGACTGTATAGGTGTTGACACCACAGCCCCCAGTTTCTTAATGAGAACAGGATGAGAGACAGTGTCGAAGGCCTTCCAAAAGTCCAGGCAGACGACATCCACTGCTACCCCTGCATCTAAGGGTTTGGTGACCTGGTTGTAGAAGGCCACCAGGTTGGTCTGACAGGACCTGCTGCTCATGGACCTGTGTTGGTTGCCCCTAAGCATAACCTCCCTCGCTGGCCCCTCGTGGACATGTGCCAGAATAATTCTCTCAAAAAGCTTACCCAGGATCAAGGTAAGACTAACTGGCCTATAGTTTCCCAGGTCCTCCTTCCTCCCTTTTTTGGAGATGGGAACCACATTGGCCCTCTTCCAGTCCTCCGGCACCACACCAGAGCACCACTCGTGCTCATACAGCCATGCCAGGGGCCCTCAGCTAATTCCCTCATCACTCAGGGTTGGAGATAGTCCGGACCCGCTGATTTAAATACACCCTGTCTCTCCAGAATTTCCCTGACCCTTGGCCTGGGTGCACCTCCCCTGGGGCCTGAGGGGAACCCAGTGGGGGGGCTGATCTGGTCCCTGCTCAGGAAAGTGGAGGCAAAGAAGTCATTAAATAGGTTGGCTTTGTCGCCTGGTGTGACGACCAAATTTCCTAGCATGTCTTGCAGGGGCCCCATGTTACCCGGTACCTTCTTTTTGCCCCCTGTGTATTTAAAAAAAGGACTTCTTGTTGTCCTTGATCTGGGTCGCTCGTCCCAGTCCCATCTCCGCCTTGGCCTTCTTGACTACCCCCCTGCATCCCCGAGCAACCGCAGTGTAGTCCTCCCTGGTGATGGCCCCTCCCTGCCATCGGGTGTGCACCTCCCTTTTAGCTAGGAGACATTTCCGGATGTTTTTGATGAACCATGGGGGCTTTTGTGCCCTCCTGCTCCCTTTGATCCATGTTGGGATTACCTCCCTTTGGGCTTGGAGGATTGTCTCCTTAAGGAGCGACCACTCTCCTTGGACACCCGGCTCCCCACCCCTCCAGGACCTCCCTGATTATTTTCCTTAGCTCATTGAAGTCTGCCTTCCTGAAGTCCAGGGCTGCTGCCTTGCTGCAGGCCTTTGCCACCTTGCGCTGGATGGTGAATCCCAGCAGGCGATGATCGCTGTCGCCCGGGTGGTCGAGCACCTGCAGCCCCCTCACCAGGTCATCACCTGTAGCCAGGACCAGGTCCAACAAGGCATGTCCCCTGGTGGGGCTGTGCACCTCCTGGGTTAGATGGAGGTCCTGCATTCAGGCTAGGAACCTACGTGAGCGGTCAGACCTGGCTGACTGCTCTTCCCAGCAGATGTCTGGAAAGTTCAGGTCCTCACCTGTGGCCAGGACCAGGTCCAACAAGGCATGTCCCCTGGTGGGGCTGTGCACCTCCTGGGTTAGATGGAGGTCCTGCATTCAGGCTAGGAACCTACATGAGCGGTCAGACCTGGCTGACTGCTCTTCCCAGCAGATGTCTGGAAAGTTCAAGTCACCCATGATGACCACGTCCTTTGACCTCCGTGAGCTGACTTAAGAATTCCTGGTCTAGCTCTTCCCCATGGTTGGATGGTCTGTAGTAGACCCCCACCGTTAAGTGTCTTTTCTCTCAGCTCCTCAACTGCCTTGCATTCTAACCCAGAGCACTTCCGTGTGCCCCTCCTTTGACTCTGTGCTACCTGGTAAGGATGTGTATTCCTCCTTAATGTAGAGCACCACACCCCCGCCTTTCCTCCCTATCCTGTCCCTCCTGTACAGCCTATAGCCTTTGATATTCACCGCCCAGTCATGCATCGGGTCCCATCACATTTCAGTGAGCCCCACTATGTCTGGGTTGGTGTCAGCCAGCAGGAGGGTGAGTTCCTCCTGCTTGTTGCCCATACTACGAGCATTTGTGTTGAGGCATTTGAGGCCTCCTGTGCCTGGCGTACTGACCCCCTAATCACAGCATTGCCCTGGCCCCTGCCGCTTACCTGTGTATTTGTTCCGCTCGTCAGTCTAGGCTGGGCTGTGCTTGTGAGTGCTGCTTGGTTTGGCAGTCCGAGGCTTCCCCTTCCCTCGTCTTCCCCTTCCCCTGATAAGCCTAGTTTAAAGCCTGCTGGAGGAGATCCGCCAACCTAGAATAGACACTTACATGCTTACATTTAGGGGAAAGGTGGAGCTTATCCCACCCAAGCACGTCTCTCGTCGTGATGTGCGTTCGTTGTCAAGGAAGCCAAAGCCTGCCTCAAGACACCATTCCTGAAGCCACTAGTTGGTCTCTGCGATGCATGCCTTATGCCGTCTACCATGTCCGCTCACTGGTAGAACAGAAGAGAAAACCACCTGTGCACCTATCTCCTTCAGCACGCCCCCCCAGAGCGTGGTAGTCCACCATCAGGTGATCAGGGCTTCTCTTGGCCGCACCATTAGTACCCACATGGATTAGGACCATGGGGTAGTAATCAGTGGGCTGGATCATGACCTGGATCATCCCCGTCACATCATGAATCTTTGCTCCGGATAGGCAGAAGTATGTTAGTATGCAATGCAGTGGTATTGTTTGCAGCAGGGTAATCATTTGGATTTTATGAACCAGCCAAGGAAAATGGGGTTTCTGGCAAAACCCTATTTGCAATAGAAATACTCTGACTTGTGTAACGGGAATGTGGTGACTTGCTGACCTGCAGAGGTAGGGGATGCCCTGAGGGAAAGAACCCTGCTACTAAATGGCTTCTTAAAACTCCTATTTAAGTAGTCTTGGGATACTCTGCACATGCATAATAAGGAAGTCTCAGTAGAAAGCCTTGCTTCTCAATTAGGTGGCTGTTCCAATTAACAGCAGAAGTTTGGAGCTGGAGAAAACCTGTTGCAGTTAACGGAGCTGTGCAAGTCAGTTGGTTTCCTGTTGAAGGAGGTAAGCTGGGAGAGGGTTAACTGCAGACCAGAGCCAAGTGAGTTTGCTGAGATGGTGGGCTGGTCCATGAAGCTGCCTGGAGACAGGACTTGTTGTCCAGACCCACTCATCCCCAGCACTTATTTCATACACTGCAGCTCAGGATGGACTGGGAGGAGGAATGAGCCAGACACACAAATCCGTATGAAATAGTCAGCTTTTGGTCTGTAGCCTGGCTTTGGAAGTAACCCTTCATTTCTGTTCCCAAGGGCCTAACTGGGAATCGTGCAGTCCCTCTTGCTCAGAGGTGTGACCTGAAGAATATCTCCATACCACTGAACATGGGCAGTCAGCGGTGGAGACAAGTACTCATGAAAATCCTGAGGGAGCCATGGTACCAAGGTCAGGTTGCTGCAACTCACAAGGACATATTATTTTCAAGAGTTGCATAGATGGCAATTCAGACCTGGTGAAGGAGATAGACGCCTAAATGCAGAACATGAGCCCTTCACTCTAAAGCTGAGATAGAAAACAAAACATGACACCTTATTCAGTTGCTGCCTTATCCTAGAAGCACCCAAACTCCTCACCCAGGTGTCCACCTAAGTCACTTTTTCTATTTTAAAGCCCTCAGGCACATGGAGTTGTGCCTAGAACTGCCCTGATCTCAGCAGGGATGGAGCAGTCCAGGGACCACCTCTTGCCTAAACCCAGCCAGGATCCAGAAAAAATGCTTTCCTCCATCTAAACACCACTAAAGTGGTTGCTCTGGTAGACCTTCTCAGACCACAACCTCAGGACTGGACTCAGTATAATGTGAAGTTGCCATCAATGGCAGTGCTCACAGAGCCATAATCATAGAAAAGCAGGGTGGGAAGAGACCTCCAGAGGTCACCTACTCCAACTCCCTGCCTTATACTTTCAGCCCTATCCAAACCATCCCACATAACCATCATCTAAACTCTACATAAGTCTATGTTCAACCCTGACACAACACACACCTAACACCCTAACCTGACACAAGCAAAGCAAGGGAACCATGGCTGCCAATGCATACACTCAAGAAATCCCAGGTACCGATCTTGGCCCGATCTTGGCCCAATCTTGACCCTTAAGACAGCATCTGTATCATATTTAATTACTATTGAATGCATGGTATAGAAACAGGCCTGGGAGGAAGAACAAGAACCCAGAATGCTTCCCCCAAGCAAGTCTTCCTCATTGACCAACAGAGTTAGCATCTTCTCTGTTTGGCCCCTTTAATCTTCATTTCCTTTCTGTCCAATGGGCCACCTCCAACAAAGCATCAAACTAGACAAGCCCATTAGTTAGGGCACTTTCCAGGGAGAAAAAGTGATGAGGTTTTCCAGCTTCTTGGGAAGCGCTGGCAATCGGACACGAGTCTCCCACTGCTTAGACAAATGCTCTAACCACCAGTCTCATATAAAAGAGGTGTACGGCCATCCAGAAATGATTCAGTCAGTAAAAGGTGAAACAGAACAAAAAAACTCCAATGTTTAATAGTACAGGGAACTGCATTTTAACACTGTGGGGAGACAGAGGGGTCACTGATCCCATGAGCAAAACACATGCTCTTTCATGGCAAGAATCCGAAGGGGAAGTGGTGTTTAAATCATTTCCTCAAAAGCCTTGCACAACCAGCTACAAAATTCAGAGCAAAATACTAGTGCGGCTATGATGGATTCCAGCATTATCTTCATGATTTGCTGGAATTGCCTCAAATCGAAAGATACCTGGTCTGTTAGGGGAGTAGTGGTACAGGCATTATTTCAGGGACAGTTTCCCTACATTCTTATTATGCTAGAAAATGCAAATTTGAGATACACCTGCTTAGCATGCTGCTCACTGCTGCCAGTACACAACTATATATTTCATCAGGAGGATTGCAAAAACATACACCGACAGTAAAAATGTGGGTGATTGGAATAAAAAGCAGAGAAGCAGAGCAGCTCACTGCCAATATTAGATGCAAATGGGCCTGCTGAAAAGGTGGAAAACCTCTGATAACTTTTACTGCTGCAAGTTACTATAAATCACACCCTATCCTGTGCCTTGTTGCATTGTTTTTAGTAGTACACCTTCACACCTCTCCCCTCCATCCTCTCATCTCAGCAGCTCTTTGTCCCTGTTGGTTTGCCCAGCCAGTCCTGGTCTCCCCTATGACTTTTCATCCAAGCTTAATCCCCACCCCACTGCCAGGCTCACCTCGATTTCCTCACTAAATCACAGTCCTAGCTTAAATGTCTAGCCAGATCTAACATACTTAACTACCCTCTCCAAGGCTCTTTTTCCCAAAACTCCTCATTTCCCCCAGCAAGATCCTTCATCTCATTCTGCACCACCTGCCACCAGCATCCAACTCTCGTCTCCACTGCATTTGAATCAGACAACTCACTTTTCCACATGTCATAGGCTCAGAGCACTTCTGCAAGCTCCAGACTTCACGGAAGCGATAGGTCTGAGCTGCTTTTAAAGTTGAGCCCTTGCTTAAGCACTGGTGAGATGGGGCCCTCGCTTGTAATTAGCAGTGTTGCAGAGAAACAGCCTGACTATCTCGTGATCGTTCTTCTGTTCCGGAAGACATCACGGTAACAGATACATGCCTGTTTTGAGATGTCTGCTACTCCCCGGGATGCCTCCTATGGGACAAAACCCAAGGCACTGCTGGCGACAGGCTTAATCCTGTGCAATGTAAAGCTTGCAGCTGCTTATACAAACTAAACACTCTTTCTTTCCTGCGTGAGCTCTCTCGTACCCACCCAGGGGCTCATTTCCTGTTCAGCCCTGTAGGTCAAAGTGGTTGGAAATAGCTCCCTCATTTAAATAGCAAATTGAAATTCACCTTCCCTTTGCAACCTTGTGAGTGGCTGACGCGAGGTGTTGCCCAGAGATGAACCAGGTCTTAAAGCTATATCCAGCTGGGCACCTGTTTTCATGGTGGGACAGCCAGGCCCTCACCTGCTGGGGGTCAAACTCAGCCCACTTGTAATGCCAACGACTGAAAAATAGTGCATGTGGGGACAAATACAGGGAAGGGGGCTGAGGTTAACAAAGAAAAGATTGGGCCCATGTTGTGCTCTCACCAGCTGCCCACCAGCTCCTTTCCCTTCTCCCATCCCAACACCCCCGTTCCCCTTTCTGCTTTCCCTCCTACCTGCCAGACTCCGCAGGGAGCCCCCAAGCAGCTCCTCACTCCAGTAAGTGGAATTTAATTTATGAGGAGCCCAGCTGTTTCTCGAGTGCTGTTGTGCCGCATGGCAGACGGCCCGCTCTCCTGGAGTGCTTTTGAGCAGCACGAGTAGGGCTGTATTAGGAGGTCCTCCAATGCTCTCCATTTTGTTTGTGGGGAAAGAGTGAAAAAGGAGCTGGGGCACAAAGATGTGGAAGCCCTGTCCCCTCTTCCCCAGCTACTCTGTCAGGCTGGGCTTGTGGCTTAGGGGAATAGTTAATGTCCTTGTGAGATGCAGAATCCCCCCACGTGACTGTGTCCTTTGGTTCAGTTCCTCTGTAGCTTCCAAATTCTCCCGTTCATTTGCAAATCCATCTGCCTTGCGAACAGAGCGAGATGCTTACTAATTCCCCAGGTAGGCTTGTCTGAAAACAGCACTTCAGATGGGGACTGGGGCAAAATAACTGCTTTGACTGGAACCAGCATCTGAACAGGGCTTGCCTAGCAAAGGCAGATTCATCCTCAGGCACTATTCTCTGTCTCAGAAGACATCCCAAAGCAGGGGAGATGTGGAGTGTTTCAATAACCCCTGCCCATAGCATGCCACTGAATCACGGCTAACAGCACACCGAGCACTTCCCCCAGTTGTCTCACTACTGCTCAAGCAAGCTGTGTTGCTCTGGCCAACTGCTTCCTCAGCCAGAAGCGATGTAGCTGCATCTGCTTTGCAGGCAGGCAGGCTAATTAGCACAGGGGGCAGGCTAACAGGCCCTGCCTTGCTAATTAGCCCATCAGAAGTGCCATGTGTTTGCAGCTATGCTACTTCTGGTTTTGGAGGCCTCCTAACACTGCAGTGGGCATGCAGGGGTGACTGCAGGGCACAGGGGATTTTACCAGGTGGACACAGCTGCAAGGGATCATTTTCAACAGCACGTTTGCATGACTTTGCAAAAAATGAATGAAGCACATAAGCCTCAGTGGAAATCTGCTTCTAACAGGTAAGTATCACTCACCTGGCTAATGTTAGTGCATGATTGCACTCCGTTGTGATCTTGTTCTTCTCAGGGGGGCACATGAGAAGTCCCTGAAATGGCAGTTGCAGGAAACAGCTGCTTGACCCTCTACAAGAAGGGTGTGCTTAACTTTGAGCTTGATAGCTGAGTGAGAAAAGCACTTGCCTAAGGAGAGGGAGACCCAGGGTATAGACCCTCACCCCAGCTAGAGGTAGTTGTAGCCTACGTCTTCCACTTACGAGCAAAGTGCTTCAGCCCCCATGTCACTGGGGAGGCAGGGTCCAGGGCACCCTCTACCCCTCCTCTTAAAGCTGGTGCACTGGGCAGCCAAGATGGGGAGATACATGGGACTAGAAGGAGTTTTTTTTCTATGTCTAAGTGAGGTGGGATCTACTCTGGCAGAGACAACCCTTTGGATCTGGATCCTGTCCCCTGTGAAATAGCCCCCTTTTTGCTCACATTTAGGCAAATTAACTTTTGCTTATAGAAATGCTGATGGCACAAGCTGTAGGTCCATAGCTCAGACACATCTAGTCATGTCCTTGATATTTGTGGAGCTAATATCAAGGCAAACAGATGCACTTTAGTCTCTACAGACAATTCATTTCCTGGCAAAGCGATGTGGAGAAAGCATCTATGAATGTTGGGTTATGCAGTCGAGAGGCAGAAATGCTACCAGGTCGGGGGGGGGGGGGGGGGGACAGATCGCGCTGATCAGAGATTAGGCTGCAAATACAAAAGAAACAAAGCAATACACACAGGCAGATCTCGCTTTGTCACGTGCCCAAACTGAAAGTTGGTATGACATAACAGCTGCCGTCGTGTGTCTTTTGCCCCCCACATTCTGCATTCATATAATAAAACAAACAGTTGATATTTTAATTACCACTGAAACAAAAATCTACTGGGACTCTCTGCCTCAAGTTCAAATCCCTCTTGCAGTTCACTGTAGTCCTACCACTGGCGGCTGATGGTATGTGGCCTAATAGCCTACTGTGAAGAGTAGCAGAGCCTTTAGATGCATGCAATTTGTTTGCATATGAATCCCATTTTGTGTATTTAGTCAGTCCTGCTGTAAGTACGCGTGTGGCCATACACATGCATGCACGTGCACGTCACCTGAAAAATTCTGCATAAGATCTAAGTTCAAACCAATCCAGAGTTAACAATAAACTGTATCCTATACCCACTCCGTTGTACAGCAGCAACAAAGGAGCATCATTAATTAAGGATTGTGCATTACCTTGGTTTCAGCCCTGCTTATGAATTCCTCAGGGTGTTTGGGTTTAATTCAGATGGCTGGTTTAGCACAGATTTTGGTGGTTCTGTGGCTTTTGCTAATAGAGGGATTTATGAGGCAAATTCATAACTGCAGCAGGTAGTTGGCGTTGTGTTAATTAGCAAATTTTTCATTAGCACTGCATTAGGCTATTCTGTGCTTTCTGAGGTGTTAAATAATGAACCATGTGAGCTCCTCTATTGAAGCAGGGCTTGCTTGTTGTGTGGACTTATTGCTTGTGTTTTGGTAAGGCCCGGACTCGGTTATGCTCCACGCTGTACAAAGTCAGCCACAGCCACAGCGAGCTGGCAGTCTGAAAAGAAAAGACCGCTGCTCCTAGTCTCCCTCATCCTGCTGCATGTCCCCCACCTTAGCTTGTACACGGCAGCTCAACACGGAAGAAACGCCTCACAGATGTCTCCAGGGGATGGGTGGAGGACCACAAGCTGTGGGGGGCAGCTAGGTTCAAGGTGAGGGGTTGGAGATCTAGAAAGAGCAGCAAAGAAATGGGAAAACTTGGGGGAGAGGAAAGAAGCTAGAGGGAAAGCAAGGGGAGCGCTGCCATGACTCGCACTGGAAAGGGGAGTACACCTCATCCGACCCCTGCCAAAATACCACAAACCTGGCCCATCCCCGCAGGTTGCTGCATAATGGCACCATTAGAATATTTCTGCCAATTGTTTCCATGCTGCCATTAGTGTTAACCAGCCTTTAAATGAATGGGGGAGCTGCCTGATGCTCTTTGGATCAAATCAGGCAATTTGCTCTCTGCATGTTCCCCGCCATTCAACTGATGCAGTTAATAGAAAGGTGAGCATACACCAAAGAGCAGGTTTCCCCCTTACTAATTACACTAAATGAAAGTGTGTTTGTTACTGGAAAGCCACCTGCTCTTTCCTATTTCCTTAACGACTGCATCCAATGCAAACTCCCCACCGCACCCTGCCATGGTCACTAGGAAGGTAGAGCCCTCCGACTTACCTCTCCTCCCTACTGCTCCCTTTGGGCGGGCTCCTGGAAGCTTTCCATGCTGGTGCTGCTGGCAAAGCTCCCAGTGAGGTTGGCAGGAAAGCAGCCTGGCCATTTGCTATGAGGCAGGGAGAAATCTCTCCAGCAAAGGGGCAATATGGGAATCTCTTCCTTCACGTTTCTGGGCTCACTCCATCTGTGTGCCTACCCTATTTCACCCCTGCAGGGATCCCTTCCCTCTTCCCCAGGTCCAGCTACTCCTCAGCCTCTGTCTTCTCTTGCCTTCCTCTCCCACCACCGACAGCCTTGTCTTATTCTTCTCCTAAAACAACCCAGTTTCTACTTCATCCCCTGGGAAGTCCATCTGCAGACTGAACAAACCTAGAAGGTTATTGGGCCAAGACTGGGAGCAGATTACTTTTTTCTGGTAGGGGCCAGCTTGCAAACAAACACACAGAAAAATCACATCTTGAACTGCACATTTGAAATTCGGTTGCCCTTTATTTTGACTTAAGTATTTTAGGGCTTGGCACTGAATAAGTTCAGGTTTTCATTGTAGAGCTTTGTACTTCTGGTTCCTCAGCATGTGAAAAAGAAATAAAGGTAAAATAAAAGCAAATCTCTCTTTTCTTCTTTTCCTTCCACTGGACAAAAGAGGTGAGGGGAGGGCTGGGGAGGAACGAGAAAGCAGGAAAGCACCAGTGGGCAAGTGGCTACTGAGACGGGACGATTCAGGGAGTGGGTCCCAGCGACAGGATGGCAGTCATGCCTACTGCTGCATCCATCGGCTCCCCAGCAAGCACCAGCAGTTGCATGGCCTGGCTGGGCTGGTACACCGAGAAGATAAGAAGCATCTTTTTATCCCAGGACCATTCTTCCATCACACTGTGTTTATAATCCCTAGATTCACAGTGCTGCCCAGGCATCAGAGCTCAGCTATTTTTAGGCCTCAAAGCCCCAGGGATGGGGCTCTTATCAAATTAGGCTTTGAGAGCACTGCTCAAACACCTTCTTTTATTAATAATAATACAGACTAAAACCACCCAAAACCTACAGCCGCTGTAAGTCTGTACTGTGTTAACTTGATTCACTCTTCCTTTGATAAGACCACAGCAAGTCTCCACTCCGAGGTGCGGATCAATCAGTTTTCAAGGCTGTCCAGAGCTGTTCTTATCCTGATTTCATTCATAGGCAGATCAATGACTTTTTGGCAGTGGTGCAACTTGGGAGACTATAATTCCATCAGCCAAGTGCTGAGCTGCGTCCTGGTTTACTCAATGAATTCAGCAGGAGCAATTGCTTTGGACGCAAGATGTACTGTCAAGCTGTCTATCACGGATTGCTGTGTTATCTAGGCCTCAGATCTTGTTTCCTTTCTTCTTGCCTTTCCCCTCAATGAGGAACTCAAGATTGCAGGAAGAACGCTCTCGTCTCTCTGGGTCTTTGGGCAGAGGGCTGCATGCTGGGCCCCCCCAGAGGAACAAACACTCCGCCTTTTTTCCAAAAATGTTGGTCAGTAAACACAGTTGGTTTGGCAGGATTCAAATGGAAAGACCCTGTTCTTTGGTACCTTACACCCGTGAAAGTCAGGGGTAGTTTAGTTGGAGTCAGTGTGGATGCGGTGTAAATGGAGTGAGAAACAGGCCATTTGTTCTTCAAACAGCTGATTTAAGGTCGAGCTGGGTGAGAAGTTTCCATACAAAAGTGATCCTAGGAAAATCTAGTTCTGTTGAAATTCCTGTTTTTCAGTATACAGCACTGATGATGATGACGACTCTGACAATGATAGAATTTTCAAAATGAAAAAAAAATCACAACTTGAATTAAGATTTGAAATTAAGTTGCATTTTCATAGTTTCATAGTAGTTAGGGGTCAGAAGGGACCTAAATAGATCATCTCGTCTGACCCACCGCCACTGGCTGGAGCACACCCTGGGATCACATGACTCCAGACAGGTGCTCGTCCAACCTCTTTTTGAATTTACCCAAGGGAGGAGCGAGGACCACTTCCCCAGGAAGTTGGTTCCAGATCCTAGCCACCCTAACAGTGAAATATTGCCTCCTAATCTCTAACCCGAACCTATTTTCCAGCAGCTTCTGGCCATTGTTCCTGGTCACCCCAGGTGGTGCTGGGGGGAATAGGGCCCTTCCTATTTGCTGCTGATCTCCCCTAATGAGTTTGTAGGCAGCCACCAAATTCTCCCTAATCCTCTGTTTGCTGTGGCTGAACGGGTTGCCCTCCAACCAAGTGGGTGGCCCTCCTCTGAACCCTCTCAAGGCAGGCCCCATCCTTCTTAAACTGCGGTGCCCAGAACGGGACGCAGTACTCCAATTGAGGCTGGACCAAAGTCATGTAGAGGGGAAGTATCACCTCTCTGGACTGGCTTGAGATGCATCTTTGCATGCACGACAAGGTGCGATTAGCCTTGCTGGCTGCAGTCTGGCACTGGCGGCTCATGTTCATCTTGGAGTCAGTAATGCATCATGAAGGTATCAAATTTATGCCTAATTAGTTACTGCACAGTAAGGCACATGTAGACACCTTACTGGGCAGAAACACTTTGTGTGTGGACTGACTTGGGACTAACTTTAGTCCCAAGTCAGTTCATATACAGCGTTAATGTGCTTCAACACCTGCACGTGTAGACACCGACCTATTCCCGCTTACTGTGCAGTAACTTACTGCACAGCACATTTAAGCCAGTATAAATGCATGTGTAGACATTTCTGCAGTGCATTAAAAAAACTCATCTTCATAACTGCAACATGCTTATGATACCCCCATGCTATCTAAGCAGTTATGGTGGAAAGAAGATAAAGCTCCTTTTTCATCAAGGCTGTTCTCACTGCAGGCATGTGAAGAAACAAGAGAGGATGCTCAAATAATATCCTCACTGTACCAGTTGCCTCCCATCTCACACAGATTTATTATCCCTTAGAGCAAGGCAGGAAGTCGTTCACTTTGGAACTGAATTTTGAAATGTGACTTATTAGAGCCAAACCCTCCTTCAGTAGAGATAATTTTTTGCTTTGGGCTCAGATCAGAGTCTGTCTCTGCTCCTTTCTAAAATAACTGTTGGAGAAATATGAAGTCAACACAAAAGTTGACTGGTGAACTTATAAAAACCTGATGGGGGTGAGGGTAGTTGTTCAGAGCACTCTGGAGCACTGGGGAAGCTGTGTCCATCCAAAACAACGCACATGTGAATACAGCCAAATACAGACTTAAACTTCAACAAGGGACACAGGGCAGACCTATGGAGTAGTAGGCTATGTTCTGAAAGCAATGACTCGTAAAATGATTTAGAGACTATAGGAGACAAGGATTTCAGCAGAAACTCCCAGTGTGCAATCTTGGGACAATGATTATTGGAAGTCTAAACAGAGAAGCAGGGAATCAGAGTACCTCCCTATATAGCACTGGTGAACCTGGTACTGAAATGCAGTTATGATAGGCACAGTTTAGAAGAGGACTCTGAAAAATGAGAAGAGATACAGGATAAACCACACAGATAATTTGGAGTCTGAAGAATATGCCTCCCAGTGAGAAACTTAAAGAGCTCAGTCTCTTAAGGGTATCTGAAAGAAGATTGAAAGGTGACATGATTGCAGTATATAAGTGCTATCACCAGCAGAAATACAGGCATGAGAGGGTTGTTTCATTTAGTGGAGAAAGATGCAATCTATCCTGGAAAGTTAACGCAGCAGAGTACCGACAATCCATCAAGTTCTTCAGGTAAGATGGGGACACATTTTGGGTACAGACAGCAGAGAAGCCAACATGGGGGGAAGCTCTTTGTAATGGGGAGGAATTAACTGAGAAGCTAAAGGTAGAAGGCAACATGGTTAGAGTGATCACAAAATAATAGAGTTCATGATCCTAAGGAAGTGAAGAAAGGAGAACAGCAGAATACATTTTGGAAAAGCAGATGTTAACCAACTCCGAGAACTGGTGGGCAGGATCCCATGAGAGACGCGTCAAAGGGACGAAGGAGAATTGGTTGTTCTTAAGGAAACAATACGAAGGGCACAAATGTGTGTTGCACTGGTGCAAAGGAAACTATGAGCACTTCTTTCAATGGTTTCATTGTTTAAAAGAAATCTTACAAAAAGTGGACTCTTGGACACAGCATCTGACCCAGTAGGCCATAGCCTATGAAAGTGCATGCCCCTCTGAAAAAGTTGCTTAGCATCTTGCCCTGCCTTCAATATTAATTTGGGTAAGAGTCTAGTAAGAGAACCTAGAAACAAAACCAGGAAAACCAGGGTATTAACTGAGACACAGCCAGCAATGGACATAGCAGGTAACAAAAAGAGTATGCCATAAATAGGTTATTAGTAAGAGGAAGGCCAAAGCCTTCCTGGATAGGGAAGGGAAGCTAATAATATTACTATGTAGAGAAGGCTTCCAAAAAAGGATGCTTGTTAGATGGCTGGCAAAATTAGCATTAAGGAAAGTGGGGGAGGTGCAGGGCTCAAAATAAAGGAAAAGCAAGTTTCTGAATCAGCAGACCCTGACAAGATGCACCTTAGCAGACTCAAGGTATTGACTGAACTAATTGCAGCACCATCAGCTAATAGCTTTGATTGGCTAATACCATAATACCAGGGAGTCAGATGAAGCCGCAAAAGACTGGAAGAGGCAAACTGAAATGTCTGTCTTAAAAAAAAAGAATAGGAAGAAAGGAAGATCCATAGAATTATAGCCTGAGGCCTTCAGTGCCGGAAAGATCATGCAGCATGCAATCAAGGAATCTATTTCTAAGCACTTCAGGTAAAAATAAAGTGACAAAGAATAGACAAGATGGATTTTTCAAGGGCAAGTCATGATGAACCAACCTAATTTCCATCAATAACATGATGGGCTTTCTGTCATGGGGGAGCAGGGGCTGTGATATACCTTGTCTTTAGACAGGCTTTTGACACTGTTTCCCATAACACTGTTTTGGGTAAGCTGAGGCTGGGGTTTTCAATCTTTTTTAGCAAGTGTACTCCTTCTGGTGGCAGTGGCTGGATGCAGTGGGGAGAGGGTGGGGGGCTCCCGCCGCCGCCCACCTCCCACCACCCCACACCGCTGCCACCGCGCCGCACTTTCCCAAGGCCATTCGCACGTGTGACTGCAGGCTGCTGATGGGCCGTGCACCCGGACAATCCCATGCCTCCCATCAGCAGCCTGCAGAGCCACACGTGCAACCAGCCGTGGGAAAGCAGTGTGCAGTGGCAGTGGTGTGGGGCAGTAGGCAGTGGCAGCGTACCCCATGTAACCTTTCCAAGTCCCCGTAGCAGCATGCATATCCCCGGTTGACAACCCCTGGGTTAAGGAAGCATGGGGTAGATTAAATTACTACCATGCGGCTGGGTCTACGTGAGCTGTGGACTGCGCGGTTACTGTGCAGTCATTTAGTACTTATGCATAAGGAAGTACCCAATGATTCGCAGTAACCAGCATTGCTGCACAGTAGCAACAAGCAGTTGCTTGCCCATCACAGTTAATGCCCGCCAAAGCTACTGCACGGTAGCGTCTCATGTCGGCTCACCCTGTGAATACATAACTGGTTGCATAACTGTTTAAAGAGCAGTCTGTGCAAGCCCAGTGTCAAATGAGAGCCTGCATCTCTCTGTATCTTATTCTGTATCTAGTTCTGTCCAGTATTTTCCCCACTGATTCAGAGGATGTGACTGGATGATACCAAACTGAGTGTTGCTGCAGGAACATCAGGTGACAAAGTTTGGATTCAAAATGACATGAAGGAAAAGGCTCTGAAATAGGTAGGATGAAATTCAACAGGGACAAATCAAAGCACTGTACACGCCTTGAGAAGGGGCTTGGACTAGAAGACCCTCTGAAGTCTGTTTTAGTCCTGTTTTTCCTACAGTTCTGTAAGAGAAACTGATGACTAGAAGCTGAAGTCAGATAATTCCTTTATTATTTCTATAGTTTCATAGTTTCTAGGGTCAGAAGGGACATGAGCAGATCACCTAGTCCGACCCCCTGCCATGGCAGGAAAGAGTACCGGGGTCAAACGACCCCAGCAAGATGTTCATCTAACCTCCTCTTAAAGCCCCCCAGGGTAGGAGCCTGCACCACTTCTCTTGGGAGTTGGTTCCAGACCCTAGCCGCCCTGACCGTGAAGTCGCGCCTCCTGATGTCTAACCTAAACCTGCCCTCTGCCAGCTTGTGACCGTTATTCCTGGTCACTCCTGGCAGTGCTCGGGGGAACAGGGACTCCCCCAATGCCTGCTGGTCCCCCCTGACCAGTTTGTAACAGGCCACTAGATCCCCCTCAGCCTTCTCTTGTGGAGGCTGAACAGGTTCAGGTCCCGTCGCCTCTCCTCGTAGGGCCTGCCCTGCTGTCCCTGACCATGCGAGTGGCCTCCTCTGGACCCTCTCCATGCTGTCCACATCCCTCCTGAAGTGTGGCGCCCAGACCTGGATGCAGTCCTCCAGCAAGGGCCCCACATTACCCCCTTCTTTTTACCCCCTACGTATTTAAAAAAGGACTTCTTATTATCCTTAATCTGGGAAGCTAGTCCCAGTCCCATCTCCGCCTTGGCCTTCCTAACTACCCCCCTACATCCTCGAGCAACTACAGAATAGTCCTCCCTGGAGATGACCCCTTCTTTCCATTGGGTGTAAGCCTCCTTTTTTTAGTGTTGGGAGCTGGAAGTGTTTGCATTTCTAATGCTGTGTGTCTGAAATGAAGATCTTCTCTAGCTGGGCGTCCAGCTTCCAGGGCTGGATAAATCAGAGGAGGTCTATTGACTTTGAGTGGCGTCACTGAAAGGCCTTATTTACCTGCTGTAAATAACAGGGTGGATAACACCATGATTCTCTGCTTGGGGTCAAAAATCTCCTGAACTGCCTACCACTAAGTCTCTCTCTGGGCATCTTTCTGTTGCATTTATGGAGCATCCCAAGCTAGCGCAATGCCACAGTTCAGTGGAGCCATGCCACTTTTCCCAAATTCAGGTTCTGGCTCTAATCTCCAAGGACTGATGAAATTTCGGAGCCTAGACAGTGGTTCTCAGCCTTCTTGGACTCAAAGCACCCCTTGTTAGACTCAAGGTACCCCTTGGAAAATGCCAGCTTTCGTTATTCTTATATAGCGTAATTCTTTTGTTGCAAAGAACTCTGAAAGGCCACAACAAGACAGAATAGTTTTCACGTTATGGATTACTATTTGAAGTCTTGTGAATCATGTTGGCCCAACAAACATTGCTAACACTGAGTGACACCCTTGATAGGATCTCAAGGCACTTCAGAGGGCTGTGGCACCCTGGTTGAGAATCAGTGTCCTAGAGCAAAAGAGGACCGTGACAACTAATTTCCATGAGAGTTGGAATTCTTACCAACCGGCGCGTTTTTATTTTCTGACACCACTTCTGAGCTGAAATTCATGCTTTCATACTTTAAACTTGGTGAAGCCCAGATGCAGTCGATAAATATGCACTGCCCTTTTTCATTTCTTCTTAGCTGGGTGCTCTCACTGGTGAGATGTGAGAGAACAACTCATGGCCAGGTGGAAAGATGAAAAAAATCAGTGTATGAATAACATAAAGGGGTGTGAGCACTTCATTTGGTAAGAATAGAGCATGTCGGTGGCAAGCAGTTATAATTGGCATCTCGCCTCTGCAAAGTGACACGAGTGCAATTTAGATTTTCTTTCTCATGAAACATGACTTTAGTGAAAAAAAAAAAGCAGCACCACTAACAAGAAGGAAGAGTGAGAAAAGGCTGGAAGCTATAAGTTAGTTAACATATACTGGGATGGGCTGCCTAGCATCAGTTGTGACAAGGCTTGTCCCTGTTGTCCACAGAAAATTCCCCCCCTTAGGGAAAGGACTTTCCCACTTCTAGGCCCATTTCTGAACTCTAACAATGACCCTATGGTGCATCGTAAGCAGGGATCCTAGTTTTCTCTGAAAAAAAAAATCCCCAATTTTCAGAATAAAAAATAACCCCAAATCCACATTTTCTGTGATTAGAATGAAACACACACACATATAATACATACAAACACCCACACACACACACACACTA
>NW_017728947.1:114893870-114903436 GCF_001723895.1 Crocodylus porosus | reverse complement strand
GTCTTCCTGGACTTCCGGAAGACTTTTGACACTGTCTCTCACCCCGTTCTCATTAAGACATGCACCTAAATCACCGTAAGGCAGACAAGGGACTTTGAGTAGATGTGATATCTACAGAGTAGCTGGAAAAAACATTTTGGCAAGCTTTCAGGTGCAGTCACCCTTCGTCACGCATAGAGAGTCTCTGATGTTAACTTTCCATTTCAGATGGCAAAATTTGATGATCTCTTCCATTTTGCTGTGTTTTTGGTTGTAGCTGTGTTTTTTCTAATTACTCAGTTGATCTAATAAAGCATATCACATCTACACAAAGAACATTGCCTGCCTATGTCTTTAGACAAACACAACTACAACTAAATCACCTTAATGCACCTTAAACAAAGGCGCGTTAAGTTCAGGCACATGCAACTACACATGTAGACACACCCACTGAGTCATATCCCCTCTGGCTTATTCTCCAGCCCCCCCCTATAATTTCCCTCTTGGCTGCACAGTGAGACTTTCAACAGGCAAGGTAGGCAATGCCTAGACCCTTGCAGTTAACCTGTTAGTCTGAAGTTAAGTAGAAAGCTGTGTGGATTCGCATCTATGCTATAAGGTGCAAATCTGCATTGCTTTCTGCCTTACCTGATGGTTGGAGCACTCTTCTGGGAGTGGGGAAGATGTAAGTTCAGAGGGGATCTAAAACCTGGGTCTCCCATTTCTCAGCCAAGTGCCCTAACTACTAGGCTACGGACTGAAAGGGGGAAGCGTCACCACCTCTCATGGTGGACACAGAGTCGTTCAGGGGAAGGACATAAATCCATGTACATGGCCCTAAATCCCACTTATGTGGCTGCATAAATGCTTCTTACCCATCCATGGGTGACGTTGTATTTGGGCCCGTGTGTACAGGTGCTTTGGAAGTCATTTTAATAGACAAGCTGGACTTTGCTACTGTCGATAGAGACTCCAGTGATGGAGCGTGCCTTCCGGATGACCAGCTCTCCGGCATGCAGTAATACCCTGTGAGCTATGCTAGAATAAGACACCACATTTGCCCTGTCGCAGATGGCACATTGGATTTGACACGGCCCCGTTCACGAGTCCCCCGTGATTTAATTTATCTGTGCTGCCGGGGGAAAGCGTGCTTGTGGCATGAGCAGTCAAACAACACTTTCTCTCCTTGTAAAAATGACATTAAAGCCTGGCGCAGCCAACAGTGAAATGAAACGGGCTCCCTGACATGCCATTGGGATGGCAACATGACAGGGACAGGGCTGTTAATGACAGCCTTCCTATTGTCCGTTCGATACGGACAAGCCTTGCAGAAGGTGAAAATAAGCAGCAGGATGTCGTCGCCGGAGGGCTGTTAATTCAGGTCACTGGCTTCAGTTTTGTTAACACTCGATCCGGCTGAAAGACGGCGGGTTTGCTCGTTCCAAACCTTGATCACCCGCAGGCAAACGACCTGGACTCCCCTCATTCTGCTGCCTCTTGATGCGGACCAGCACAGTGTGCAATACTCGGCAAGAGCCCATTATTATTATAAGCAGGTACAAACTCCAGAGCAACTCGGGACCTTGGTCCATGCCAGCATACACCTTTCACAATCAGAAAGGCTCGGATAAAATTCATAACAAGCCCGCCTGTTCTGCTGGTCCTTTCTCCCCCGCCAAAGCACCCACACAGCGGAAAAAACGCCAACCGAACAAAAAATACGAGCCAGTTTAATTAGCGAGGCAAAGAAATATTCTGGCTTCCCTCCAGATAGGAACACCTTAATTACGGTATCAGACTCCCTCCCTGATAAGTTTGTGAAGTTGTTATGCCGGATGAAACCAATGGGCGTTCCCCCCCGCTTCAGCCATGAGCGGCGCAGCCTGCAGCGGCTTCTGTTTCAGTTATTTCTTTGCTGTTTCTTCATTAAAGCCTTTGCTTGACACTTACGCAACCCCTTTATCTTGCCTATGTCAAAGAAGCACAGAATTGGCTGGCGCCAGCAAAACATATGGCGGTGTGAAATTTTCAGACGGAGCCTGCAAGAACCTGGATGCTTCTGTGCCCAGGGAAGTGCTACAAGCGCTAAATTTAGCATTGCCAAGTGTTTGGGGAAAGATTACAGTCATTTGAACCTTTGCGGTGACTTCAGTGCTAGTTGGACAGGGAAGAATAATGTGGGGGGGAGGCACTATTTAATCAGCTTTGCAAGTGGTTTCTTAAAACAGACCTTTTCATCCCGAAGGAGCCTCAGTAAGCAGTATGTGGCAATACAGTGGCGACATATTTACCATTTTCAGGGGAAGCTAAGATTTATAAGCCTAGCTAGCACCTTCGCTTGCAGAGGTAGGAGAGAGAAACCAAGTCTCTGAAATATAGCATGCTGCTGCTTAACCTTAAATGAGACCTTTGCAATTCTCCGTGGCCTGATTCCCCAACATACAGGGCACCTACAGACTTCAGTCTAAATCAGGGTTGCTCACCTTCTCTCAGAGCCAGGCCAGAAGGTATAACCTGCTCTGTATGGACATGTTGGGCCCCAGGTCCCTGCTGGAGAGACGGTGATCTGGTATTTTTACCATCTCCAAGAAGGTGCCAGTGACTTGATAGAGCCAACAGGTGCCTGGGTTTTAGGACGGGGTGATATGAGTCAGATGGTATAAAATGATGTTGCCTTACTGACTTCAGCCTACATGCTTTGATTTTTATTTGCTGAGGAGCTGCCTAGACTTTTGCAAAGTGTTTTGAGAGTCTTCAGGGTAGAGGGCACTTTGCAAACATTGGTTAATGCTGGAACGGAGCATGCCTAACCCCTGTGGTGTGGCTAGAAGGAGCCACCAGCTTCACCCACTCATCTCCTGCTCCCTCTTTCACCTCTTCTTTTTTAATTGCATGGATTGCTTTGCCCCAGACTTGACTAGTTTGACCAAATAACCTCCCCCAAAGTCTGGAAAACTTGAATCTAGTGGTTTTCCAAAGAGTTTTGCACATTAATTGCAAGGACAGAGCACTTGAATACCTGATCATTACTGCACACCTGCATGATCAGTTAGGCAGGTGATCTGTGCTCTTTGGATCAATAATCTGCTTGGCTGGTTGGGTGGCACCAACATGAGTCCTACAACTATTATTTTAACTAGTTCAGGGGTAAGAGCATAGGGAGCGTTGCAGCAGGTATATCCCCACCCCCCCCGTGCTTGTTTAACTGGCATGCCTATCAAAGAAACCAGTTTGTTTAATAAAACCTTTTACTGGAGCAACTCGAGTTGGGAGAGCTATTCTGAGAAACTTTTGGGCACAAAAGGTACTTTCTCAGGTCAAGAAAGAAGCAGAGACAAGCCTAAGCCAAGTATTAGTGAAACAATGACTTAGGTGTCTGTCTCAGCTTCCTTCCCTGACGTGAGGAAGGATGCTTTGTTTTCAAAAGCTTTTGTCTAGGATTTCTCCCAGACCTATAGCTGGCCCAATAAAAGATGCCGCCAAATAACTCTTGCTTCTTGTAGGTTCCCAGCTACACCACCTCTCTGACCCTACTCCTGCCATCGAAGGGAACTGACTGCACACGAGGGCAGACCTGAGTGATCCTTCACCCCGTGACAGACGCGCCTCTACCCCGCTGCATTCGCGTGGGAATCCAAACCTGCAGCAGAGGATGGGGTGGGTAACAGTGATATGAATCCCTTCTGTTCATTTGAAATCAGAATGCTTGATAGAGGTGATATCGTTTATTAGAGCAACTAGATATTTGCAGAAAGTTTTATTTGCAAGTTCCGGGCACACACGCCCTTCTTCAGGCACAGTAGAGTGCAAAGATTATAACATTTCTCCCAGGTGGAAATCAAAATTTATATTTCATAGGTGTTGTAAGATCTCCCAGTTGGAAAAGTTCATTTTATGTAAATTAGGCTCAGATAAAAGTTAGAGCACTCTATTTTACCTGTTGTTCATTTGGGCTTTCATGCCGCGCTCTCTTGCTTTGATCGGGCTGTGTGTGTAGCTGCTGTGAACAGCTCGTCCTCACGCACTGAATGCTGTTTGGAAAAGCTTTCCTGCTGAAGAGAGAGAGAGAGAGAGTTGCACTGTCTTACTTGGTGCCCACCACGCTTCTTGCATTGTTTTGCACGTTATACCTCCACTGTCCTTGAGGAATCGACCTGAATGGACATCCAGCTGCTGCATTAACGAAGAGCATGTGCATTCCCGTAAGCTAAGGGGGGGGGCGGGGGCAGCACAACATCCACGTGCCTTTCTCATGAAGAGCGAGCTACCCAGCACAGCAGCAGCAGGAAGCAGAGGACACACATTGCTGCCATTCGTTGTTATGATGGATAGAGCGAGCCTGATTTATAATCACCAGTGCCACATAGACACTTGCCCTTGTCCACAAGCTATGAGAGGCTGTAAGAATAAAGGAGACAAATGGCAAGGTGCTTCAGCTGCAGAAATAATTAGTTTGCCTTCCAGACGTGTACAAACAAACCATATTTTCCCATCCCTCCCCAAACTCGGCATTGGTTTCCCAGAAAGAGGGGCTGGTTGTTTAGGATCTGACTTGGAAGGACAGAAGCACATGCTATATTTTTGCGTGTTGGATAGCATAAATCTAAGCGCACACTTTTGCATCCCTTTGCGATTGTTGGAACAGCCCTCTCCACCTGCAGGCGACGGTGGTAGCCTTTTAAAAAAGAGCAGTGGGTTTTCTCTGCCCTAACGGCACACTGGCTTTTTGGTATTTCTCTGCATTGGGTTAGTGAAGAAACATGTAAGGGAGATATGTATTCTCTGCCTTGCTACAGTCAGATCCTCCCTGCATCATTTCCGATGGTTTCTCTTTCCTTTAAGCTGTCTTGATTTCTGAGCACAGTTTTGCATGTTGGAGCATTACATTTTGGGGAAGGAGCATAGCACACCCCTATCACCATGAGAGGGCATCGCTCGAGGCAGGTCAATATGTGCATAGCCTTGCACTGACACAGGTAATCTCGTAAACGGAGTCCTGTGTCCAGGTTTGGGCCCTCCGATACAGAAAGGATGTGGGCACATTGAAGAGAGTCCCGCGGAGGGCAATGAAAATGGTTGTGGGGCTGGGGGACAGGACTGGTGAGGAGAGGCTGAGGGAAATGGGTTGACTGAGTCTGCAGAAGAGAAGACCGAGGGGGATTGAAGAGCAGCCTTCACCTCCCTGCAGGGGGGCTGCAAAGAGGATGCAGCTGGGCTGGTCTCAGTCGGGGCAGATGACGGGACAAGGGGCAATGGGCTCTGGCTGCAGTAGGGGAAGTTGAGGCTGGATATTAGAAAGAACTTTCTCACTATGAGGGTGGTGAAGCACTGGAAAGAGTTACCAAGACAGATGGTGTAATCTCCATCCTTGGAGGTTTTTAAGGCCCAATTAGACAAAGCCTTGGCTGGGATGATGTAGTTGGTGCTGGCCCTGCTTGGAGCAGGAGGTTGGACTAGATGTGACCTCCCGAGGTCCCTTCGACCCGCGTTTTCTATGATTCTGTGATTAGCTGGCACTTAGCTACTCTGGCCACCAGATCCAGAGAAACCCCTAACAAAAGGAGAGCAGGATGGATGGACTGACGGATGGATATTATGCCTTGACCCTCTCCAGCTAAGACTGACACTTCAGTAGGTACTGCCACTCTCAGCTCCTGCTTTCCATTTCATGAAGGGGGCAACGATGGTAATTGGTGCCTGGTAATATTACATCTGCTGTCCAGCTCTCTCAGTGAACACGTTGCTGGTGGAAAGTGAGGGAGTAGAAAGCGGTTTGGGCAAATGCTGCGGAGAAGGCATATTGACAACTGCACTGCAGTCCTGATCCACCCACCTCCCCTCGTGGCTCCATGGTCCCCACTGCCCTCTGCCTACTTTTGATGGGACCCCGTGGAGCACTGCTAATTAACTTCACTTCTGGCAGTCCCAGCCCTGAGCTTCTCTTCATCAGGGCAAGATGGCAACGCCTGACTGTGTGACATGGGTGAGGATAAGATGGTCACATGAAAGTCTAATCATGAAGGACAAGTGTATAAATCCATTGTCCCTGAACTCCATGATTTTATCACCAGGAATGCAGGAGAAGGCTCAGGCAAGTGGGGAAAGAGTTAAGTTGGTTTTCCCTAGTTTGGGGCCTTGTTTGCCTGGCTGCTGCCCAAGGAAATACAGTCACAGCCACTGTTTCTTGACCGGCGACCTATGCACAAAAGGGCCGAGTGCTCACAGCAACCATTGGGTTTGCTGGACACTGAACACATGCCATGTTAATAATGCTAAACAGACAGAAAAATCCCACCTGAAGTAGCTCAGACCAGATACCCACAACTGGTACCTGCAACCTGTACCATGCCACAGCTCTCCATCTGCAATACTGCTGCTGTGTCAATATGAAAGTCCCAAAAGAAGAGCAGGAAATCTGTTTTGGGAGCAGAGTTTGAAGAATTGGCAGTAAATAGTACTCGGCGACTAGTCCTCAACAGCTCAATGTCCAGCTGGGAGGAGGCAGCAAGCAGGGCTCCCCAGGGGTCTGCTCTGGGTCCAGTATCATTTAATATCTTCACTAATTATTTGGATGATGGGACGGAGGCCATGCATGTGGATGGCTCCAAGTTGGGTGGAGTTGCAGATACTCCAGAAGGCACAGCTAGGATCCAGACTGTCCTGGATAGACCGGAGGAAATAGTTTGCAGTCAATGAGATGTGATTCAACAAGGACAAACGCACTTGAGATGGAATAACTGCATGCACAAATACAGGCTGGGGAATGACTGCCAGGCTGCAGCACGATGGAGAAGGATGACCTAGGAGCTGCTGTGGAGCATAGGCTCATTATGAGCCAGCAGTATGTTCTGGTTGCAAAAAAGGCCAACAGCAGCCTGGGCTGTATTAACAGGAGTGCCACTTGCAAATCCAAGGATGTGATTCTTCTGCTCTATTCAGGTATGGTGAAGTCTCACCTGGAGTCCGGCATCCAGTTTTAGGCCCCACCATTCAAGAAGGACGCGGGCAGTTTGTAAAGGGTACGGCACAGGGCAAGAAAAATGATTCGGGGCCTGGCAAGCAAGATGTACAAGGACAGGCTGAAAGAAGTAGGGTTATTACATCTGGAGAAGACTGAAGGAGGATTTGATGACAGTCTTTAAATATCAGAGAGGATGGAGGTGGGCTGTATTTTGTGACTACATGGGGCAGGACTAGGAGCCACAGCCTCGAGCTGCAGCAGTGGAAATTTAGGTTGGAGGGTGGCCTTTTTTCTTTGAGGATGGTCAAGCACTGGAGCAGGATGCCCGGAGAAGCTGTGCAATCTCCATCCTTGGAGGTTTTCAGGAGCAGGTTGGGTGGGTATTGGATCACACACAACCTCATTACAAGAGCAAGAGTCTGAACCTTGCAGCAATGAACAGAGTCTGCTGGAGCAATCAAAAGAAAGGCTATTCTGGTGCAAAAGGCAGACTGCTGTTTTAAGAGACAGTGTTAATGAACCTCCTCATGTAAATGATTTCAATTAGCAGGAGGGACAGGAGATGACAGGGCTTTTAACCAAGAGGCATTTTCTTCCTATGGGCTTTATTTTAGAGCAGCATTGTAAAAATGATCCGAAGTCTCCCATCTCGGGGAGATGCAATTAAGAGACTGCAGCCATCGAGCCATGAGTGACATGCAACATTCGTTCTCCACCTCGAGCCGTGATGCACATTGGCAGCTGCAGCTCGAGACAGCCATTCAGCTCCTCCCAGGGCAGCAGCACTGGGAAAGCAAGTCCTGACCCACCTCCATCCAGAGCAGGAGGTTGTGGTGTCCCTCACTGCTGCTCCCCTTATTTACGACCAGTCCAAGCAGCACCAGTTGAAATCAGCTGCCTCTGGTATAATAGGCACCAGGTTTCTTATGGAAATAGAGCGGACACAGGAAGGAGTTGTGCTCTCCCATCACAGATGGAGAAGGCCAAGAGGTCAGCTCTGGAGTGAGGAATGAATGCAAGTTTCCCGAGTCTGGGGCTAATGTCGAAATGACAAGACCGCATCTCTCCTCCTCCTGCTCCCAGCCCCAGAGCTGCTCTGCATCTGGGCTGCCCTGGCACGCGTATTGCTAGTGCAATGAGGAGGACCTGCAGAGCAATGCATCTGTTACCCAGCCACTGCTGCTTTCTGGGCCCCCTGCCTCTAAACACCACGAAGAGTTTTATGTGGACTGAGACATAGCTTGATCCTGGCTAAGCCATCACATATCACCTGGATGGCTAGGTTAGTGGCATTGTGTGTCCTTGGGGGGCATGCAAGGAAATGGTCGGGCAGCAGGTTTGGAACAAGTGGGAGGACGGAAATTTTATTGCATAGAGGGGGTCACTAGCATGTGGCACTCCCTGCAGAGACCAGCAGAGACTGGGCAGTCTTACATTAAATAAGGCCATCACCACAGCAGTTAGGACCGTTACCTGATGTCAGGTGGGCGAGGACTTGTGGTCGTGTAGGGCATGGATCACTTTACACAAGCTCTGTTTTCCTTAGTCTTTCTCTAAACCCAAGTCACTGCATCCCCCAGGCCACAAGGTTACTCCCAGGCGAAAGCTGGATGTGGTTGTGGCAGCATCTTGAGCAGGGCAAAACCTAACCCCACTGCTGACACACATCTCCAGTGGTGCCCCATGCCCCAGATGTTGGCAGCAGGCCTCACCCCTCCAAGCCCTGCGTACCACATGACGTGGCTGTGTGACTCATGAATTTGACAGCCTGGCTCTGAAGCACCTGCTATTCACTCCTTTCAGAGACAGAAACCTGATCTGCATGGACCTTTATGTTGACCCAGCAAGTGTCAAGCATTTAGGATTGTGCTGGCTCTGGGCCAACCCAGCCCATCATAGCGTGCGCCAAGATGCAGCAACAAGATGCAGTTCTGGCTACTGGAGTGGTCCCTCGGTGGGGAAGTGAAGCTAAGTAAGAGCTGAAGCAGCCCTGAGGCTGCTCTAGCTTGAGCCAGCCCTCATCCCAGCCAAAAATGGAGATGGAGTAGGGCTGTTAGGTATGTCATGGAGTCAGCTTTGTGATTACATTGCATCCTGTGCTGACTTGGATTTGCCAGCACAAAGGACTGTGGCCCTTTGTGTGTGTGCAACTGAAGAGGGAGGTCACTGGTGATATGGTAGGGTGGGGCAGCCTAACATGTTCATTTCTAATTGGCAAGAAGTTGAAGGAGCTGCCTCTTGCCATGCAGTCAACATGGAGAATCAGAAACAAACTGGGACACTCAGGGGGTGTCTACACATGCATTTACGCCAGCTTAAATTTACTGCATAGTAAATTACTAAACAGCAAGCAGGAATAAACTGGCGTGTACATGTGCAGGCGTTAAAGTGCTTTAACGCTGTGTGTAAACTGACTTGGGACTAAAGTTAGTCCACACATAGTGTTTCTGCACAGTAAGACATCTACACATGCATTACTGTGTAATAATTAGTCAGGAATGATGCAGGTATCAAATTTACACTCAAGTCAGCATAAGTTGTCATATTTACTGTGCAGTATGGGCATGCATGTGTAGATGCACACCCGTACTGCACAGGCATTTTGGTTACTGCGCCATATATGCAC
>NW_017728947.1:114882789-114893770 GCF_001723895.1 Crocodylus porosus | reverse complement strand
GTGATGCACATTGGCAGCTGCAGCTCGAGACAGCCATTCAGCTCCTCCCAGGGCAGCAGCACTGGGAAAGCAAGTCCTGACCCACCTCCATCCAGAGCAGGAGGTTGTGGTGTCCCTCACTGCTGCTCCCCTTATTTACGACCAGTCCAAGCAGCACCAGTTGAAATCAGCTGCCTCTGGTATAATAGGCACCAGGTTTCTTATGGAAATAGAGCGGACACAGGAAGGAGTTGTGCTCTCCCATCACAGATGGAGAAGGCCAAGAGGTCAGCTCTGGAGTGAGGAATGAATGCAAGTTTCCCGAGTCTGGGGCTAATGTCGAAATGACAAGACCGCATCTCTCCTCCTCCTGCTCCCAGCCCCAGAGCTGCTCTGCATCTGGGCTGCCCTGGCACGCGTATTGCTAGTGCAATGAGGAGGACCTGCAGAGCAATGCATCTGTTACCCAGCCACTGCTGCTTTCTGGGCCCCCTGCCTCTAAACACCACGAAGAGTTTTATGTGGACTGAGACATAGCTTGATCCTGGCTAAGCCATCACATATCACCTGGATGGCTAGGTTAGTGGCATTGTGTGTCCTTGGGGGGCATGCAAGGAAATGGTCGGGCAGCAGGTTTGGAACAAGTGGGAGGACGGAAATTTTATTGCATAGAGGGGGTCACTAGCATGTGGCACTCCCTGCAGAGACCAGCAGAGACTGGGCAGTCTTACATTAAATAAGGCCATCACCACAGCAGTTAGGACCGTTACCTGATGTCAGGTGGGCGAGGACTTGTGGTCGTGTAGGGCATGGATCACTTTACACAAGCTCTGTTTTCCTTAGTCTTTCTCTAAACCCAAGTCACTGCATCCCCCAGGCCACAAGGTTACTCCCAGGCGAAAGCTGGATGTGGTTGTGGCAGCATCTTGAGCAGGGCAAAACCTAACCCCACTGCTGACACACATCTCCAGTGGTGCCCCATGCCCCAGATGTTGGCAGCAGGCCTCACCCCTCCAAGCCCTGCGTACCACATGACGTGGCTGTGTGACTCATGAATTTGACAGCCTGGCTCTGAAGCACCTGCTATTCACTCCTTTCAGAGACAGAAACCTGATCTGCATGGACCTTTATGTTGACCCAGCAAGTGTCAAGCATTTAGGATTGTGCTGGCTCTGGGCCAACCCAGCCCATCATAGCGTGCGCCAAGATGCAGCAACAAGATGCAGTTCTGGCTACTGGAGTGGTCCCTCGGTGGGGAAGTGAAGCTAAGTAAGAGCTGAAGCAGCCCTGAGGCTGCTCTAGCTTGAGCCAGCCCTCATCCCAGCCAAAAATGGAGATGGAGTAGGGCTGTTAGGTATGTCATGGAGTCAGCTTTGTGATTACATTGCATCCTGTGCTGACTTGGATTTGCCAGCACAAAGGACTGTGGCCCTTTGTGTGTGTGCAACTGAAGAGGGAGGTCACTGGTGATATGGTAGGGTGGGGCAGCCTAACATGTTCATTTCTAATTGGCAAGAAGTTGAAGGAGCTGCCTCTTGCCATGCAGTCAACATGGAGAATCAGAAACAAACTGGGACACTCAGGGGGTGTCTACACATGCATTTACGCCAGCTTAAATTTACTGCATAGTAAATTACTAAACAGCAAGCAGGAATAAACTGGCGTGTACATGTGCAGGCGTTAAAGTGCTTTAACGCTGTGTGTAAACTGACTTGGGACTAAAGTTAGTCCACACATAGTGTTTCTGCACAGTAAGACATCTACACATGCATTACTGTGTAATAATTAGTCAGGAATGATGCAGGTATCAAATTTACACTCAAGTCAGCATAAGTTGTCATATTTACTGTGCAGTATGGGCATGCATGTGTAGATGCACACCCGTACTGCACAGGCATTTTGGTTACTGCGCCATATATGCACGTGTAGATGTGCCCTCAGTGGCCCGTGCGCACCTCCTATGCATTTCCAGCTCCGTGTCACTGTCTAGCAGGATGAACCTCTGAGCAGAGGAAAGATCTGGGCTCACACACACGCATCTGGTTCGGCTCCTCTGTATTTCAGCACAACAGAACTAGTAATAGCTTCAAAGTGCCTGTTTCATTTATGTTCCTAAACAATATGATCTCAACCTCCGAGGCATTAAGCAGAAAGCTAATATTAATTAAACCAACCGCAGTATAGAAACACAATCTCCCTGTAAATTTTTCATTGATTAAATTCATCTCGCTGGTGCTGAAAGAAAAAAAAAAACCATTATGAGCCACACAGATGCGGCATCCGATTCATACTGATCTCAGTGACAAAAAATTGAAAACAATAAAGATAAGAAAATGAAATCTGCTGGGATTCCTTGACTGGCATGCAAGGAGACAGGGAAGCCGCTTCTGTGCAGACACACTGTCAGCTATGAGCGTGTACTGAAGGTGTTAAAGCCGCTGGAATAAAAAACCGGCGCCTGTAGTTTTGATGACCAAACAGAACAGGTCAGTAGGACCCAGGGCACTGGTCACATCAGCATAAAGAGCATCAAATGCACCTTTCTGCCTCCGTGATCTGCAGAATACAAGTCGCAAGCTGCTATAGGAAGAGGTGCTGCATTGCTCTGCTCTTGCTGTAGCAAGATGCTGTGATATTTTTGGGACCCTGGCCGTTTCCAGTCAGCTTCTTCAGAAAAAGCATGTGGGAATGCACTTTAGCGTCTCCAAATGGCCAGAATATTAGCAGCCCCTGCACAAGAATATAAGCAATGTGGCAAAGGGCTCAGTTATGGCTTCGGTCCTTTTTAACAGCCGGATCCTGCCCACTGCATGCCTATGACTCAGTACTCAAGCAGCTGATAGGGAGGAAGGAGCCACGGCGGAGCAACAGATCTCTTCCTCCTGCATACTGGGAAGATACAGGAGAGAGTTCCCCCCCTTGATGCACAATCCCTCCCACAGCTCCCGCAAGGCAGTCTGACTCCCCCTGTTTGAGGGTAGGGAGAAAACCCCTGGATGAATCCTCTGCAAACAGAATGGGAAGACATTTACAGGTGATGAAGGAGCCTCCCCCCAGCCCCGACAGCCACTGAAATCTAGAGGCCAGATTTATTAATTCCAACATAGCTCCAGAAGTGGCAAAACACAGGCAGGTTCTCGGCCTGAAAAACTTCAGAAAAACTTTTTTCCAACTACGCAGTTGGTCTAATAAAAGATATCATATCTACCCAGAGAGTATTGCCTTCAGAAGAAGACACTCCAAAATTAAACACCAACAGATTTGCAGCTGTGGGACAACAAACAGAACGGGCTTCAGCGCTTGCACATGCATCAAACCTGGAGTGACCAAGTGCAAATAAGCTCTGTTTAAAATGCACAGGCACAGACATCTGTGGGCAGCTGGGGAAGCATCTCAGCCCTTCAGAGGAATACGGTGTCATCCCTGATCCCCACCTTTAAGACCCAATCCCTTGGATAAGTATGCACATGCAGCAAAAGAGAAGTCCTGCTAGGGGGGAAAAAAATCTCAGGAAAACTACAGTGGAGAAGTTACAGCAGTGCAGATCTCACATGTTCACTTATCACGGGCAAGGCTTTTCACCCTGGGAACAGGGCAGCACCCGCTTTCCTGCCACCGCCGGGCAAAGCACTGCAATAGTGTCTGCTGCAGCAGTTACTCTGGGATAAGCATGTGTCTGCTATGGAGCCAGTGGGAACTGAGATGCGTTTTGTTCATCTCACCAGACTTAACATGCTGTATTTTAGTCTGCTCTGCCCATTGTAAACTGCTGCAGGTCCTCTTAGTGCTAAATAAATAAAGAACCATCTTTTTTCTTTGTTTTGTTTTTTTTTTTTTGCAGGGCATGTTTTCTCTTTGTCGTGTATGAAACAACACTTAAAGCAAGTTCAGAAATAGCATCCGCTGTAGCAGGCAGACGATTTCTGAGCCGCAGAAAGTGTATCGTAACCACTCAAATGCACTTGGCTAAAATAACTCCCGCAAAATGGCTTGCAAGTACAAATGGTTGGGCAGATCAATGTGGCCCAGCACAAATGACGGTAGAGGAGGACCAGGGGTTGTTTTTTTTTTAAAGAAGGTCATTGTTCGACATTCTCGAGTCTGTTTCTTCCTCACCTTTTCCTTCCTCAGGCTTGCCTCCTGCTCACAGACACAGGCTGCTGGTAACACCAAGGCACTTGTCTAGATAGGAGAACAAGTAAAGTGTCGCATTGATTTATCTGGGCTGGGAGGAAAGAAAAAAAGAAGTCAGATTTAGGGGCCAGTGGCTTAACACGGTCTTGAGAGAGGGGTCTGAGATGTGCCCCCCCACCAGCAACCAGGGCTACTTCTGTTTGGCAACCGCTGACCATCCAGTGTAAATGGTGCGATGTGTCCTAGCAGCAAGGAAAAAACCCAGGACCGCCCCCAACTGCCGGGGAGATGGGCCACAACCACTCACCCGTGGTCACACTCCCAAGGCGGGCAGCTTGGTCCCCAAAATGCTGGGCTACACCTGGCAGTCATCGCTGCCATCAGCCAGATCTCACCGTTCAGTTGGGTGTCTCTCCTAGGGTTAGGTATTTAACCAGTCAAATAAAATTCAGTCTAAAGAAACTATGAAACTATGACCAGTCAAAAATTGTTAAATGTTGCCAATAGATCCAAATAATAAACAGAAAAGGCACAAGATTTCTATGAAGAAATGTGTCAAAAAACATTTAAAAATCATATTTCTGTCAGGAAACTTTTTTTTTTTTTGGTGGAAAATTGCTATAATCTTTGACTGGTCAAAAACTATGCAGTTAGTTGACCAGCTTGCCAACCCTAACCTCTTCCCAGCGAGATCAGGATTCTGAGATGGAGGATGCACTTGAAGCTGACACTTGAGCTTTAATGAGGAACATAAAATATATATATAAGCATCAGATATATGCCTGCGCCTAGCATCCCTGACTGGCTGGCTGTAGGCACCGAGGTACTCAGGACTGCCCTTGGGAGGCACCTAGGTTTCCTCATTCACTGCATAGGAAGCCTGGACAGAGCTGCCCAAGGGACTGAGAGACAACCTGGGGTATGAGGACAGGGCTGCTTCTTCCTGAGTGCACTGGGCTCCCAAACTCATCTCCAGATGTGAATTAACCACCAATGGGAAAACAGCAATGATACTGGATGGCCAGGTCCCTTGATGTACCCATCTGCATTAAGATTATTTTAGCTATACTCGATGCTTTTGACAAATCCACACCTGCTTCCAAGAGGACACTGAAACATCGGGCAGGTCTAACATACATATAATTGCAGCCAGCCTAGGCACTGAAAACTATTTGTAGGAGCTGAGCTAATTACAGGTAAGGAAGTGTTAGGCCTCCTGCTCTTTATAAATATGCAGAGCCAAGCAGATGTGCTGTCGGCTGGTTATTACATGGCTGAACGGTAGCTGCAGTTTGATTACAAAGCTGTAGTCAGAAGTGTATCATCTAAATAGCTTTGTAATAAATCCCATGCCGCAGTTTTATTTGATTAAAATGGCTGCAAAAGAAACTGTTTTTGATGCTGTAAAATAATAACAACTTCTACAGAGCAATGCAAGGGCCAATTGAAAAGCACCCAAGGTTCTCTCTTTCTGAGCATCTTTTGTCCAGACTGGAAAGACAACGGCACAGTACCAACGTTGTCATACAGCAACACGTAGACGCGCCCACTGATGACTCTCCTGTGGACTGGAAGACTGTCATCCTCATATCAAGGGACTGCTGTTGATAACAATGAAGAAGCTTGTTGTAAGGGAGCTGAAAAAACCTGAAGGCTGAGCAGGAGGAAAGGAGGGCCTGACAGGATTGACTCAAACCTAGCAGCCTCTCCAAGTGGTGAGGACACTATGGGAAGGGCTTTGCAAGCAGGTTATGTTTGGGATTCTTTTTGCCTGGATATGTCAGTCTCTCTTCTCTCTCCAGGGTGCCTCTGCAAGCCATGGAAGTCAAGGATAAATCAGTGAACCTTGTCTTCGTAAATGTTCTGAATGATCTTCACTGCTGCTGCTTCTCTATATTTCATGAGCTGAATGTAAATGTGTGTTTATTTACAAAAACATATCCATATAAATTAACATTAATTTTTTCAAGTGCCTTGATAATACCTGCAAAAGTAAGAGCAAATCAGGTTGTTGTTTTTCCTTCTCTTTTAACATCCAAGCAGCTGTTAGAAGCTATTACATGTGTGGCAAAAAAAATAAAAATAAAAAAGGCCTAATATTCTCTGCCTTTCAGAAGAGTCTTCCAGTTAGCAAGTTCCCTGCCATTTCCTGATAATGGCCTTACATGTCTGCCTGATCTTCCAGGTCCGCCATTTGCCATATGGTTTAAAACTGTGATGAGAAACAGAGCACCTGATTTCTTGTTAAAAGCTGGACAATGCTTTTGTTAGCATGCACCAACTCACAGGGTAAATTACAGCTGCAATGTTTCAAAGACGGCATAGCGTTTCTGCCCAGCTAGGGTGTTGGAAAAAGGAGGACAGCGATGGTCACTTCAAGGGGTGCATACATACATACTAAGCTGACTTAAAATAAGGTAACTTAACTAAGCCAACTTAAGTCAAGCCACATTGGAGCATACACACCTACAGCTCCTTGAAATGGTGGCAGCCATCTTGTGAGCTAAGTCAACTTAACTAATGTGGCTCAAGCTATTACACCTCGGTGGTGCATTATCTTTCACCACATTTAACATGACTCTGCTGCACATACATGTGTCCACTCTGACAGTAAAGTTGGTTTCAAAACAGTTAAGCTGGCTGAACTGTCTGAAAGTTAGCACATGTGTATGCACCCATGGTCGTGCCCCGGTAAGGCTCTTAAATTGCAGAAATGCACAGGTTCTGAGCCTGAGTTGGCTGATGGCTAGGATCAAACTCTCACTCTCTTGAGGTTCATGGCCTGAGCTCAGAGGCACAACAGGTCAGCAGCAGTGGTGGCAATTTCTGGTTGTGGGTATAACCATGGGGCTATGGTAGCAGCTGTTATTTTCTTGCACCCTCCCCAAGTCAGCACCTGGGGCCCCTGCCCTACTTGTCCCACCTTAGCACTTTACTGTCTGGGCCTGTAACAGGGGGCCTTCTCAGGGCCGATTTGCCTTTGGCCCACCCACCTGTTTCTGGGCCAACTGCCTGCCTTCTCTCCTGCCATGCCTTGATAACATTTAATTAAGTTTTTAATTAAGCAGAAGTCTGCCCATTTTCTTGCCCCATGCCAGGGGGCGCTATCTGCAGCTCTGTAGCTCCCCTACACCACAGCCCATGCCTTGCAAATGGCGTATAGCTGTTACTCTCACCGGCCACACACTGGGCTCCAGAATCCTCCTATCAGGACCCCTCCAAGATCCCTCCATTCAGGCGGCTTAGCCTGAATGAAGGCAGGCTATCTAGCTTCCTGAAATTATTTTCCCCTCTCGGGTGTGGTTCCCCCAGGACCTTTGGCCACACAGGTCCTTGCCTCACTGTGAGAGTCTGAAGGATACCAACCTAGAGTTCAGTCTTGGCCGGGAGCACAGATCTCACTACACCAGGACATCCACACGGTGACGGGAGCTTCCCGTCTACACTGGCCCGGCTTTACCTTCTCATCAGTTGAAGCAGATTGGGACTAGTCTGCAGTGCAAGCAATATCTAGGCATGGAAAATGGAATTGAGGGAGGAGAGAAGGGAGAAGACTGGGAGCAGAAGTCACATGAGGAGGGTGGCAACATCTGGGTGAGCCTTTGGTTGGGCTCCAAAGAGGAGGTAATACTCATGTTGAGGGAGTGAAGAGGCAGTGGGAAGCTTAGTGGGGTCGGGAAACAGCACAAGTGGTGGATCCGCCCAAACTGGCTGCTGTGGGGTTCCTTCTTTCTTCCCCCCCTCCTATTGATGTCCCCAGTGTCTTCTTGAGAGCCCAGACTGGGACCTGGAATCCATCCACACAGGTGTGCCTAGAAGAAGAAGTTCCCCATCTCATTAAGCAGCAGACACCACCAATTAAGCCCTGGCAGAGGCATCAGCAACAGAGTATCCAGGGGAGTCCCGGGCAGACAGCAAGCCACTGGCAGGCTTAAAGGGGCAGTGAACTTCCAGCCATCTGGGACCGGACTTCAATGGCGTCCCGAAGGCAGGCAAAGACCAAGCCCTAGGACTTCAGTTAAAACCCAAAGGAAGGAAAAAAAGAAAAAAATGGAAGAGAGAGTAAAGAAATTGGTCTCATGTGGGTCCCTTCGTCATTTGATGCTGAGGCTTCGGGCACTAAAGCAACCCCAACAGTCGATCTGGGTGTAGGACGGGTAGTCACCACCTCCCTTTCACAAACCTCTCTTTATCAAAGTCATGGCAGGTGACAAGAAAACACACCAGACCTCATCCAAATCTACCTTAGGGGTTGCAGATACCCTCAGGGGACCAGTGAATGTCAGCAGGATATAGGGGTAGACTCCCATAGCCAGTGACTACCCAACAGCTTGGTGCATTGGCTGGGAACTCCAATGACAGCCTAGAAGAAACAGAGAGGATGGAAGTCCCCATGGCAGCACATGAGGCAGGAATGGACCCAGTCCAGCAGATACTGCATCTAATGGGACAGATCCTTTAGCAACAGCAACAACAATTGGCACAGGAGCTGGCCTTTGAAGAAAATTGAATCCAACAGCAGGGGTCTTCAAAAGGAGGCTAGATAATCACCTTGATGGGGTTGTTTGACCACAGTGCTCTTTCCTGCCATGGCAGGGGGTTGGACTCGATGATCTGCTCAGGTCCCTTCTGACCCTACAAACTATGAAACTGCATGGGCATAGTACTTTTTACCCACGGTGGGTTTATGAAGTCATGGTATTGGGCACCACTCGAGAGATGCCAGTCGGGCTGGCAAGGGACCTACCATACCCCATGATCCTAGGGCAGGATTGGCATGAAATTTATGAGGTACTCAAAGTGACAAAGAATGTTGGGGTAGGAGGGGTTGGACTAGCCAGCGACACAACCAAAGACCTTAACCTCAAACAGCTGACAGGCAACAGAGCTTTCCAAAAGGCCCAGGAGGAAGAATGAGAATTGCACGCTATATGACAAACGGAGCTAGTGAAGGTAGAGGACGAAGTAGTAGACCTGGCCTGCTATGCACACCTCCCCCCAATTTGAGGTTAAAGATGATTTATTGTATGGGTAAACAGGGCCCTTCAGAAGGAATGGAAATAGCTCAGTTACTGATACATAACCAGTTTAGGCTTTCCCTCCTGAAGCTAGCACACGGGAACCCGAGGGGGGGTCATAGAAGGGCCCATAAGACAGGAGCTAGATTAACCAGGTGGTGTTTCTGGGCCAGATGGTATGACCAGGTTGAGAAGTTTTGCCATGCATGCCCTGCATGTCAGATGGTGAGCAGGAACTGGCCAGCATGAGCCCCATTACAGCCCATGCCAATAATTGAAGTCCCTTTCTCGCATACTGCAATGGATATAGTGGGTCCTCTCTCTAAAAGTTCAGCAGGCCACCAATAGCTGCTTGTCATCATAGACTATGCAACCAGGTTCCCAGAAGCAGTCCCAATGCGGTGAGTCATGGGGCTCCAGGTGGTGGAAGAACTTATGAAATGGATAGCCTGGGTAGGCATCCCAAAAGAAATCATCACCAATCAGGGGTCTAACTTTTATGTCAGGCATCATCCACGGTTTGTGTAGATTCCTGCAGATCAAAAGTCTTCCCACAACTGTCTACCACCCACAGACTAATGGGATGGTAGAAAGGTTTAACCAGACCCTGAAGAATATGCTGAGATGGTGTGTACAGGTAGAACCCCAGCAGTGGGACCTGATGCTCCCACCATTGTTATACACAGCACAGGAGGCCCTTCAGTCATCATTAGGGTGTTCCCAATTCAATCTGGTGTATTGGCACCAGCCCAGAGGCCTGTTAGACCTAGTCAAAGAAGGGTGGAAAGCCAGACAGAAGAAAGAGCTGAACTCTTCAGAATATGTGCAGAGCTTGCAACGGCATCTATGGAGGGCAGAAGAACTGGCCCATGAATGACAGAAAGGAGCCCAACAATTTAATAAATCTGCATATGATAAAAGGGACCAAGAAAGGGGACTCCGGGCAGGCTAAAAAGTCTTGGCATTACTCCCCGACACTGAGAACAAGCTTACAAAATGTTGGCAAGGGCCTTTTGTGATAATTCATCAAGTTGGTCCCATGGACTATGAGGTTCTTAAGCCGGGATCTCGAAGGGCAAAGAAAATTTACCATGTTAACCTCCTTAAAGAATGCAGGGAGCAGGAAGGCCTGTTAATTACCCTGTCTCCGCCGGAGAATGAACTCAACTGAGAGTTAGGTCCCAGCATGGGATTAGAGGCTGGTGATCTAGTTGTCTCGGTCAGGCTCCAGCTCGACCCAAGGCAACGGCATTAGGTAGAGGCCTTGGTAAAAGAGTTCTGTGATGTCTTTAGCAAAAACCCCGGGTGTGCAATGGGGATAACCCGTTGCATAGTTACACCCCGAGAGCAAGTCATTAGGGAAAAGTGGATTCCTCACTGTAGACATGAGGTCATCTGCACCGAGTTAGCTAAAATGCTGGAACAGGGCATAAACCAAGAGTCATGGAGTCCCTGGCAGACCCCATCATGGCAGTTTTCAAGCCCAATGGATCCATCCGACTATGTATTGACTTTAGGAAAGTGAATGCCGTTTCCAAGCTTGACACCTTCCCAATGCCCCAGTCAGTGAGCTTCTTGAGAGAGTGGGGCAAGCCCAGTTTATCTCCACCCTAGATCTGTCCAAGGGATATTGGCAGGTACCGTTACAAAAGGAAGACAGGGCCAAGACAGCCTTTGGCACCCGCTGTGGGAGTGAAGAGGCAGTGGGAAGCTTAGTGGGGAGAGGCCTAGGAAAGGGCAGAGGCGGCAGATCCACCTGAACCAGCTGCCATGGGGTTCTTTCCCCCCACCCCCTCCTTTTGGTGTTCCTGGTGTCTGCTTGAGAGCCTGAGATCTCTTTATCAAAGTTG
>NW_017728947.1:114829104-114882778 GCF_001723895.1 Crocodylus porosus | reverse complement strand
CGGGCTTAGTTTAAAGCCCGGTGGAGCAGGTCAGCCAGCCTGGCTGAGAAGAGCCTCCTCCCCAGGGGAGAGAGGTGGGGGCCATCTCTTCCCAGCAGCTCGCTGCCTCTCTCGCCAAAGAGCGGGCTGTGGTTGTGAAAGCCAAAGCCTTCCCAATGACACCAGCTCCGCAGTCTTTGGTTCACCATGTGGATCCTCCTCTCCCTCCTCAGCCCATAGCCCGAGACTGGGAAGATCGACAAAAACACCACCTGAGCTCCCAGACCCCTAAGCCCCACTCCCAAATTTAGATCATGCCCAGGACTAAGGAGCCTCCCAACCATCCCCTACAGCTCCTCCCTTACCTCCAGGCTGATACCAGCAGCCTTGCAGCTAAGCAATGTTGTTGCCTGCCCTGCCAGCAGCAAAATGCCCTGCGTATATAGGCAGCCCTGAATCTAAAATGGCTGCTGTAATCAGGGACCTGCTGGCTGCTTGGCTTTGGTTTTAAAGTGGCAGGTTCAAACCGTGCCCTGCCACAGATCCCCTAGTGCAGCCACAGAACAGCTGGATAACAATGCTTATGGTTCCTCTCTCCCTGTTAGGTAGATAGTCTGCAGGTGAGCTGAGACCACGGCTTACCACCCTCATCGTGCCCTTGTATTCTCCATCCACCTGTGTCCATCAGCTGTCTTTCATGTTAGATGGCTGGGCAGGGATGTTTTCATTAAGCCTCATAGAATACTTATCACAATTCATACATTTTATAGATATTTGGGAAGGAAACCTGGAGGATCATCAAATCCAGCCTCCTACCCCATGGGCAGGAAGTCAGCAGGGATCATAGGATCCCAGCAAGATAAGCATCCAAATGGGTCTTGAAGGCTTTCAAAATAGGTGCTTGAACCACCTCTGGCAGCAGTCTATTCCAAACCTTGGGGGCTCAGATAGCAAAGAAGGACCCTGCCTGAGCCCTTGGGTGCTACAAAAAAAAATAACACCTAATATGTGATGTGACAATAATGACGGTATGACAATAACAAGCTTTGGGGTCTTTGGAGCTGGAATGCTAGCTCTGGCTCCATGGGTTTGTCCATTTCTATGCCTGGGTGCAGTCCTTTCCTCCCAGCCTACTGAAGGTTGGCCACTGCTGGGCTGCTGATCTCCACTGACCAGGACTTCTCCTGGACACAAGGGGCTGTGCAGCTACAGAAGCAGCACCGTCTGGCTTCTGCTGAAAATCCCAGTTGAACAATGAGTTCAACTTCGTGCCGTTGTACATGGCAATTCCCACCCAAGCACCTGGACATGACACATGAACACGAGTGTATCTTGCAATTGTGTTATATGCTGACTTAAACACATGTTGGTGTCTGGAGCAAATTAAGCACACGCTGCCCCAGGAGAGCTGCTGTTATAACTGTGCCACGATGTGGCAGGAGGGGCTGGTAATAGTGCATCTCAAATGAACAAATGTCTATTCCAGAATAAAAGCCGACACACAAGACCAGCCCTGGGGTAACTTACGGTAGCATACTTGTAGCCCTGAGTGGTGTCAGTGGGGGCAGATGACAGAACAAGGAGCAATGGGCTCCAGTTGCAGTAAGGGAAGTTGAGGTCAGATACAAGGAAAAACTTCCTCATGAGGAAGGTAGTAAAGCACTGGAATAGGTTACACAGAGGGATTGTGGAGCCTCTGTCCTTGGAGGTTTTTAAGACCAAGTTAGACAAAGCCTTGGCTGGGATGATGTAGTCAGGGCTGGTCCTGCTTGGAGCGGGGGGTTGGACTAGACGTGACCTCCCTTCAACCCTCATTGTCTGTGACTGTATAATTGCATGCTGAATTCCAGTAACCTATTCCTCTGCAGGGCCCAGCCCTGACCATGGATGGCCTGTAACCTGGCTGAGCCCAAGAGTAGGCTGGCTCCTTTGCAGCAAGACACAGCTCCCTCCCTGCTGAGATGGATTAAGCTGCTTGCCCCTTTTCATGAAGGGGTTTACTTTCCCCAGGGCCCCTGCCCAAACCAGGGCTCCTCATGCTGCATTCTCCCGCTCCCCACCTGCACAGAGTTTCAGAAATAAAGCTGTAATCTCCAAATATTTTTTTATAATTTACTTAAAGAAAGTACAATAGATTCAATTCAATTTCATACCCTCTTGACCGTGGCGCCCCCCTGACCATGGCACCCTGGGCAGTCTCCCATGTTGCCCACTTGTAAGGCCAGCCCTGTGGGAAGAGGGCTGAAATAGATAATGACTCACCTCCTTTTGACTGATTCATGAACCCATTCCCTCTTCTCACTGATCCTTAGCAGTCCACTTCTCAAAAGAGGATGGGAAATAAAAGGAACAAAAAGAGAAGGAACAAACTATTGTAATAAAAAAAGTTTTCAGACCCAGAACGAAACCCTGGCATGGTAGAGAGCACTGATGGCAATTAGTGCGTGTAACTTCATGGATAGCTGAACACCATCTCTGCCAGTTTGTATAAAAGATGAGAGGGCCCAGGATGAATTACGAGCTATCTTTTATATAAGCAATGTTTTCAAATGCTTCGACACTGAGCAAGAATCCTGGATGCTACTTCACTGAGCATATATTTTGCCAATTAGCTGGGTTATAATTAAGTCATGACACGAAGCATCTTATTACTTGGTTCATGTCACCTCATATTAACATTAGCCTGAGAAATGTGAAAAAATGTGGATTAAAAAAAAAAAGAAATAAAAATAATTGAGCTTTTCAAATGGCTTTCTTGCCATGCAAGCAATGTCTAATTTTCTTGTGGCTGATTAACAGTGAATTATGAAAAAAAAAGGCTCCATAACTAACAAGTACATCTACGTCCTGAGATTTAGAGCTAACTGCTTCTTTTACAAGTCATTCAACCTATTTTAAAAAAGAGGCAATTCTTCACTTACCCCCAAAGTGTAACATTTTTTGCCAGGCACTGTGTTTTGCCCAGAGGTTGGTCTGTCTCTGTCCAATCCTGCTCACTGAAGTGTTTGTTGACTATATACCATATACTGCAAACAACTCACTTTTAAACTTCAATATTGACTGTCTTGCCATTAGGAAGAGATGAAACCATTTAGGTAAAGTAACCCACCCCCTCCTTTTTTTCCCTATATAGAACTTAAACTGAATGTACACCCATTTCTTGGCTACGTTCAAATGAACTTAACTAACCTTTAAATACTGATTCTTCATTTTTGTGCTCTTTAAGGTACTCGTGAGGATGGGGGAAAAGAGGAGTCAAAACAGAGAGAAAATTTGGAGAATGTAAAATATCTTGACAAGGACTACTGTGTTGCCAACTCTGTCTAAATTTTATCTCAAGAGCATTGTTGTTTGTCTCAAAGCCTCAGGTGCTAAAATCAAGAGGTATCTCAGCTTTTTTTAGCAAAAGGAAAGGAGGCAAGTGTCAGAGAAGGCAGCCGCTAAGAACAGGTTGAAATATGTAAAACAAGCTTACCCTAAAGATTCAGAAACCAGAAAGCAATGCCACCTCCCTCCCCTGCTCCAACAAAAAAAGCTATAAAAACCGCATGAGTTAAAGCCTATTTTATCATTTTTTATAATATATTGTGTTACTTCGTGTTTATATGTTGCCAACCCTGAAGCTGAATGGGTCAATGACCAGTATATGTATTGATAATGCTTCTGCAAGATTATAGACTATGAGTAGGAGAAGTATCATCATGAAAAGTAAGACACAATTGTGGTGAGCCAAAGCATAAACGTGTAGATTTTTTTTCTGTTGCTGTTGTTCAGGAGGTTTATGCCAGAAGACCAAATCTAGTGACTATAAAAAAATACAAAAAAAGGAGGTTGAATACTTTATTGAAGATTTCTTATTTCTATTTAATGAGAGTGTTTGAAAATATAACAGAATATTGGCAAATGTGATCAGTCACAGCAGGAAGTGAAGATTATCAGGGCCACAAGCATAATACCAACCGATGCTGGGCTCTCACGAGGCAAAGGAAGGAATCACAGCCTGTTATCCCAAGCAAGTTGGTCCAATGAAAGACATGTCCCACAAAATCCTTGCCTCTTGCATATTTCCTAAACCATCATGGTTCAACATCAGTCCAGCACTACTGTAGTATAAACCAGAAATGGGCTCTTTTAGTAGACCACAGGTCCATCAGAAAGCAATGCTCACGGACGCATCTAAAATATGGAGCAATGGAAACAAAACCCTAATCTTACTGATGCCTCAATCTAGATTACACCCTCATTAGTGATTCTCGTTTCCATGAGATCTGCAATGGTAGAGAATCTTACTTCATATTTTATGCTAGCCAGGAAGAACTGGAAATCTCCTTTAAAACAATGTCTTGATTTTTTTTTCCACAGTTCAGTGTTATGAGAAGGTCTGGATAAAGAATTGATATTGTAAGTGCTTCTCTAGTAGCAAATTCAGTCTCCAGAGAGGGCCCATGCTTGGCTTATCCTCTCATTTAGGTGACAGCATCCACTATAATCATGACCTAATGGAGTAAAGGTCAAAGGGAACTTGTTAAAGAAAGGGGGCTTACTGTGCCCTTCAGGCACTGGGTAGTAGGGTGGTTACAGAGTCTTGCCCTGGCTCCAGATATGTGATCCCTGCTTCTGAGTTACCCCAAAAGGCTGCCCTCTCCATGGCTGTCTGGGTTAGCAGTTGCCAGTGACTGGTTGTGATGCTAGCCCTTGCAGGCTCTTGGCAAGGTATGGTGTACCTCAACCCCCTGTTAATCCTAGCCTTGATCAACCCTCTGGACTTTCTTGATGATGTGGCCAGCATCGAGGGGGTCCAGAGGAGGCCACTGGCATGGTCGGGGGCAGCAGGGCAGGCCCTACGAGCAGGGGTGACGGGACCTGAACCTTCTCTCCACAAGAGAAGGCTGAGAGGGGACCTGGTGGCTGTCTACAAACTGGCCAAGGGGGACCAGCAGCCTATGGGAGAGTCCCTGTTCCCCTGAGCACTACCAGGAGTAACGAGGAATAACGACCATAAGTTGATGGAGAGTAGATTCAAGATAGATATCAGGAGGCGCTACTTCCCAGTCAGGGGGCTAGGATCTGGAACCAACTTCCAAGAGAAGTGGTGCTTGCTTCTACTCTGGGGGTCTTCAAAAAAAGGCTAGATAATCACCTGGCCGGGGTCATTTGACCCCAGCAGCCTTTCCTGCCCATGGCAGGGGGTTGGACTTGATGATCTGCTCAGGTCCCTTCTGACCCTACCTACTGTGAAAGTATGAAACTATGACACCCCTGAACTTGATGGTGCCTTTCACTGTATGGAAAGAGCCTCTTTCTCCAAGGGCAATAGTAAACCCAGGAAGATGCAGAGTGGCGATTGCCAGAGGGCTGGACATGGAGCGGAGGGAGGGAGGGTGGTGCATGGCTGGATGCAGAGTGGCAGCAGTGCAGGGTGGTGGGTGGCAGCAGTGGCCACCATGTGCAAGCTTCCCCCCACTGCTCCTAGGAGGTGGTGGTGACACGGGATGGTGTGTGGCGGTGCTTCATCCCCGCCCCTCCCCATCATTATTGATGGGCAATTACCTAGTACATCATAAACTCACTACAGATATGTTCATCAAAGCACAGCCATAGATGCAGTAGTATAGTGCAGTGGAGCAGAACAACTGCTCACCAGGGCATGCTGGGAGAAAACTAGAAACAATGGCCACACACTCCTGGAAGTGAACATTAGGGAAAACTTCTGTACAACTCAGGTGTCTAGACTATGGAACAAGCTCCTCCCCGAAGTGGTGCAATCATCTACCCTAGAGGAGACTGGACGGTCACCTATCTGGGGTCAACTGACCCCCGATATCTTTCCTGCTCATGCAGGGGGCTGGACCCGGTGATCCTTTGGGTCCCTTCCAGCCCTATGATTCTATATCACCTCTGGTCATTGTGCCTTTACCAGATGTGAGTTTAGTTGAAATTTAAGGCGCACACATTGGAAAAACAGGAAAGGAGGTCTCATGGCCCAACACATGCCTTTTCCAAGAACTTTAGAGTCTGGAGACCCAGAGAAACACAAACTTAGAATGACACCCTGCCATTCTTTCCCAAATACATTGGGGTCTGTGGATTATTTGCAAACACAATTGCCTGAAGTATTTGAACGTCAAAATTCAACCTGTGTTGCTAGACATAAAATTTAGGTCATATGGTATGTTTCTGCTCCCTGACTGGCTGAGTGAAAGTCTTCAAATCAGGTTTCCAGTGGGAAACACACATTTATAAATCCAGAATTTGCTTTCCATGACCATCCTCACAAATTGTCTGTTTCCATGGTAACTACTGTCGGTGGATTCATTTAGTGGAATATTCACAGGAAGCAAATACACCAGGGGAACAAATATAGGCATAGTGGACTTTTGAAAAAAAAGGAATAAATGTTCACAGGCAATAGTCTGGAGTGTTTGCCAAGATGTGCTGATAATAGGTTTGGCATTATGCTGCTATTTCAGAATTTCATAGATTTCATAGACATCAGGGCTGGAAGGGACCTCGGGAGATCATCGAGTCCAGCCCCCTGCCCAAAGGGCAGGAAGTCAGCTGGGGCCAAAGGATCCCAGCAAGATAAACATCCAAATGTCTTTTGAAGGAGTCCACAGTAGGTGTTTGCATCACCTCTGGCGGTAGTCTGTTCCAGGCCTTGGGGGCTCGGACAGTAAAGTTCTTCCTTATGTCCAGCCTGAAGCGGTCTTGCAGGAGTTTGTGACCGTTCGACCTCATCATCCCTCGGGGTGCGCTGGTGAACACACGTTCCCCCAGATCCTGATACACCCCCCCGATGTACTTATAGGCAGCCACCAGGTTCCCCCCAAAGTCTGCGCTCTTCCAGACTGTAGACTCCCATTGCTCTCAGCCTCTCATCATAAGGTCTGTTTTCCCTCTGATCACTCTCTCAAGCTTCTCCACATCCTTTTTAAATTGTGGAGCCCAGAATTGGATGCAGTAGTCCAGATCCGGCTTCACCAAGGCCAAGTACAGCAGGAGGATGACATCCTGGGATTTTCTTGAGAAGTGTTTTGCTCACTTTACTAGCTGCAGCATCACTTTACTAGCTGCAGGATCACATTGAAGGCTCACGTTCACCTTGTGGTCAATCAGTTAGCCTAGCCAATCTCAGAGCCTTGACAGAGCTACTCATGGAAGTAAAAATTATTTATATTAAAAAAGCTTTGCAGTGTTGCAGAGTGCTGGAGCACATGCTTGTAAATTCCTTCTTTGTGACCTTACGCTAGAACAGAGGCTAGCAAAACCTCTTTTGCCATTTCTCTTACAATCATCATCACTCTTAAATATAGTGAATTTTATGAATGTGATTTCTCAGCTCTTCTGAAAAGATATTTTTTAAGGTAAACACAGTGGCTGAGATGACCAGACTCGTGTAAATCTATAGAAGTCAAGGGAATCTATTCACAACAGTAGAAGCCAAGGGAGCTGTGCCAATGAAGTGTAGCAACAAATTTCTCCTTGCATGTGTGTCCTCAACAATCTGAGGAGAGAGAAGGATTATAAATGGCAAATGACTAATACTGCTGCGTGAACCTCCATCCATCTGCCCAATCTTCTATGGCATATAACAACATATTAGTCATGGAGGAGAAACAACATTTAATTATATTATTTCTCCATTTACTTTGCTTGTTGACTAGTTAATCCATACAGAAATAGTGTGACACTGTCTATCCTGAAGAAATTAGCTACAGCTCATGAATGTTGCAAAAGAATGATTTACCACTTCCTCTGGCAATTTCATTTTCAGATGCACACTACCTTCTCGTATGTTTTTACCAAAGGCCTAACTACGTATAATATTTATTTCAGAGGCATCAGTGGTAATTTTATGATGATCTTTGGCCAGCAAAACAAAAATATGACCTATATATATAAAAGAGTTGACCTTTGTTTGGGCACTAATTATTTTCATACTGCCTTTGCCAGGGTGAAAACTCTCTATTAACAATAGAGTTTCCTGATAGATCAGGTAAATCATATCCCAGCAAGAAGATTCATACCTGCTATGTGTACCATCTCATTCATTTATGAATAACTTTGCTGGTGCCACTGGTTGAACACCAGGATTTCAGAAAAGGAAAGTTGGCTAGGCACCTGGAAACATCTCTGTGTAATAAGATTCTTAATATTCATATAGCAAGTGCTATGCCCAAATGATCAGAGTTAGACATCCTATCTGAAGGGTGTCACTTTACAAAAATCCGGTGGCCATTAAGTACAGAATTATTGTTCTGGCACTGCGCTCAGACCCCGGATGGGCGGGCGGTAGATTTTCATTCAACGATCAGCTTGGCAGCTGGAAGTGCAATATCTTCTGTGGTCAGTGACTTAACAAACGGCTATAGTGCTGTATCGGCGCACTCTACATAAACAACGCAACTAATCCATAATTTGTAATATGGCTACAGGAAAAGTGACCCTACAAAGTGATGCTCTGCAAATCCCCAAATACTTTTCAGTCAGTGACTAAGAATAATGTGTACCTAAATGACTGGATACAATTATAAACCTGACTGGTGATTTATGCAATTGGGCCAAGATGAGGGATTCTTTGATGGAATTCATTACCATTAATTAGAATCCTCGCCATTGCTTTCTCTTCTGGTTTCAGGTGGTTAATTGAATGTGCAGGAATGTCAATAAGCAAAGCAAGACAATCATCTGTTTGGATAACCACAAAATCCTAGATCAAAATCTCTACCTCTGAAATGGAAATAACATGGGCACATTAACATTTTTATTATGTAGCACAAGATTAATTTATTTGTTGAAGAAATTGGGGCAACCAAAGCAAAAGATGAATTTATCTAATCTCCCAGGGCCAGTGGACATGTAACTCTTAAATCCAGACTGAATTTGACTCTTGACTAAGTTAAGGACGGACGTAGGTAAATGTTTTACTGAGTAAAGATGGATGACTGAACTGGCGCTCGTTAAGCATGTTGCCTCTATCGTGATCATCAGAATTAGAGAAAGAAGAATTTCATTTAAATCTTTGCCTTGAACCAATAATTAATATTTAAGTTTTAGGAGCATTAAACATATACCAACCTCCCCCCCTCCCCGACATCTATACCTCTCTGTCCTCAAGACAAACTGATAAAACACAAGAAGAGAAGGAATAATTAGGAGTGAACTTCACATAAATCTGCATGTCATCTGCATATGAACTGGCCTCTTATCCGTATCTTCAGATCATTTCACTCAAAGGAAGCTAGTCAAGACTGAATAGTAATAAGCCCCATAAAGAACCCTTTAGGGCATCAGACGACTCATACTGATCTAGCATCATGTCTATCATCTAAACCAACTAGTGCAGCGGCTATCAAAACAAGGCAGGATTTGGCACCATGGCAGGTCAGCTGGATTGCATGAAGCTATAGCAGCAAGCAAGGGGTCAACCAGCCATTGCACATGCCGAGAAGAAATATGCAGGCTGAAAACAGTCCGAAAGACAATGTCCTGGCTGCAGCCCATTCCAGCACTTCAGCAAGAAACAGCCAATCAGACACTAATCAAGGCCATCCTGCAGTCGCTCGTGGGTTGGTTCAAGAACTGGAGTTACAGGGGACGCTTTTAATAGGACTCATGCTATGCTGGCGCTCTACAACAAATATACAATTCAAGTGATAAATGAGGTGGATGACTTGGAAGCTGGTTGAAGGATACGAGTGGACCGGGTCTCTAAAGCCCACTTTGCTTGCTTTTCTGTGTGTGAACCGCACAGCCCTGGCACAGGCTCAAGCAATGTAAGTAGGCTGCCCATCATTGGAAAGAGACATGAGGGGCTAATTGGCCTTCAGTGCTCTCTCCCTTATCCACAAAGAAAAGGGCAGAGAACCGTATATCAGAAGGAGCAGCTAATGTGTCCCTCCACTGCAATCCAGGAAGAGAAACTTATCAAAGGTTATAGCTATCGGAGCTCCCGAATTGTGAGCAATGAGAGCCGAAAAACAGGCACCTCCATCACTTCAAAGCTTGCCTTCAGTCACCAAGGGTTCAGCCCAGGAAAGGACATAAACATGATTAAGACCCCTCTGACTTCCAAGGCATCTAAGCCCATGCTTCGTTATGTATTTATAGATCCGTGGAGTTCAAAAGGCTGCAAGAGACCATTTGATCATCTCGCTGTAATGGATGTCACCAGCCTTTCAATTTCTTGAAGTGACACCCCTGCCAGGCCCAATAAATTGTATATGGCATGAATTCTAGGAAGGCAACTTGTTTGGATTGGAAGACGTCGGGAGACAGTGACTCCACTGCTACTTATACAGGTGTTCAAGGACTTTTCTGAATCTGGATGTCCTTCTGAACCAGGGAACGATCCTGCTTCTGCCAAAGTTTCTAGCCTTTCTGTAGCATAATCCCTCATCTGCTCATGTTTTATAGCTTGATTGCTCCCTCCTATGCCCAGTCTGAAGAATGGACTTAAACTGCTGCTTGCCCGAATCAGGTTGGGTTGGCAGTGCCTAATACGTGCTGGGTTGGCAGGGAGATCACGGTGTACCGCAAAAAAGAAACCCATCAGATACTAATGGAACATTTTGCCAAAGGAAGTGGTGGATTTTCTTTTTTGTCATAATTACAAACACAAATTATTTGGCCCAATGCAGGGGAACTGGTGAAATCTAATGGGTTGTGCCCATCAGTGGATCTAGCAGCCTGAAAAGGGGGGTGCAGGGAGGAGTGGAGCAGGGGCAAGGCGTTGCTGCAAGAGGAGGTGTTATTGCCAAGAGCCAGGTTACACCTCCTCTTGCTCAGCAGCTGCCACAGTCTTATCTGGAGAGAGAAAAGCCAAAATCCTTAATTTGTTGGCAAAGGGGTAATTTGGGTCTTGGCCACGACACCTCTCGCAGCATTGTTTTGCCCAGCTTTCCTCCACCCTGCATTGCTTTGCTATGGGGAGGAGAAGTTGAAAGGAGTGGGAGTGCACCACTGCACCGCTCCCGAACTCCTTCCCCAGCCTCTGGTTGTGACTTGATTCTGAATAGGCAGGATCTTGATCAGGTTATGAAAGTAAAGACACAATCTGGATTCCTGGGACTCAGAGAGCAAGTGGTCTCTTCCCCTTCTATGGTCCTATACAGAAGATGATCTGGTGCAGGGATTTGCCTCCATACTGCCAGAGCACCCTGGGGTGCTGTGAGATCCATTCAAGAGTGCTGCACAATATTAGCACTGCTAGGTGTGCAAACACCTACACACAAGTCACACAATAGACCTGGAGATTTCAAGTAGGAATTCACAGGGTCCCAACCATTGTTGTTGTCTTTCCGAGTTCTTCGGAACAGAAGAATTGTCAAAAAACCGAAAGCTGAGAGCTGACTATTTCTGTTTGAGTCTAATGAGGGATGCTTAAATCTCAAAAGGTTGAGAATAATGGCTTGTTACTATTCTTTGTGGTCTTACACTATGGTCCAGAGAGGTGGTGGAGTCTCCATCTTTGGAGGTTTTTAAGACCCAGCTAGACCAAGCCTTGTCTGGGATGATGTAGTTGGGGCTGGTCCTGCTTGGAGCAGGGGGTTGGACTAGATGTGGCCTCCTGAGGTCCCTTCAACCCTCATTGTCTGTGATTGCCTGAGTCTAAGCCTGAGCAGCCATGGGAGAAGGGTGTCACAAGCAAGTGAAATACCAGGAGCTGCCCTAACTGAGTCGGATGGCTCTCCTTTCTGCTCCTACACCCCTGCACCAGCCTGGCAAGGTGAAAAGCCTGAAGGGAGTCCAGGGTTGAGAGAGATGTCTAAGCAAGAGTAAAGCAAGGTAAAGCTCCATCCACTAAGGCCTCTGTGTGTGTGCTCAGATCCCATTACAGCCAAGTATTTTCTTAAATGCTCTGCAAAAGCATGAGCTAAATTAGTGGGCAAGTCTCTTTATTAGCAGAACCTTATACATCACCTCTGGTTTATGGGTTTTCTTGTTGATAATTCAAACAATTAAGCTGTTCAACACAAGTCATTCATTAAAATAAATTATTGCTCCCAACCCTTTTATGCCTCATATTACCGGCATGGTGCATGCACACTTTGGGCAAACTCCTCAGGTAGCATAAATCAGTAATGCTGTATCTACTCCAGTGGCATGAGGCCAGCTGACACCTGCGGAGAATCTGTCCCTGGGTGCTCTCATGAGTTCTTAGAAAGTTGTGGGATCCCAGTGGGTCTGATTAAAGGGCAAAAAAGTTGTCAGGATAAGGTCCAGGACAAGCTGATTACCCAGCAGGGGTCTGAAAACACATAAATCATGTGTTAGGAGTATTAAACTCCCACACCTAACAAAATTCTCTCTCCTTACCAGCAAGCCAGTCTGCTTTGGGAACAGTCCAATAAGTAATGGCAAAACCAAAATGGAAAGTCACCAGTTATGGCTGTTGTTTGTCATGTGTGGAGTGCAGCGACACAGAGAGAGGTGACCCCCGCCCCAACGGGATTACAGTGCAAGTCGTGCAGAGCCCACAGGGGCACAGGGGACAAAGAACAAAGGACTGGAAAAGAGAGTGTGTCTACACATGTATTTTCCGCTAAGTAAATTACTGCACAGTAAGCAGCTTTTATACCGGTATCTACATGTGCAGTCATTGCAGTGCAGTGACACTATGGGTGGACTGACTTTGGACTAAAGTTAGTCTTGAGTCAGTCCACACAAACAGGATTACTGTACTGTAACTACTCAGGAGTAAAGTTGCCCCCCGCATCATGCAGGTAGCAAATTTACTCTCAAGCCGACATAAGTCACCATAGCTACTGCGCAGTATGGGCATACAGGTGTAGCTGTGCGCCTGTACTGCGTAGTACTTTTCGGTTACTGCTCAGTAACGTCACTTACTGCACAGTAATGGTGCACGTGTAGATGTGCCGAGAGAAGCTTGGGGGTCATCGTGCCCATCCAACCCTTTATGGAATCCAGGTAACAAGCTGGATCTTAAAACCAATTCGCTTTCTTGGCCCTACTTCTGCTGGAAAGTGGGTGCAGACCCTACCCTATCTCCCAAGAGTTAATAATCACTTAGTTTCCCACCGAAAGTTATACTTGGTTATATTCATCTGTTCTTTTACAAGTGTTTTCCTTTAGTTTAAATAGCTCACACTCTTCGCCCTTCTCATCCTCGGTGATGTGCTTATAGAGAAGAATGGCAACCCCACTCTGACTTTGTTTTGCTAGGCTAAACAAGCCCATCTGTGTCATATGAGTGGACACAAAAAAGCCTCTCAGGTCACCTGATCTTCATAGCCTTTCTCTGCATTGGATCCAGTCGGATTTAATCTTTTGTGAGCATCAACTCTGTCCCCTCCTCCAAAGGAAGTCTCAGCCATGCCATGTCTTAGCCTCAATACTTCCCCCACTTTCCTGGAAATGGCTTACTCAACACGCCATCCCAGGATCCAGTTGGCCTTTGAGAGCCATACCACACTGGTGGCTCACAATCACTGTGTGATGGCTTTAGTCTGCTGAGTCTTTCTCCTCTTCAGTCTGTTGCAGCTGACAGACTCCCAGCAGATATTTCACAGGGCTGGTGCTAACAGTCATTGTTGTGTGTGCTCTTAATTACATTCAGACCTTTGTTTTTCCTTACCAGGAAATGAAGTTTTGAGGTATGAAAACGACATTCAACTTCAGGTTGCATTTGGCAATTAATCCTGGCTGAAGAAATGGTGGGGAATGTGAAACATTTCAACATTTTCTAAATGATGCCTCCCTGAAAACACTTTATTTCCCTGAAAATTTTTAAAGGAAGCTTTTCAACCTTTCAGTTCAAAACATTGGGGTGTTTGTAGTTAGAAGCTGGCCTAACTGATAGGAAAAAGGTTAAACCATAAATTTGAATAACTCAGAAATTAAAGCAAAATAATTGTTGGGTCAAGCATAATGTTTTGTGGTGACATGTGGTGTTTTTCAGGCATGGGGCAGAAAAGTCTTTTATTCACCCAGGTCTACTCATAGTGCACTGGATTAACTTTAGGGCTTCAGTTCACAAGGGCAGCGTGGCTCAAGAAGACACTTGAATTGGAGTGGCTTAAGCGACAGAAAGCAGTGAATTGCTGACATACAGCACAGGAAGGAGGAAGCGTAACCGGCGGGGTAGCAAGGCTGCAACTTGGGAGGTAGCAGCAGCAGGGGAATAGGAGCAGCGGAACTGGTCCGCAGAGCCCCGAAGGTGCAAAGATGCATGAACAGGATGAAGACAGTCCAGCCAGGAAAGGAATTGCAGATGGGCACAAAGCACGCGCAGACTGGCCAGGGAGGCCGACTGGTTTTGTTTGCGGTGGTGAGTTGTGGGGATTGTTCCTGGGTTGTGCAAGAAGCAAGGCGGCCCGCAAGGGAGTGCGTCTGACTCGGAGAAGAGTGCAATGTTGTCTTTCAGACTACAAGAGTGTGGCAGGCATTGGATGGCTGGTGTGCTGAGTCCTTTGGCTGCCAGACGGATAAGCCTGTTGTACTATGGTCTCTCTATAGGAAAATGATCTCTCTTAGCCCAGGACCTCCTTGGAGGAGGGGTGGTCTTTTTATTCTGCACTTAACCAGCATCAGGCACAACTGGGGTCCCTAAATGCTGTGCTCTCCTTCCCTTCCTTCCTCTGCCCCACAGTTTAAAGATCAGGGGGGCCTCTGTGTGTCCTCCATACCGAACAGGAATATTTTGGGATCTCCAGCCCTTCACAAGACAGAAATGCCCATCCTGTGCCATTTAAATGAAAATTGAAGTGACCGGTCCGTTTCAGAGCATTTTGAGTTGAGTGACTTCATGACACTGCCAGCAGAAGGTTTGGCGGGCCCTACCTTGATGCTTTTCCCCATAGTTATGGAAACAAACTTGTCTGCTTCAGTCGCATACGCACATTTACGTTTTATGAGCTGTTTGAAGCATTGACACTAGCCAGCAATTTTAAGCAGCCTCTTTTTACTCGGTGGGAATGCTGCTGTCTGGTTATTGATCACCCTCCTATGCTGAACAAATCTTTAGCTTTGTGAAAAAGCAGGGAAATGTATTGGCTAATGACCCTTGAAATTAGAGATGGTCAAATACTATCCAGCTATTATCCTCAGCCATGCATTTTGCAAGATTTCACTACTAATATATTCCATGAATAATTTTTGTGCTCTTCAACTTATTCTGTATTTCAGGAGATACGCTTGTTGGAAGAAAGAAAAAAAAAAGTACTTTACAAATAACAGTATAAGTCATTCCATAATTTATTCAACGGATATTTTATTCTGACACCTGACCACCCTTACTTAAAAATGATTCTTCTTTGAACCTTTGGAAAAGTGTAGCCTTTATTTTACTCTTTCTGTTACCATAGCAACATATCAATACAGAGCTACAGCAGGTAGCATCAGTTTTGACCCTATAGAAAGGAAAGGTTAGATCAGAATCTCTGTTTTGAACATTGGTTTAGAAAACGTCCTCACATTGTTTGCCCTAAACACTTGAAGTTATGTTATATTATACAGACAAGTTATTTTATACATGTCCACAGCCTTTTCTTCAGACTATTTTCACTTAATATTGTGTTTACTTCTCATTTGGTGGCACTTCTTGGCAAGCTGCTTTTAGGCTGTAAGATTCCCAGACTTTACTAGCCAAGAAATAGCAACAAACATTCACCTCATCGGTACCACTGGCAAATGGTTATTACTTTAGTATATTGTAATGGCATGGCTCCCTACCTGCCTTCTTGGTTCTCATGGTAGACAGAGCAGAGGAAGAAAGCAAGTGGACAGCAATCATGCAGGAGGAAATCCTACCAGGATAAAAAATGCACCCTCTGATGGAAGCAAGAGAGGACATAGCAGGCTATGGAAGGGCAGGGAGCAGGAGACTAGCAAGGTATCATCCAACATATTGAGGATGAGCGCTCCTTATTAGTGACACGAAAGAGCAGCAGATAAAATGGGAAGCTTCAGAAACTCCCCTATCAGCTGCATAAGCAAGAGAAGAGGAGGTGTTGTTCCCAGCAAGAGCAAAACTGCCAGTAGTCACACCTTGCTCACACCGGTATAAAGCAGCGCTGAGAGTGAACTGTTAATCAACCCCCATACTAATCACCCTCCAAATTCAAATCACCCCCCCCCAAAAAAAAAATTCTCCTAAAACCCCCCAGAAATTGATCTGGGTACAAACTATTGAGATGAGTCTTCAGGGACCTGGAGCAACAACTCTGAGAGGTCCAAATTGCCCTTTTTCCAAGGGGTTGACTCTTATAAGGCATGTCTACACATGCATTACACAGGCTTAAATTTACTGAGCAGTAAATTATTGCACAGTAAGCAGGAATAGGTTGGCATCTACATGTGCAGGTGTATGTTAAAGTGCATTAACACGGTGTGTGGTCTGACTTCAGATTAAAGTGAGCTCCAAGTCTATCCACACACACAGGGTTACTGCACTGTAAGGTGTCTGTGTGTTACTGCACAGCAACTAAGCTTGCATAAATCTGATACCTGCATGTTGCAGGTATCAAATTTATGCTGAAGTCACCATTTTTACTGTGCAATGTAGGCGTGCATGTATAGATGCATGCCTGTACTATGCAGCTGTTTTGGTTCCTGTGCAGCAAATGCGGACATGTAGAAGCACTCATAGAGACTGAGAATCCCTTTAATGTCAGCATGGTTAATTCATTCTTTCCTCATGTGACAAAGGAGCAAGAGGAGTCACAGATCTATCCACATCTCAGACATCCATGAGAGATACCTCTCTCCCATGCTATGGAGTTGGGTTGGGAAGATGCCACCATTTAAGCAAGGAAGAGCCAGCTTCAAGAAGCCTAATGGCATGCCAAATGCTGCTGAAACATGCTTTGAACATCTGCATGAGCTAAGGTGAGTGGGATCACGTGGACAGTGGGATCATTTGCAGACAGACTATCATAGCCACCACTGCCTTCCTTCCCCAGTCAAACAGAAGTCATTAAATCAATCAAGTATGGAGAAATCCCCTAAAAGCAATTTTAAATGTCATTATGCTGCCTGCCTCTTTGACACTGATAGGGTAGCTGCACCACCTCAGTACTGCATCAGAGAGAAAGGCAGGCTTTGCTTGCATTTGCTACCTCCTGAAGCAGAAGTCCCATAGCTGCCTTTGTGTGGTATTGAGTACACCCCTCAAAAAAGCTCTTACGTATACACAGATGTCTATTCATACCTATATCTGCCTGTGTTTCAGTGGTACCCTTTGTACCAGTCTGCAATTGCAAAAGAGCCTTAATGCAGCAAAAGTCTACCCAAACTTATATGACTGCTGGCTTAGCATGATGAAAGTCCGTTCATTTCTGTAGCCAAGGGTGGATGAAAGAGTGATGCAGCCAGCTTTGCATGCAGCTGTGTTTGATTTTGCTGGCCCTTATAACTAGGGGCAAGATTGTCGCTGGGTCGGCACCTATGCAGAGGGGGGTTCATTCACAGAATCTTAGAAAATGAGGGCTGGAGGAGACTTCAGGAGATCACCTAGTGCAACCCCCTGCTCAAAGCAGGACTGTCCCCAACTATCAGGACTATCCCCAACTATTTCAGCCAGGTACCACAAGACCCCTTGGCTGCAATACCACCATACCCCACCAACACAATGATAAATTGCATGACTTTGTCCTTGAACACTAGGCCAGTATCTATGTAACTATATGTGTTTTCTACTGCCATCCATCATGACAGAACATGATGATGCCTTCTGCATAAAGTAGCAATAACAAATCCATTAGCTGACTTCCTGGAGTCTGCCACTTCCACCCATTTGATGGGCGATCTATGCTTTCTCTTCACTTTTTATATAATAAGGCTGTAAAACAGCTTGTTTTGCTCAAAGTTGATGAGTTCCAGGCACTGCCTCCCATCCAGCTAAATCAAGCACTTAATATGCAGGGAAAGAGGAAACGAGCAATGGCCACCATATTAATTCTACCCGTATCGCTCAACATATGGTTCTCAACTCTCCCCTAACGCAAGTCCCAGAGAGCTGCTGCTGTATGAAGATTTGGCTCTGCAAACTAAGCAAATGGGTTAAGTGCTCAAGTTACAGAATTATTATCCATGAGGGTCCCACGAGCCCAAAGTGGAGTGGAGAAGCTGGAAAGGCTGCATAATAAACCCGCCTAGGAACTCTCGGTGGCTTCAGAAACCGGCACACTGTCATTGCTTCATCTCCGCAGGGAGCACTAATTGCAGCACTTGCCGCAGTCCCCTTCAGTTTACTGACAGGATGCCAATTTCAAACAAGAACTAATTTATCAGTGGCTGGAGTGGCTAAATAGGATGTATTTCCTGTCATGTTCTAGACTGCAACTCCAGTGTTTCTAAAGTAGCTTCTGTTGTTCTCACAAATAATACGTGCTAGCAGGGTATTTGTGTAATAAGCAGGAAGGTCCTCCAGGCTTCCAGCCCTATTAGATAATAGTTGTTCTACATTAATCTATTTTAATGAAGTGTCTGACCTTCTTCCTCAGTAGACTGATGACTAATTTACCAAATAAATCTTGCCTGGTGTCTTAATCCTATTTTGCAAATAATCCCAATAACTCATGTATAAACACTTATAGAGTTAAGACCATGCAAAAAGAGGAAGACGAATATGCATCAGGGCTAATACCCTAGGTAATTACATTGTGTAGTACTTAGACCATCGATTGCCAGTTCTGATTCATGGAGAAAAGGGTACACAAGAAAGATACAAAGTGGAATATAAGGGTTTCATAAATATTTATGTACAACTCTTCCAAAAGCCTGTACAGTCATAAAGTAACCAGGCAGTGTACAATAGGTCTTATTTATGGTGCATCACATAAGAGATTTAGTAGGACCTTATAACAAAGCAAGAGCAATTAAGTTGCTTAGCATCAAGGGTAGGGCGATATAAGTGAAATACATCAAAAAAAGAAACACTTAATAGAATATATCAACATGTGTTTCTAAAGCGACTCACAGGAATGATTTAATTTCTTTCTTATCTATACGTGAAGGGAGAACGCTAGTAAGGTGCAGGACTGTATATAGGGGCATCGGCAGAACTGGAAATGAATACAGGACACGCGGTGCAAAGCAATACTAAGCATAAAGACTCTCTTGCTGAGGACTATGCACAGCTACACAGTGTCTGACCTAAAAGCACAGATGCTGCATCCCAGAAACACTGAAACATGCACCTGACTTGGCTCACGTGCATTTTCACGTGACAGTGCTTAGGTGGACAATGATGGTCATGAAAATGATGGCAGCACTCTGTGCATCAGAGGAGCTATGGCAGCAGAAAATATGGCCCAAAATCTCAGGATTCATGTTTATTTATGAACCAATTGTCCAGATGGAGGCTGGGGGTGATTTTTCCCCCTCAAACCATATTACCAGGCCTCTTCAGGTTTTGCATCCTCCAGATGCAGTCCAAGTAGGGCGGAAGTGGTCCTCACCCCTACTTTGGGTTAATTCAAAAAGAGGTTGGATGATTTCCTGTCTGACGTCTTGTGAACCCAGCATTCATTCCTGCCTGAGGTAGGGGGTCAGGCCAGATGATCTGTTCAGGTCCCTCCTGACCCCTAGCTACTAGCTAGCTACTATGAAACTATGAAACTATGGATCCATTATGGTGCAGCAGAGGTATCATGCAGGTGCCATGCTTTGCTTTAGGGGTGCTTGGACACTTCAACCATTTCCATCCTATTTGCAGTGGCAGAAGCCGCTTTGCAATCCTCACCCAAAACACTTTATTGCTATCCATCCCCTAAACTCTCCTCTGCCCCGATGTGGGTATTACAGCAATGAGCAGGCAGCTAGTGGGGTTGGGGCCCCTATGTATCCCTATACTTGTGCACCTGTACCTGTGAGGTTTGGTTTTTTTTAACTCATAGCATCTCACGTTATACTTTGGCTGGAAGCGATCTGGGGAAAGACTGCATCTTGGGGCCCATATGCCTGAGGATCCCCAGAGTAGTGTCACAATATCAACGTACCGGATGCCTTTCTGGAAAACATGCTTTTTGCCAATCACAAGCTTTGGGGTCATTGTACAAACTGAAAGATAAGGTTACCATTAGACTAGATGGGCTATTTGTTCCTTAATGTTTTTAAATAGCAGCAACATTAGGATTGTGGTCCTTCTCCACTTATTCTGTACAACTTATGCTTTAAGATAGTAGGCTCACCTATTACCATAATTTACAGTAGACTGTACTGCCTACAACTGTTAACAACAAGTGCTGGGTGGTGGTTAAGGGATACAGGTAAAAGGATATTGGGTGGTGGTTAAATAACCTGACAACTTCTAGGGTCCTCATGGTTTGGGGCAGAAGAGCATCTTAGAGGGGATATTAGTTTCGTAATTTCATAGTAGCTGGGGTCAGGACGGACCTGAACAGATCATCTCGCCGGACCCCTGGCCACAGGCAGGAATGAATGCTGGGTTCACAAGACCCCAGACAGGTGACCATCCAACCTCCTCTTGAATTGGCCCAAGGTAGGGGCGAGGACCACTTCCCTGGGAAGCTGGTTCCAGATTTTGGCCACCCTAACTGTAAAATATTGCCTCCTGATCTCTAACCTAAACTTATTCTCCGTCAGCTTATTACCATTGCTCCTCATCACCCCGGGTGGTGCTGGGGAGAAAAGGGCCCTTCCTATTTGCTGTTGATCTCCCCTGATGAGTTTGTAGGCAGCCAGCAGGTCCCCCCTCTGTCTCCTCTTTCTGAGGCTGAACAGGTTCAGGTCCCGTCGCCTCTCCTTGTGGGGCCTGCCCTGCTGCCCCTGGTCATGCCAGTGGCCTCCTCTGACCCCTCTCCATGTTGTCCACATCCCTCCTGAAGCGCGGCGCCCAGACCTGGACGCAGGACTCCAGCTGCGGCCTGACCAGTGCCGCATAGAGGGGGAGGATCACCTCGAGATGCATCTGTGGATGCAGGACAAGGTGTGGCTGGCTCATGTTCATCCTGGAGTCAATAATGACTCCAATATCTGCCTCTGTGCTCACAAGAGGGGAGCTCGCCAGCCTGTCTGTGTGCTGTGGATTGCTTCTCCCCAGGTGCAGCACCCTGCATTTGTCTACGTTGAACCCCGTCCTAGTCTCATGGCTTAAACCACAGATAAAGAAAAACTGTGGGCTGATGGTACTCAGTACAAAACTGAAACATCTTATCTCCTTCTCTAGATCAAAGTGTCTCTGGTTTACTTTGTAAGGCAACTTTAGATGCCTTTAGGGTATCGTGTGCATTTATGGCACCCAGACAAGCTGTAGTGGCTCGTGCCATTCCCAGCCTATGTGGCCTGCATCCCAAACCTGAAGTTAATTGCCACCATAGTGTGCTTCTGTATGCATGCCAATAAGCTGTGCTGGGATGTAGAAACAACAGGCATTCATGCAACATCATAAGGAGGCTGCCCTCCTTCTAGTTTTTACTGCCTTTGCTTGCTGGTACCATGGAGAGAACTGGCACCTGGGACTCTTTCCCTTGAAGCAATGTTCAACAGCTGTCTTCTTCACAGCTCTACTGCTTGGGCTTATCCTTTCCAAGTGTTTGCTGGAGCTGTTCTTCTTTAATTTAGTTAATAAGTCATCATCTCTTCATCCTACTGGATTGTTTTATCCTTAAAATACATATACACAGTTCCTTGGCCTTCCCCTCAGCACGGTGTACAGTTCCCCGCTCCCATCAAGTGCTTTATGTTACATAGAAGTGTCTCCTTATTGACAAAGTAAAGACTAATCTCCTCAGTATTTGTCCTACCTTTATCCAAACAGGTTTATCTTTGCATTTAAAGCAGGTAGCGAGACACCAAACAGTACTAACTGTCTTTACTTAACCAAGCATTCATGTACACGCAAAAGCCTCAAAGCAAGCAGGAGGCCCAGTAATAAACAGTAATAAATAACAGTAATAAAAAAAAAGAAATGCAATGCTTTTCTGAAACCAGATTTGAACAATAAATTAACCTCAAAGCAATTAAGAAAACAAAACGGTTTTCAATGACCTCTTGCAACAAGGAGGAAAATTACTTTGTAGCGTCCGTGACACCTTGTCTTAAGTGGCAGAGAGAGCAGCGCTGGTTTTGCATTACTATCAGTGTCCCTCTCACAAGTGGCACTGCACGATTTGCACAGACACCAGGGAATGAAGAGGCCCTTCAAAGCATCCTTGACCAAGGAGCCATTCCCCTGTAAGCAGGCTGGGCGGGAGTGATTCAGAGGAAGGAGTTCAAGTTGACGTTTTCTAAACTCATCATGCAAAATACACTGTGAACTCGCTCTTCCCACCGGGCTATGAAAATAAAGGTATTTGGGTGTGCAAGCTCGTGCTCCTTTCAAATGCCTGCTGGACATTTTGATGCGAGTGTTCACGCTCGGAGCCGGGTGCAGTGACGGATTGCTCCACATTGGGCATGACCGGTCTCAATTAGGGCTACCCAACTGGTGGCCCATGATGGGTTAATATACCATTCCTGAGGTCTCACCTGGCCTCCACTTGAAGCCTGAGTCTCCAGACTCCCTCCTTTCCTCGTCCTTCCTTTGCTCCTTGCTTTGTCCCGGGGGAAGGGGCCGTGCACAGACTGGGCGCTGAGGGCGATCCTGGGGCCGTGCCCAGAGAGGGTGGAGTAGGGGAATAAGGGCTGTGTATGTGTGGAGAGAACTGCATCCGTAAAGGGCAGTTCCTGGAGCATGTGGCCCCCAGGGGCTTAGAAGGTGGACGGCCCTGGTCCAGACCATGGCCCCAGCACTTTCAAGCCTTCAGTAACCCCAGGATGATTCATCCTTTCACGGAGACAGCGGGCTTTCCTCTCACAAGTATTATTGCATATGGAGAGAACACGATTGCTAGACATCCATTTTATGACTCTGCAGCGATGCTGCAAAGCCAGGATGGATGAGATGTTACAGAGGCATTTCAGGCTGGAAAATACAGCCGGCCGATTAAAATACCATAGTGCAAGAGGGGTGAAACGAGTGGGTATACAGCTAAGCGTGTTTACTAACAATGGTTTTCCTCCGTTTATTAAAAGCAAATACAAATTGCAGGCACTATTTTCTTCTGACAAATATAGGGCAGGCTCGGTATTGAAGTCATCATGTTCTGTTATTTTAGTAGTGATTTGTCCTTTATAAAGTACCGTTCAGTATTCACTTCATGACAGTTATAAAAGCTTTCAGGTACTAACTGGCTTCCTTAAGGAATAATTATGGCTTTTATGAGAAACTCATGGACATACCTATCCATAATGATTTTGGAAGTTCAGGGAAATAAATATTATAATAAAGCAACGCTTCAATTTGTTGTGCTTACATAACAATTATTAAAAAACAGTGTTGGGGCATAGTTGACTCCTACAACTCCATGAACAAATAACATTAAGGCCGGGTAAGTGGATTTCAGCTGTTAATAAAGCAACAGGAATCAGGCTAAGATTGCTATACTGTGTTTTCCAAGACACAGAAATGGCCTCTCAATGGGTATAAATCAGAGAAATCCCGTTGACAGCAATTTACACCAGCTGCAGATTTGGTCCACGTCTTTAAAAATGTGATTGTTGGAACTAGCCCCATTGATGGTCCAGGGATGCATAACCTGTAAGTGTTCTACGCTCAGCAGTCCCAGCAGTCTGGGGTTCGGCTCAGGAGCGCTGACACAGTGCAGGCATGTGTACTGTCTGTGGGACAGGGTCCTGTGTGTGCTGTTCTCTTCTGGGAGAGGTGCCAAAGAAGCTCAGCAGCACCACGTTTTGCACGGCAGGTGTACAGAGAGATTTCTGCTCAGCACAGAGAGCTCAGGAATACGTGCAGGTGCGGGGAAAGGAAAGAAAGAGAGACTAAGCAGCTCCTTGAAATTCTTTTAGAGCATTTCTTCCTTTTCACTCTTCTCTTCCACAAGAGATGCTCCGACTCCCAGATGAGCTTGACCAGGCTGTTTCAGTGTCCCACCTCTGGCACAAATACCTTCCCGTGCACAGGTTCTGGTCTGCGTTGTCGCTCGCAGATCTTCTGAGGAGAGCTCTCTCTCCACGTAGTCCTGGAGGAATGGGATTGAATTTCCCATCCGCTATGCACACGTTGCACAGTGTAGTGGGACACAGAGGTGTCTTACGGTGCACAGGCTGGGAGCACTGTCTCTGGAGCGGAAAGCTGTCTCCTGAAGAGGCCAACTCGACATTGAACACCTGATTTGCAGTGGAAAAGGTCTTTGCAAAGACGCCAACATGCTTCTACTAACCTAGACTCATAGGTTTGAATGGGACCTTGGGAATCATCTGATTCAACCCCCACGGCTTATTTTATCTCACCAGCCTCCCAAGAGGCTGTGCGACCAGATGCCTGCCTTGCCCACCAGAGATATCTAGCACAAAACTCCTTCGCAGAGGTTACACACATCTGGTTTGCTCTCCCTGCTGCATATCATGATCCCCACTGGGGTTTCACTGTTCCTTCATGCTCCCCACTTGTGTTTGCTGCATCCACCACTTGTCCATGCTCTTACACTTGGGTTGGCAGCTCTTTGGGGTACAGGATGCTCTCCTCCACTATACGTGGCTTCCTCATGCTGCATTAGTGAAAGCAGAACTCAAAACTGGGTTAAAACATCCATGAAGGTTTTGGTGGGTAAACAGCCTTCTCAAAAGTAGGAATAATCCAACAAAAATAGACCTGGTCTCTAGGTCTAGAATCACTAGAATCTGGTTACTGGCACATCAGATCCCACAGTATATCATACCAGAAACAGTGAGATACTTGCTTCTTCAGTCTAAACTTGGTGTCCTTCCAAACACCAAGAAGACTGTGTTTGTGTCCATCCTTCTTTTGCAATACATAGTCACATATAACCTGTTCAGTGGTTGTTCCTTGGAATCAGACATATCAATTATTTTTTCTGGCTAATTATTCTGGATCACAATGTGCTGGGAGCAGATTTCTATTAGCATGTAAATTGCTTTCTCAAAACAGTTGGCCTTGGGGCATCTGAGGATGGGATTAGAGATTAATTCAGAGACAACAGCAAAAAGGAAATCATATACACCACTATATTTTATTGGGCCACGGGTCCCTTAGCCCCCCTGGGCCATAGTCTCCCTTTAGCTAAAAGTATCTGAAAACTTTAAACTGTTTCAAGGAAGGGGAGGTCTCCAAGGCTTGGGTGGAACAAGCATAGGGGGAAACTCTTAGGATGATTAGGGAAATAGAAAGCCTATTTAAAGAGATGGCATCAAAAGAGTTTAGTCTAGAAAGCCTGAGCTAGGATATGATTTCTAGCTATACATATAACTGGGTGGAGGGGGGAAGGCAGGAGGAAGATAAATGCTATTTAAGCTAAAGGACAGTATCGGCACAGGAAAAGGAGTGTAAAATAGCTACAAACACATTTAGGCATGACATTAGATGGTTCCTAACCTTTGTAGGAGCAAGATTCTTGAGCAGCCTTCCCGTACGGACAGCGAAAGCTCATTCATATTACAAATCGAGCTGTATGACATGGCTACCAACCCAGGAAGTCTCTTCCATACCTGCACCCACATGGAAAGAAAAATAGGCTGAATATCCATGAACAAGGCCGAGGCTGGTGGTGAAGCCCCATGGTGAAGGTCCCATGGTGGTACCCCATGGTGAAGATCCTATATGAGTCATTTTTATTAAGTACCAATCTACATTTGTACTCTATTAGAATGAATAGAGTACAAGAAAAAAGAAAGAGAAAAAAAGCAAAGAAAGAGGGAAAGAAATCCTGGCAAGCAATCCTGCGTGCTTAGCACGAAGCCTTATTTTGGTTTTACTGAACATATATTTTTAAGAGCGTGCACATGCAATGCAATGCAATACAAGACAAAGCCCCAGGCCAGAAGCACTGGACCTCTCTGTGGAAAGGCAGGGAAAATAAGGAAGATGTCATCAGCTTCTTGCAAGAACAGATTCTCTCCTCCCCACCACTGCTTCAGGGAGAAAGTAGCTATATTACAATCATCAATACATACCTTTTAAGACCCCACATTGAGCTGGTTTGAACTCTTGCATATCACAGGCCATTAATATCACCCAGCAACTTCTACATGAAGCTGTTTCTGGTTGAGTTAGAGCAGATCTTTTGGAAAGATACTCAGCCTGGTGAGGACTTTCCGCAGGAACAGTAAATAGATAGGGCCCCCCAATAGAAGAGATTATCTTCATGACAGATGAGTGTGGCAAGGGAAAGCAGGGCCACTGAGGACTAGCAAAGATAACAATACCTTGATTTGGACTTCCTTCATGTTTTGAGGTTATCTTCACAACCATGAGATCGTGAAACTTTATTTTGTTAAAATGCAATGTTGAATGTTGGGAAATGGGTCTCATGAGAGGGTGAGAAGGGGGTTGAGTCTGCAGGATATTTCATAGCTGCAGGGTTTGGAGACATATCAATTATATGCACTGGAAGAAAACAGAGGCCCTTACAGACAAAGGGCCGCAACAAAGTTCCTTTAAAATCTTAAAACCTCAGTGGAAAGATGGCAGAGATTTGTGTTAGGGTAATGATATGGATTTTGGATGTTGGGGTAACAATATGAAATCTGAGGGTGCTGAGTGTGCAGCTGAATAACGGCTTTTTCCTGTGTCTCAGCAAAAACCTGGTGGTCACAAGGCTAGCTGATATATTAAAAGCAGCTAACTTAGCTAATGCTTAAGTAAGTGGATTCTTAACTGAAGGATAGGGTGCAAAGTGCATGATGTGTTAAAAATAGAAGAGCCCACTAACTAGTATCAGGAGACAAAAGCAGAAATATGGCCTTGGAAATGGTGCTTAAGTCAGCAAGAAAACCAGCAAGAACCAGCGAGAAACTGCAGGTGACTGCGAGAAGAGAGGGGGCAAAGTCTTACGCAGGAGCTCTTAGCAGAGAGGCATGTAAATAAATAAAATGCATAGGCAAAGCCATGCTAATAAACAGAGGAGGAGCTTGAGATGGGAGGAGAAATGGGTGGAAGCAGAGGCGGGACAAGGGCGGAGTAAACGTTAAATGTGTATGGACCAAGGTGTATAAACGTTGGAAAGAACTCGTGTTCAGCGCTACTCCCCGTAGTCTGTCGGTGAGGGAGCTCGCCCAAAGCTGTCTCCATGCTGAAGGAAGCTGTTGCGAGCAATGTGTGCTGGTGTCTGTTCCCTGCTCTGCTCCGGCTAATGAGCAACAGGATCCATGAGCAATTGGACCGTCGTCTTCCTAGTTGTTGGGTGCCACGTAGAGTCAGTGCCTAACAATTTGCACCTATGGAAACAGCTTAACCAACTGCCAAGCACAGGGGAGAAGTTATGTTGGGAAGACAACAAGCCCATGAATAGAAGGAAGAAAAGGAGAGGAAATTTGGGACCCCTGACTAAACAGCAATGAGTTAACATAAAATCCTAGAAAATGAGCGTTGAAGGGGCCTCAGGAGGTCACATCTAGTCCAACCCCCTGCTCCAAGCAGGTCCAGCCCCAGCTACATCATCCCAGACAAGGCTTTGTCTACCCGGGTCTTGAAAACCTCCAAGCTTGGAGATGCCACCACATTTCTGGGTAGTATCTTCCAGTGCTTAACTATCTTCCTAGTGAGCAGGTTTTTCCTAATATCCAACCTCAACTTCCCTTGCTGCAGCTCGAGCCCATTGCTCCTTGTCCTGCCATCTGCCCCCACTGAGACCAGCCCAGCTCCAGCCTCTGTGCAGCCCCCCGGCAGGGAGGTGAAGGCTGCTCTTCAATCCCCCTCGGTCTTCTCTTCTGCAGACTCAGTCAGCCCAGTTCCCTCAGCCTCTCCTCACCAGTCCTGTCCAGCAGCCCCACAACCATTTTTGCTGCCCTCCACGGGACTGTCTCCAACACGTCCACATCGTTTCTGTAGTGGGGGGCCACAACTTGCCACAGGACTCCAGATGTGGCCTTCTCAGCGCTGAACAGAGGGAAGAATCACTGCCCTCGATCTCCTGGCACCGCTCCTACCGATGCAGCCCAGGATGCCGGTCGCCTTCTTGGCACCGAGGGCGCACTGCTGGCTCCTGTCCACTTTATTGTCCCCTGTCCCCCCAGGTCCTTTTCTGCAGAGCTGCTGCTTAGCCAGTCAGTCCCCAGCCTGTCCTGGTGCATGGGATTGCTCCATCCATCCAACAGACAAGTCTTGAAAAGACTTGCAGTCTCTTGCCGTGAGATGGAGAAGCAATTTGGCAGCAAGAGAAAGCTCTTTAAGCTTTAGGAACTTAGAAAGCAACATCCATTTTTGTGGCACCGTTGTGGATTGCCCTCATCTAAGGCAGTCTTATTTTCATTTTCATCCCTGAATTACTATTTCCATTTGTTTTTTTACAGGGAACACAATGGTCAGATGATAAACACCAAACAATGCAACGATACAAACCCACACTGATTAACAGCATTGCTTCTCTATGCAACTTTGCAGCCAGGATCTGTAAGAATACAACTGGGTTCATGCTGGGTTTGGGCCAGATCACAGCTACAGCAAACCAATGCCTGCAATGAAGAAAAGGTATTGATTTTCTTTTACTTGCCCTCATCATTTAAGGCTTGATCCATTTATGAAACAACACAAGGGTGACAGAAAACAAAATTATGTGTGGATGGTTTATAAAAGTGCTCAGAGAAGTTGGCCTGATTTTATTGTTTCTTGCGCAGCACCTGGCAGAGTTCTCAGCTCGGGATTTCAGCTGTAAAACAAAATAACCAGCGATGTAACAGGGCCAAAGAAATCAAGTCTGAGAAAGCCATCTCTTTCGTTCTGCAGAACCCGCACCATACACAACCTCTGCATTTCAAAGGACAGGGTTATGTACTAAAACACAATGCAAGATGTTTGCCATTACAGACAGCTAAGGCCTCAAAATATGGGATGCGCCCCCCCTTCGTCCACAGATCAGGTGTCCTGTATATTCAATTCATAGCCATATCTTACTGCTTGCAAGACTTGACTCTCCACAGCAGGCTAAGGTTCTCAATTCATAAAGACGGCATCTGCTCTCTCAACTTTTGTAACTGGATTATAATTTATTTATCTCTAATTTCCATTGAGAGCCCAGGGAGTGTTGGCTTTTCCTTCCAGTTACAGAGGTACAGACTGATCCATCTTGACTGGTTCGAACTTGAGCAGCATTCAGCCCTGGGAGTGGGTCCACGTTATTTTGCCTGTACGCCGAACGACATCAATAGTGCGCGTCAAGGGTGGATTTCTGCTCATGTCAGCCCTAAAAGGTGAAATTCATTCTCATCACCATATGAAGCACTGTTGCATCTCCTAAGGGATTTTCTAAAAAGCTCCACCTCTCCTACAGAAAACTGCGAGCTCTGTCAAGCAAAAGGATTTATCTGTGAATTTTATCAAAGATCAGACTTGCTCTTCCCATTTCAGACTGCCAGATGTAAAACATGCACTGCTTGCAAAGCGTGCTTCCACACAGAGTGCTTCCAGGCTGAAAAGTACCCCAAATGTCTGAGGAAAGCGGCACGGAGGAGGCTGTCAGAAACTTCATCACCTGTGCCTTTCTGATGCGGGATTACTGTGAAGATGTCTGCAGGCTTCTGAAGAAGCTGGAAACAAATCCTCATGATGTTTGCCTTTAAGTTGCATAATGTTGTTCTAAACATTGCTACCATTTCAGTTGCATGACTTCTTTAATGCGTATCTCTCCGAATGAGAATAATATTACTCTTACTCTTTTTTTTTTTTTTTTTTTTAATCTTTTAAATTGACCACTTAGGCTATTTGTGGAGGACAGAACAGGAGGGAGTAATCAAGCACATGCAATCTTACGTGTTGCGGTTCAAACACTCTGACGGATCATTGCAAACTTTTCATTGCCCTAAATTGCAGTCACCAATGGCCTTCTTGGACATACTGTGGGCCCACTGTGTTTTGAACAGCTTGCAGCCAGGATCTGTAACGCGCTGTCTTTGAGTGGGTGAAGCAGAGAGTAGGGCAGGATGGCACTTCAGAGACAAACTGGTCCATTGGCATGAGCTTTTATGGCAACAAACTACTCCGTTAGATGCTAGGAAGGGCCTGGAAGAAAGATTTTATGTAGATGGGAAAGGGGCAAGGGGAGGGGATACTGTTGAGAGGTAAGAAGTAGATTGATTGGATCAATTGAGATGAATAAGGCATTTAAAACCTGGAGGGACATGAAAGCAGACAGCCAGTCCAGGTAATGGGATATGAATCCTTAGTCCCTCCTGAGACTACATAGCTGGACCATTCCCCAGGGGTGGCTGTGATGGCCCCTGGGGGATACGTGACTCCTGCCTCCCCAAATCTGGCTCCTTGGGCTACCCTCCCTCTTCCTCGCTTGCCACATCTTGATCTACCTATTATGATGTTAAGGAAGGCTGCTCCAGGGTCCCCGAGTGAGCCCTTGTCCACTTTGGCTGGCTGGTACCTCCTGTACCTGGCTGACCTCAGTCTTTCCCCTTGGGCCCATCATGGCCCTACCAGTGCCTCAGGGCACCAGTTGACTTATGGGCTATATTTGTGGCCTCCATCTTCCCCTGAAGTCATGCCCCATGCCTTGCAGAAGCTACTCAGTGTTTGTTGGAGGGGACTTCCTAGCCCCAGTGCAACTTTTGGCCCTCAGACCTTGAACCTCTGCTTGGGCTTCAGCTTCCCTGGCCTTTTATTCTGGCTGCACCTCTCAGCCCAGGTCCGGTGTCCAGGATGTTGGGTCTCATCTTGCACTTGCATGCTCTGGGCCTGTCCCCTGTCTTCTGCTGTCATCCATCCCTCATCCCTCTGGGTCCCTGACCCCATGCCATGCTGATCTCTCTGTGGCCTTGGCCAACTCACTTGACCCTTAGTCATCTGGGTCCCTGACACTAGGGGCTCAGTGGGTTAGTCCAAGGCTGGCATAGCTGAAGGCAGGGAGTGAAAGCATCCCAGCCCAGTGTCCTTGACTCCAGGCTAGGGTGCCTATTGTGGAGTGCCCAACCAGGCACCGCTCCATAGCCTCCACACCTCTCCCATAGCTACAACCTAGTCATCTGGTTGTACCAAGCTCCAAACATAACATAAATGCAAGCAGACTGCTCTTCCCACTTCAAGTGACAGGGACCTTGGCCCCTATTACAGCCCAAAACTAAGACAATCTGGTCTGTGGATGAATTCTTGTTCTGGGTGTGTGAGTGAAGGGGTGGCACTAATCTCAGATGGATGTGGCCTGGGGGAGCAGTAAGTAATGAAAAGATAGGAAGAGACTTGGATCATTTGCAGAGGTGGGAGTTACCAACCACGGCACACTTTAATCAGGCAAAATGTAACATAGTTTAGGAACCAAGAGTGAAAGTCAGATTAGCAAGATGGCATACTCCGGTCTCGGATGCAATGTATTCTGAAAAGGACTTGGGGGATAGTAAGAAGTAAATGAGCCTCTAGTGCAATGCGGTGTCCAAAAAAGACAAATATAATCCCTGGTGTTATAAATCAGAGAAAATTGAGAAGGTGGAGGGGAGTTATAGGACCTCTGCATTTGGTGCTGGTTTCAACCACTACTAGAACCACAGTCCTGGGGCCACAGAAGAAAAACCCTCGTAAACTGAACGAGGCTCAGTGAAGGCTGCATCAGTGTTGACGGTAGCCTTACATAGAATTTAGATTAGGATTATCTGGGATGGTTTGGACAGGGATGATCCCGCTTCAGGTAGGGGGCTGGACTACATGTGACCTCCCTCCCAGCTCTACTTCTCTGTGGCTTTAAGGCTGAGCTTGGTTTGTTTGGTTTTTAAAACAAAGGAAATGAAGGTGCGACTTGACTAGTCCATATATACCCACAAGCATCAAATACTGTGGCTCTTCAGCTGAAACATGAAGCAAGAAGTGAAATAGTGGGCAAGATAAATGGCCTATCTAGCCCAGTATCCTGCATCCAACGATGGCAAATAGTGGCTGCTGGAGAGGGAGAGAGTACAGGGCATGTCTAATGTAATCCTTCCCCCATTTCACCCTCTCTGGCATCAACTGCCATTGGTTGAGGGATATCAGAGGATACAACCCTGACTGCTCTATAAATATCTCTCAATGGACTTATCCTCCATGAATTTAGGCCCTTTTTGAACCTGGTTACACTATCTGCTTTTGCGACGTCCTGTGACGATGAGTTCTGGAAGATAATTACACAAGGTGGAAAAGAAAACTTCTAAACAAAGCATTTTGGGAAGGAAAGTTTGAGCAAAAGCAGCAGCTCAGGATTTTCCATTTTGTCAAATGTATAGATGTCTTTCCTCGCTGCTCAAATGAGATGTTTTAAGGGTTATGAGAAGCACCTGAAGTGGTTTGTTATGCAGAATGCCGACTGGAAAACAGCTTGGTTGAGCATATTTCAAGTTATCTTTATGCCTCTTCATTTAAGGCACATGCCAAGTACGTGGTCCGATACAGAGGGCTTGCCCTTCAACTTTGCTGCAGGCGTAGGGATGTGAACACGGAGTGGCGGTTCACATGGCTCATTAGAAGACCAAATTTCATTGCGCCTAGAAACTTAAATCTTAGTACTGGGATGCAAAAGCTAACATGAACCCCTCACCCGGTGCTATGAAAAAAGCTGTGAGACCCAGAGAGACTTCATTTCATGTGCAATGCAGGCAAATGACTGAGTCACCTGATAATTCACTGTAGTTTTCTCATATTATTGGCAGGGGAAGAGGGGCATTTCTTCACAGGAATTATTGCTAGACCCATCCCTTCTTTGTGAGCAGAACAGGTGGGCTGGTGAAATGGGTTAAGGTACCCTGGGCAGTTAGGATCATGACTTCTTCTTTAAAGGCATCTTTAACGTCTTCCCATTTTCCTACTTAGCCCTAAGCAACAGCGGGAACTCTTGGCTAACTTTCACCGACACACCTGGGCGTTGTGAGCTTCATCCCACCTCCTCCAACAAGCGTGTGTGCAGAGGAGGTGGTTCAGCTCAGACCCCCAGCGGGTTGCAGGACAGCAAGCAGGGGTGGAAGCCAGAAACCTGTGGAGCTGCACCACGGACCAGACAGCATCCCTAGCAGCAAGCAGACAAGAGAGGTAGTCAGCCGTGTTAGTCTGAAGTGAGGCAGAGGGCAGGGCAGGGGGCATTTAACAGACTAACTCATTCAGACAGACGTGAACTTTAGTAGGCTGCAGTGCCATAGACTCACAGAGCAGTGAGGCTGGAAGAGACCTCCAGAGGCCACAACTCATCCTACCCCTGCCTGAGGACCATCATTTCTCATGAGGAGCACAGTAAAGCATGGCTTACCCAGACAGGTTGTGCAATCTCCAACCCTGGAGGTTTTTAAGACCTGGGCAGACAAAACCTTAGCTGGGGCCGGTCCTGCTGTGGGCAGGGGGTTGGACTAGATGTGTCATGTTCTGTGCTTCTCTGATCTGGTCCCTATTTAAGCCCTCCATACTCTAAACTCTTCATAAAGCCACTGTCAACAACTTCCTCAGATGCTGTAAGCCGGGAAGTAAGGATGGAAGGACATTTTCTCAGCGGGAACAGTATTCCAGCTGAGACTTCCCTAGCACCAAGTCTAGCAGAACAATTATCTCCTGTTGCTTTTTTTTTTTTTTTTTGCAACAGCATCTCACCTGTGCCTCCTATTCTGAGACCCTTTATGGCAGGGCATAAACTCTTCATGAAATAAGGAAAATAAAGGGCATAATGATGTAACCAGGCACTTGGGATAGCTGCAACTTCGGGCTGTTGCTGCGATTGTGCAGCAGCCTTTTTCCTTCCCGCCCTGCCCCATCCCCACCCAAGGTGGGTGACTGAGGCAGCTGCCCCAGTCTCCCCACTGCTGTCCAGCTATGCAATCTACCACCAGACACCCGTTGATCGGGAAACACCTTCATGTAGCCGTTCTCTTTTAGAGTTAAAATGAAATAAAAACCCTGGATATAAAACCTTGCGAAATGCTGTGCAACGGTATCGGTCTGTCAGGCTTGCTCCTGTTAGTACTGAAGGCTTTTGGAGCTTCACTCAGATACTCCAAACCACTCATATACCAAATAAACCAGCGTGCCTGGCATTTGACTGGATAGGTCACATTTTATTTAGCTTAAGAACATAAATAAGAGGATCTGACAGCTCTGCTCATGCAGAAAATAAAACGGTGCTGTGTCAGGAAGAGTGTGTGACATGGTGCCAGCTTCTGTTGAATGCATGCAAGATATATAAATCAGCTGAGCTGATTTGACATTAATTTCCTGTTTAATTTTTGCTACAGTAAACTGCGTAATGAATATGGGTGTGAAATGAATGGAAACCCAGTTGCACTTTGAAGGCTTCCCAAGTGCCGTAAAGCAGACCACTTGTTAATGGACACCGAAGTTTGGCCATCCCCATGGCACTCCCCACATATGCCATTTGGCTGCTGCCGGGACAGAAAGGTTGTTCTCATGGTTTTAACCCTGGGCTGGCTTTCTGGAAACATGGGCTAAAATCCTAGCTGCCTCACAGGCTTTGTGGGAGAGGCGTATAGGATCTGATCCCTATTACCTGAGTTGTGTGGTTAGGGGATGGCAAGGACAAACAGCAACTAACTGTGGGATAAATGGCTTTTGTTGGCTGCTTTGCACCATCTTATTGCATAAGAATTGAAAACTAAGGCAACTCAGCTGTTGCACTTCAGCTTTCACTTCCCACAGGATAAAACTACCCAGACAGTTGTTCACAGAGCAGCTGACAGCCAACAGGGCCTTGTCTCTTTTTTACTCCTTTTACTGTGAATAACAATATCAGACCTGGTCTCGAACGCCTCCTTGTCCCAGGTCTCTATCTGTACAATGGGAATGCTGGGTCTTCTTTCCTTTTGGTCTCGTCTCTTTGGATGAGTAAGCCTTTGAGGCAAGGTCCAGTTGTGGACCTACAGAAATGATGTGGACAAATTGGAGAGAGTCAAGCAGAGAGCAACAAAAATGTTTGCAGGGCTGGGGGACAGGACTGGCGAGGGGGATTGAACAGCAGCCTTCACCTCCCTGCAGGGGGGCTGCAAAGAGGATGGAGCTGGGCTGTCCTCAGTGGGGGGCAGATGGCAGGACAAGGAGCAATGGGCTCGAGCTGCAGCAAGGAAAGTTGAGGTTGGATATTAGGAAAAACTTTCTTACCAGGAGGGTATTAAAACACTGAGCAGTCTCCCCAGAGAGGTGGTGGAGTCTCCATCCTTGGCTGGACAAAGCCTTGGCTGGGATGATGTAGTTGGGGCTGGCCCTGCCTGGAGCAGGGGCTGGGGTAGATGTGGCCTCCCGAGGTCCCTTCAGCCCTCATTGTCTATGATTCTGTGACTGTCTATTACTACGTGTTTGTACTTTACCAGAGGCAAAAAGGCTTGGATCTCGCAGACGGTCTTAGGAATAGTTACATTAAAAAAACATATACACTAATTATTTTATTGCTGTCACAACATACTGGGAAAATTTTACAGTGGTCTAGGAGATCCTAGGCTTTCTTTCCATTTGATTTATTCAGAATTATGATAATATTAAAGGAGGTCTCCCTTCATACACCACTGGCAGGAGATGCATGTGAGAGTTATTCCCTTCACTGAGGGTCAAAGTTGCCATTCACCCTGCTAGCATGTCTCTGAAAGAGAGGAGATTTTAAGTCAGTCCATTGCATTTAAATGGCTTAAGTTTCATCTGGGCAAAGGCCTGTAAGAGAAACAGAGAAAGGGAGGGTCAGTTCTAGCAGGAAATGCAGATGATCATGGAGTATCTCAATGGCCCAGATATGAGCCATGGCTAGAAGTGGCAGTCTCTAATACAACCATCAGTCTCCAGGCAAAGACAGTAATGTTCCTAACAAACAAATGTACAGTCTATAAAGCCCTGGCCCTAGGCCCATTAACACTAGCCACTATCAAAACCATAAAAGATCTGTGTTTTTCAGAAAGAAAAAGATCGATGCGAAACATTATGCCTTATGTCAAAAATTATGTCAGAAATGCCTTTTATCAAGGTGGGTGTTGTTTGTAGCCCTGTTGGTCTAAGGACACAGGCAGACAAGGTTCTTTGGGTAAATGTGATCTCTTTTATTAGACCAACTAAATAGTTAGAAAAAATTGTTCTTTGCAAGCTTTCCGGCAGAATGGTAAAAAATAGAGGTCTTTCTAAATTGGAGAGGGAGTGGTTTTCTTTTAGTTGTGACATACCATTCCCCCTTGGAGCATATATGGGAAATCCTCAAACAGTTGCAACCCATACGAGGATAAGACCCAATTCTTAAAGAGATCTTCCCAGAAGCACGCATCCTAGCCTTTAAATAAGCACCGGACCTCTCCAACCTCATCAGCAAAAGCAAACGTCTTATGGCCCAAAGCATGCTGAATGGATCATGACCATGCCAGGACAAGAAATGTAAAACCTGCCAACACATCTCCACCACTCCCACGATAACTACCCCCTACAACAGAACCATCACCATTCCTGGAGCTTACAGCTGCTCCTCCAGAAATGTAATACATCTCATCCAGCGCATCAAATGCCCTGATGGAAAATACATAGGAGACCAACAACTGCGCACCAGAATGAATGGAGATCTATCAAAGACAAGAATACCCAACTACCCATGGGGGCACACTTCTCACAAGCAAACCACCCTCTCTCCAATTTCTTAGTTCTAATCCTCAAAGAGAATTTACAAAATACCTTTTGTAGACACACCTACAAACTTCATTTCATCAACCTACTGGATACAAAAAGTCAGGGACTAAATATAGACATTGGATTGATGACACATTATAAACTGCCTGCCATCTGATAACCCTGGGTAACCTCTATACATCTTGCCAGCTACATTCTAGCACCAGGTCAACATTTCCCCGCTTTTCCACCCCTGCAACTACTTGTCTCACACCTATGGTCTCCCCTGGCCTCTGATCCTCACTGCCAAGCATTTGCACTTTCACAGACCTGCATTTTGCATATTGGCTTCTGTTCCAACCAGGAGAACACAAAACAACAGCAGACCCTCCCTAGGCCTGAAGAAGGGCGTTTGTGCTCAAAAGCTTGCAAGGACATTTTTTCCCAACTATTTAGTTGATCTAATAAAAGATACCACATGTACCCAAAGAACCTTATCTGCCTTTATCAAGGTAGGCATTGAACAACGGTAGTTGTTACACTTATGTCTAGTCTGATACCTTAAACTTTAAAATATTTAAAAAAAAAAAAAACACCTTGTAAAGCCCTGAAGTTAACATTTCCATTGTTGTCTCTCCTGAACCCAGTTCGCCAAAGAATATTATGCAGCATACAAATGAAACAAGGTCTTGATAAGTATACAAGGAATGAATGATTTGCTGATCAGTAGCTCAGTCTATTACTTTGATTCTCAGTTCAATCCCAACATTTGTGGCTTCAAATGTAACTTGCAGTTTAGAAACAAGAATGCAACCCCTTTGGCCAAAAGCTGAGCTCTTATTAACCTATTTTCAACTTGGCTGGCATTACAGCCTAAGCAAATTATGCTATATAACATATCATTATAGCGAGAGACATGCTGCTAGGAAGAGATTATGCTCTTGCTCGTATGATTTAAGCAGAAAGAGCATGGAGTATTGTTTTGTGTGACAAGGGTACATGATAACTCATTTCCAGAATCAATAAGGAGTCAGCCCACCTCTGACCTTTCTTCCACGGAGCTGTCTAGTTAGCAGCCTGAGTAGGCAGGCTTGGTTAGTTAATACACTTCCCTTGGGTCCGGGTACCACACAAGGTCAGACTGCTCCCTTCAATGGCAATGTAGGCTCATTCCATGGTCCTTGCTGAAGTGGGGAAAAGAAACAGACAGATGCCTTAAAACTGCATGTTCCTTAGCAACGTGAGCTCAGGTCTCCAAATGCTAAGGAAGTCAAACATTATGTTTAAATATATGGATGGAAGCCTTCAGAGATCACAGGTGAAAGTGCACCTTCATCAAACAAAAGACTGGTATTGTTACAGGAGTGGAACGTGACACCAAAAAGGAGAAAACCTGCATCCGGCAATGGGGGAGAGATTTTGGTTCAGCAAAACATGATTTTTGTGTGCTGCTGCAATGTCAAAAAGCTCCACTGTGCTAAACCCTTCTATAGGCACGGCAGCCCTTCTCCGGACTGGGTTAAAACACGTACGATGGAGGAAGAAGTCACAGACACCTCCCAACAGGTCCATGGAAAAGCTAAGACTAACACCTAGGTTTCCTAACACCAACTCATAGCCTGCCCAGTAGACTATCCTGTCAGTGGAGGCTATGGACTGGAACGGCATGAGAAGCAATTCTGATCCATAGCAGAGCAAATCGTGTTTGCAGGGTGTAACAGTGCTCTTTTCTAACCCAATTTTTGCAGCCACGGTTAAATTTGAGGCATAGATTCTAAGGCTGGAAAGGCCCAGTTTGATCCCATGGTCTGACCTCTTGTCTGACACAAGCCAAAATGTGTCCGGCAGTCTGCCCAAACCTTTGTAAACCTAGTGAAAATATAGAGGAAGACAGTGGAAAGACATGCAGTTTGATTTAAACATTGTGCGTGTCAGAAAATCTACTACTGCCTTGTGTACATTGTTGCAAGGGTTAATATTCTTCATTGTTTAAAAAATAAATAAATTATGCCATGTTTCAAAACTGAACTTTTTTGTTTGCAGCTTTCAGTCCTGAATCTTCTGAGACTTTTGTCTGCAGGAGGTAGAGCCCTCTTCTATCGGAGACTGTTTGATGTGTGACCGTGATCAACACAGCTCTGGATAAGCTAGGAGCCCTCCTGGAGGTTTTTAAGACCCGGGCAGACAAAGCCTTGGGTGGGATGATGTAGTTGGGGCTGGTCCTGCTTGGACCCCCTGACACATCTAGCAGGGGGCTGGACTAGATGTGACCTCCCGAGGTCCCTTCAGCCCTCATTTTCTAGGCTTCTAAGCTAAAAAGGGTAAACTTGTTAAGTTTCTCCCTGTCATTTTTGCTGAGGTAGAATTGTGCTAAGGTAGAATCATCTCTTGCTTCTGTCTATTTAACTATCTGCTTGAATGTATTGTTTTTGGGAGACAAACACTCACCAGGCAATCCGTTCTGATGAAAAAGATTAATGCTTATTTAAGGTCAAATTCTGCTCTCAGATGCATGAGCTTGGGAGGGCATCTGAGGGAAGTATCTGCACTTCAATATTAGCTCTTGAAGCAGCAATCAAGCAGTGTTTCAGCTTGTGACCACTGGGTCAGATGAAGAGTTAGATACTGGGCACAGATAACCCTCTTCCTCATGTCCTCCTGGCCGTTGGCTGTGATCCTGATGACCCTGACTTCATCTCCTAACTGAATGCTGGATTCAGAGACTACAGGGCCCTAAAATATGGTTTTTCAGGAAAGGAGTGGGGGGAAAGGCCAATCATTTGGGGGCCATTGGAGTATCAATTACAACTCATCACTGAAAAGGAAGCAACATAGTACATTTTTCCCTAGGAGTTTTTTAATCTAATTTAATTTTATTTTATTTATAATGCATTCACCTACTCATAGAATCACAGAAAATGAGGGTTGAAGGGACCTCAGGAGGTCACATCTAGTCCAACCCCCTGCTCCAAGCCCAACTATACTGTTAGGCATCAGAAAGGTCTTCACCAGAATAGATTTGGAGCTGCTTACAATCATTATAATCTTGCTTTCTTGCCTTGTTTCCATTTAGTCCAAGAGAGTCATGCAATGAATACCAAATGCTGCATCTTGGCCTGCTTTTTTGGTGGCATTTGTGCTACATCAGCAGGGATGATGAGAAATAACATGGCCCTGCATGACAAAGACTGGGGATCCCTTCCCAAACACTCGGGGGTTACGACACTGTCAGGGCCTTTTGCTTTGATGCTTTAGCCCAGTAGTTCTCCACCCGGGGGCTGCATGGGGCTGAACCCACACACTGCTAGAGCCCATGTGACGTCCTGTTAAAACATTTTTTACATAGATACACAGGAAATACGTTGTGTAGGTGCAGCCCACATAACACATTGAGAGCTGGCCAGGCTGGATATCTAAGATGAAGTCTCATTCTTTCATCATGGGAATACATCTATTTCTGGCAAATGGACATATTGTCCCACGTTTCATTTCCCCCCATGTCTTTAGTGATCCAATTCTTAAAATCTTCTTCTTATTCCAGGTGAAGCTACCTAGATCGCCTTACTATCCCCATCTACCTCCCTGAGGCCCTACCTTTGGTACCTTGCCCTCATATGACCCCACTGCTGATTTGACAGATCTATCCAATTTCGGCGACCGGCCCTGTCGATGACACATTTACTGCACCAAGAACCTGGAGACTGTTCACACCGTCACAATGAAATGTGGTGAATGCTATGACCTCCGTACAGATTTTCAGAAGAATATACCTGCGTGCAGGTACATTTATGCAGTCCTGGGGAGACAGTAAAATTCACGAGACCTGTGAAGGCCACGCGCTATACTTCTTCTCAACCACCCTTTCTAAATGAGTCTCTCTGCCCCAGTCTTGCAGACTTCTAAAATCATGCCCCTTCCCCTCTACAGCACTTCTCATATTTTCTATTTCATGCCTTGTATATAACCCTCACCTCAATTACTGTGATAGACTCCTCTTTTCCTGACCTGTCTCTTACATTTCTCTGCCTGCAGCTCAGAAAAATCATCTCTCGAGAGCAGTTTTCCAAAGCAACAAGGCAGATGAAGAATAACTCCCTGATATTCAAGGTTTTGGCTACACGGGTGGAATCCAGAAACCCCAAATTGGGCTCTAAGGCTCCCTAGACAGTGCATGGGGAGAGCGATGTTCTTCAATGATGTTGAAGGCTGCTATCAAATCCCTCCTTAGTCTTCTCTTCTCCAGACTAAATCAGCCCAGTTCCTTCAGCCTCTCCTCACCAGTCCTGTCCTGCAGCCCTCAACCATTTTCATTGCCCTCCACTGCACTCTTTCCAATGTGTCCACATCCTTTCTGTAATGGGGGGCCAAAACTGGACACAGGACTCCAGATGTGGCCTCACCAGTGCAAAATACAACAGATTAATCACTATCCTCAGTCTGCTGGTGGTGCTCCTACCAATGCAGCCCAGGATGCCGTTACCCTTCTTGGCACCAAGGGCACACTGCTGGCTCCTGTCACTCTTCTTGTCCCCTGTCACCCCCAAGTCCTTTTCTGCAGAGCTGCTGCCCAGCCTGTCAGCCCCAGCCTGCACCAGTGCATGGGATTGCTCCGTCCTAAGTGCAGGACTTTGCACTTGTCCTTGTTGAACCTTACGAGATTCCTTTTGGCCCAATCTTCCAATGTGTCCTGCCTACTCTGAATGCTACCCCTATCCTCCAGCATATCTACTACTCCTCCAGCTTGGTGCCATCTGCAAATTTGCTTAGGGTGCACTCTATCCCATCTTCCAGATTGTTAATGAAGATATTGAACAAAAGCAGGTCTTCACCAGGTCTGACTTAGGATCCAGAATGGGGACCTTTCTACTGAAGCCAGATGCTGGTGCTCTACTTCTGAAAACAAGGGGCAGGGGCAAGCCATCCCCATCACATGCACCACACTACTGATTAAAGCACCCAGGGAGGATATGGGAGGCTTTTCCCTTATGCTTTGCTCCCACCTTCCAACGAGTGCCCAAATCTGGTTGCACGGAAGAACTGTTGTGCTGAGGCTGCACACCTGGGGCAGATGGAGAGCAAAGACCATGACCCTGTAACCAAGTGGTGAGAGCACGCAGAGGAAAGTACTAGGTGCCAGTGCCTGCTCCAAGGTCTCTTCAGGTATGTTCCTATTCAGTGATCACTGGACAAAATACATCAGCTTTCCTGGGAGAAGGGCTCTGTGTCTTGGCCTCCCACATCCCATGGGGATGTCTTAACCACTAGGCCACCTAGCCACTGATCACTTGTGCTCACTTACGTTCTGGCTGCACAAATCTTGATGTTTATTTTGTTGCAAAATGGATAGGCTTAAATGTAAGTGGCAGCAGCTGCCAGAAAAGGCTCTGTGACCAGGGGCACATCCACAGAGGATATGTGGCAGTGCCCCCTTTCTGAACATGTGGCCAGAGCAGCAGTGGTGGACTTTTTAAAGTACCCAAAGTAGATAAGAATCCCCTTCCCTTTGCCTTCCCCTCCTTGCTCATAGGAGCATCCTGTCCCCTGCCTTCCCTGCCTGCCACTGCCTCTGTCCTGGGTGTAAGGAGAGCTCCTGTTCTGCTCCAGACAAGCTGCACAGGGGCTGGGAGCAGTCCAGGACAGTGGCAGCAGTGGTGATGACAGATGGGTTATTTTCCCCTTCCTGCCTGGTCTCCCATTTGTCCCCTACCAGAGTGGGGAGGCGAAACCTGCTCACTTGCTGCCACCACTGCTGCTGCCCTGGGCTGAGCCCAGGCCCTGCACAGTGTGGCTGGACCTGCTCTGGAGTTCCCTTCACCCCTGAAACAATGGGGACAGCAGCAGTAGTAGGTTGGAGGAGAGGAGGAGGTATGCCTCTGAGCAGGTAATGTAAAGGGGGATGGGAAGACTTACTTGCTTTGGGGACTGAAAAGTCTTTGACTACTGCTTCCAGGATCTGCTTCTGCTGGTGACTAGTGCTCCTCTGTGAAAGCAGAGCAAACACGTGGTAGAACTTATATTTTCTTGGTGCCGAATGGCTGCGCTATCCCAGGAGTGGTACAACACATGAGCACTGCTGCATGGCAGAGATGAGCATCACCTACCTAAACACACCTCTATTCACTGTCAGCTGCATCTGCAGGTTAACTTTGCAAATCCCAGTGTGTCTAGTGATCTGAGGAGAAAATGTATATTTTGGTCTGCTCTTACTACTGGCCCAGGGGATGGGGCATGTGCCTGGAAAGACCAAATGGGATGGACACACACACACACACACACACACACACACCCCCTAAGTGGGGTAAGTGGTTGAAACATGGTAATATTTTACTGTTATAATCATATAGTGTTAATGCCTTTGTGAAGGGAGGCAGCCACAGCTTCACAGACACCAGGCTTTCGACCTGGAGTCTTATGATTTGCATAATTTTTTGAGAGGTTATTAGGAGGATTCAAGCATGTTAATTGTGGACATGTATCACAACCTTCCTAACAGGTCCCATGGCAGGTTATTATCTGTGGGCAATGGTGTTGTCTTTGTGGGTTGTAGGGGTTCAAGCTAACTCTAGGAGTGACGAAGTTGTTGGAAATCTTGTGGTGAGAGGCACTGCTCTCTTTCCATCAGGGGGAATTAAATTGAAAGCAGTGCTGTTGTGCTGGCGGTGCCATAAATACAAAGCAAAAAGTTCTTGGAAGCACTGCACTCCCAGTGACCTCCCCAGTAACTGTTTTAGTCTTGGTGGTAGATGACAGGAAAAAAGATTACCTAGAAATCAAACCCCAAGCTTAACCCTCACAATAGGAGCTCCTAAACTAGTGGTGGCACACCCAGGTGGGGTCCCCACCTGTGCAGAGACCCTAATTTATTCTCTAAGCCTGTAATTATCCTCTGTACTAATAACTAACAACTGCTCTGTGGCACCTGTCCATGTGCTTGCAATTACCCTGGAGTAAGTGAAAGGCTGTGGGTGACAAAACCCTGTTTCCTCCAGAGCTAAGCTCACACCATGGGGGAATTGAGAGCAATTAAAGCAGAGCACATGAGATGGGAATATTGTCCCCCCAATCTGTGAATTGCTGGCACATGCTGCTATTCCCATAAGTCCCTGCCTCCTGTTAATTGAGGGCTGCGTCCCAGTTGCTCTGCTGTCACTTTGCCCTTGATCACCAGCAATGAGACCTGAACGGGGTCCTCTGCTCCTGGTTGCGTATGGACAGCTCACATGCCCACCGTTTCCCTTCTCTAGGGTGGGAGCGTGAGGCACCCCCACACTACTGTCCAAGAGCTGAGGCAGGGTTAACCTCCGCCTGCTGTGAGCATCAGGAAGGGAACAACGGGGACCGTGCACGCATGTGGGAACACGCAACCTCATTGGTTGGAGAGTAGGTTTCACTTGAAACGGTCCCCCAAAGCTCTGAGGCTGCAGATACCCATCTCTGCTTTTTAAAGTACCCGAAGTAGATATGAATCCCGCCCCCCAGCTTCGCCTCCATGCTCAGAGGGGCTACCTTGTCTCCCTGCCTGCCACTGCCTCTGTCCTGGGCATAAGGAAAGCTCCTGTTCTGCACAGAGGTTGGGCTCAGCCCAGGACAGTGGCAGCAAAGGTAGTGACAGGTGACTTAGTTCCCCCTCCCTGCCTGATCCCCCATCCACCCCCACCAGACTGGGGAGGGGAAACCTACTCACTTCCTGCTTTACCCTGGTGGATTTTCCCCAATGTATCGCAGCGTAAAACTGGAGGAATTTAGCCTGACCCTTGCACTCGAATGCCCTGTCAACACATCTCCAAACGAAAGGTTAACTTGAACCCCCACGACCCACAAAGACAACACCACTGCCCACAGATAACAAGCTGCCAGATGACCTGTTAAGAAAATTGTAATACATGCCCACAATTAACTTCCTGGATCCTCCTAATAACCTATCAAACCCCACTTAAAGTTCTCAGGTAAGCACTGAAGGGCAACAGCTCTGCTCTGGGCCCCACAGGAGAGCTCCTCAGCCTCCTAGGGATACAAAAAGGGCCACAGTAGGGATCCCATCTTGGGACTAAGAGTGACCCTGGCCATGGAGGATGGAGCCAGAAACCCTCTGGGGATCTTTACTGTCCTCTGGCTTGGTTCAGCCAGAGTGACAAGCCTTTCTGGCTGCTCCTGGGACTAAGAAAATCCTGAACCTACCACAGGATCCAGCACAGCAAGCCACATCTAGCCACAGACACTTGCCAAGTGGCCCCTTCTTCTGCTTTGCTGGGAGGGGAACAGCAGGTCCTGGCAGGCTGATGAGATGCTAATGGCAGTGCAGAGAGGGCAGGAACATCTTCACACTGCCAAGGGTCTGTCTAACCTTTTCCTGAGCACTTTAGATCCCTTTCAGGTCCAGCTCATCTTCCAACACCTCACTGATTTGCCGCTGCAGCTAATGACTGCCTGGGTTGAACTCCTGCAGGGCCTGCAAAACCCAGCCTGCTGACTGCAGGCTGCAGAAAGCTGGGCGGAAGGGTTTCTGTGTTGACCTGTGTCAGCATGAAGAAGGGAGCTGTTCCTGCTCTTTTCCCAGCGTAGCAACTAAAGCACTCACTCAGGATGCAGGGAGACTTGTTTCAATGTCCTCCTCAAAAAGACATCTCTCTCGAGCCAGACTGGTTGTTCTTTTAGAGTGGCTGCTCTGTCTGTCCGGACGGTCCAGTTCCAGTTTGCATAGAGCTAGAAAGAGAAATCAAGTATGCTCCAATGAAGCAGGTGTCTGAGGGTCAGGCACTGCTACACCAAGTATAGCTATGCTGAAATCCCTTTGGCGGTAGTCGGTCTGGCCCAGATCTTACAAGCCCGGGAGATTCCAGGACATTGTAAAACTGGGACAATATGACATCTTATCTATTCATATGCTGACATTTTTGTAGGAACAAATGTTTCCTCCTGGGGGTTCACAGCAGCTGCTGCAATGGGCACCTGTCTCAGCTGCCAAAAGCCTATTCATCCCCCACCAAAAAGCCCTACCTAAAGCCTACTCATCCCCCCTCGACAAACATTTGGGATTAGTTCTACTGTGGTATTCTGCGGAAATGAAGACCAGCCTCTTTTAAAAAAACACCCCTTTCAAAACATGTCCCAGCCAGTGGGCAGGAGCATCCTGCTACAATTGATGCTGGGTTTGATGTCTGCAATCTCTTGTATTTCCCTGGGCGATACTTTGCAGCCCTTCCTGCTCTCCTCTACAGAGAGAAAGGAATAAACACAGAAGAGGGGATGGACTTTGCTGGGCAATGAGCTTTCAGGATAACCACAGGGTCAATGCAGTGCAGCATAGCATAATCCCACCCCTGCCTTCCCCGTCCAGTTCTTAGCAGTTAGTACCCATTGCTGAGATGCATTGCCCGGAGACAGAGCCAGCTATGCCGTGTCACAGCATGATATATCAGACTCAGCCTATGAGAAGCTGCAAAAGGACACACCACCACGAGGACAACTGGTTAAAATAATAGGGATTACAAACACTTATATGTGAAGAAGCCTAGAGACTCTTTCAAAGACTTCTTTAGCATCTGACTCCAAAGAAAGGTCCTCCATCCATCAGTTGATGTTACCTCTAGACGGTGATCTCAGCAGGGATTCACACCGCCCTTGAAGTAAGAGGGTCTTACTTAATTTTCTTTCTTTCTTTTTCTTCTTTTCTTTCTTTTTTTGTTAAATGGGCTCAACTTTCTCCCTGCAGACCTGCAAACCAGGTCCTCATGGGCTGCTGCATGGTCAGTATGTTGGACACTGCATAGTGCATGTATATTGGGCACAATGACAACTATCTACATTATGGTGACACAGGCCAAAGACACCGTAGGTACTCAAACAGACTTCACATTTCCTGTTTTAAAAGACTTTGTGACAGAAAATGGCCCTTTGATAAGGAGAAATATTTTCATTTAAGGTTTAATTTTTTTTTTAAATTCCAGATCCAGTTCCTCCCAAAGGCAGCTCTTCGTCCTCTTCCTGCACAGCTGCCTTCCCCCAGCAAACCTCAAAAAGCTCTTACTGAGCTTGTCTTTGTGGAGTCCCAGGAGCTGACTCCCTCCAGTGCTCTCCATTTAAACAGTCTGATGGCCTAGTTGGCCATCCTCCACATGGGCATTTAGGACACACCAGAAAGCTGCTGCCCCCACCCAGGTTTTCAAGGGACTTTCCATAACATAGATGGATGTCCCCTTCAACCTGAAAGCATGTTAGGTTGAACTCCTTGCTTCTCTAATTAGTGAACAATATACTTGCTCTGGGAGGTCCTGTCTCCATCTTCTTCACTAACAAATATGAATCATAGAATCACAGAATCCTAGAAAATGAGGGCTAGAAGGGACCTCAGGAGGTCACATCTAGTCCAACCCCTGCTCCAAGCAGGACCAGCCCCAACTCCATCATCCCAGCCAGGGCTTTGTCTACCCAGGTCTTAAACACCTCCAAGGATGGAGACTGCACCACCTCTCTGGGGAGCCTGGTCCAGTGCTTCACCGCCCTCCTGGTGAGAAAGTTTGTCCTAATTTCCAACCTCAACTTCCCTTGCTGCAACTGGAGCCCATTGCTCCTTGTCCTGTCGTCTGCCCCCACTGAGACCAGCCCAGCTCCACCCTCTAATGCACAGTATCTCTGAAAAGACTTTCTTTTGTTACTTCAGTTTCTACCCGTTAGAGTAGATTTTGGGGCTGTTTATAGATATGACTTTTTTCTAGGTTTTATCTGGACTACAGCCATCACTATATACAGGTGGATGTCTGTTGTCCAAACTAAAATTGGCTGCAGTCATTGTACGAGGATTAAGGTCAATGCAGACTAGAGCAGTCCAAACTGGGCAATTTAAGCTGTATTAATTAACACATACGCACAGAAAGTATCTAGGGCTTGCTGTTGCCCGTGTCCACCACCAGCTGTAGGACATGAGCCCAGTTTTGTGGCCCTGACCGTGACTGGTGGGCAGTGTCGAGTGCCCCTTGCCGTCTCTGCTGCTGAAGTGCAGACATGCATGAAAACCTCTCCGATGATCAACGAGCATCTATTAACCTTGCATTTGAATTGAAATTTGATTATAATCAGTGAACCCGGTTTAGAAACCAGTGAGTATGTCTACAAATGGCCTCAGCAAGGAGCTCAGTGGGAGCTGTCAAACTTTTTCTTTCATTTCACTATTTTTCTTCTCCAGCTTTTTTTCCTCCTTTGATTCCCCCCCTACTTCCTATCCAGACCTTTTCTTTTCTTTTTTTTTTCCCTGTAAAACGTAGAGAAAATCATCTGTGCTGAAGTTGCATTCCTTAAGTCTTGACAGAAACATCCCAGCAATAAATTCCCTGCCTCTTGCTAACCAGGTTGCAAAAACCTGAGTTTTTAACTTTGGGTTGGTTCCTCATTCCACCTTTATGCTACCTTAGAAGCCCATGCTGCAACTGCTGAAGCATTAGGCGTAGAGCGACAGCTGATGCTCCTGTCCCCCCTGCCTCAGCACACTTGAACAGACTAAACTATCATTCGCTACTGTTAGGTAGGAAGCATGACACTGTGCTTCGACCTGAACTGGGCACAAACTAGGACAGGATCCAGCCTTCACAAGGTTACTGCCTGTTGGCTGGAGGCTGTAAACACTTAAGCACTACTTTATTCCCAAGGGTGCTCTCACTGCGGTCAGGAGAGGTGCTTGTGTGCTTCCATTCACAACATGAAGGCCGAAGCCGTAGGGAGCGTATCGCAGCAGGGACACCCGTGGACTGGAAGTTATGGTGCTCAGGTCCTGGGGTGGGCTCTGGAGTAAGCTGCAATTTGTGCGTTGTCTTTTCACCAATACCTCCTTGCCTGCCTTTCGTGCTTAGTATCAGGGCCGGATTACTGTGTAGGCAGAGTAGGCAAATGCCTAGGACCCCAAGCAAAGAAGGGGCCCAGTTGTGCTTATTTTACATATTATAATTACTGAGTGCAAAAAGGTAGGGGCCCACGAGTGTGTTTGCCTAGGGCCCACTAAAGGGTTAATCCAGCCCTGTGTAGGATGCTCATTTTGAGGTGGGGTTTGTCTCTTGGCCTGTGTCAATACAGAGCCCAGCACGATGGGGGTCAGCTGGCAGCTGGGGGCAGTAGACACTGCTGGTGTGCCTCCTTGGCTGTGTCCGGACCAGCATGGCAATGCCGTATGTGGTGCCACAGGCCTGTCTGCAGCGTCACACACTGCATGTGCAGGTGGTTCCCACATTGCCACTTTGCAGCGCGGGGGGATTTTTGACCCGCAGGAGATCCCAGGGTCCAAAAAAACCCATGCAGAAAAAAAGGGTGTTGCATGTGGAGGCAGTGCGTATTGCCCAGCGTTGGAGCCTGGCCAGCCAGAGCCTTGCTCCAGCTGTGGGCCAGGCCCCCAGCTGCAGGAGCAATGCGGCTGCAGCTTCCCTCACCACAGGGACCCTGGGAAAGGCTGCTGGGGCCAACACAGCTGCTGGCCCCAGCCTTCCCTACCCCACCTGGAGTAACCTGCTGCGCGCTAGAGGGCACGTATCATGTGCATTCCCTGGGGACAACTAGCAGTGGCACTGGGTGTGCCATTGCTAGTTGTCCCCAGGGTAGCAAATGTCCGCGGTCATCTGGATGTGGTCCTTGTCTGTATGGAGCAACCAGATGAGGTATCAACTTATTAGCCAGTACATCTAACCCTTACTTTTATATTGTTAGGGTGGGGAGGAGCTGCAGATGATCAGGCAAGTGCTTATGGGTCACAGAAGGAAAAGAAAACAGAATGAGAGCAAGATACGGGGGATGCATCCAGTTCCCTCTCAACTGCTTTGCACGGTGTGCTATGTACAACTGTCATTAAAGTCAATTCCTCCTCATTTTTCTCTGTGGCAAGGTATTTTCAGTATGCAAAATACAAAAAAATTGGAGAAACGATGAACTTTAAGGTTTTCCCACATAAAGCAATGAAAATCTGATCTTACGTTTAACAGCCTGCTTCTTTCAGCACTCCTAGTCATTGTGAACATCTCTGCTTTGACCTGGTCAAGTGCCCTGGTGTTGAATTAACTTCACAAGAGGCTCTTTAACATGACAGGGTGTACGTCTATTGATTAGCTTCAAAACCTGTGAGGATCAACTTGTGTATATACACAGCTGCCACCTCTCCCAGATCCCAGGCACTCAAGAGGTAAATCTTTAGCAGGTGTAAATGAGAACAGCTCCATCAACTCCATTGGGAATACACTGATTTGAACCAGTTTAGGACTCTTTTTCTTTAAATACCAAAACGTTTAGGTCAACTTTCAGAGCTGAGAGTAAAGTGTGCTTTCACTGATGTTTAATATCAAGCTCATTTTGGATGCTGGATTGGTGGAAAGCAACAACGGCAACATCTCCATGTATAGTCCACTGCTGGAAATAATGTCACTTTTGAATATACTTCAAGCAACGAGAACATGTACGTCTCCAGTTGGGCAAGACATGATGCAGTGCACCTTTGAATGGTTGAAATAAGTAGTTTAGAGTCGAACCAAGCCCCAGTTTTAGCAGCATTGCCGAGACTCTTCTACCAATCCCTGTACTCTTTTGTTAGAGCAGATAAAACATGCAGGCCTGCATTTTGCAGTTGTTGTAACTGGGATGGACTGAAAAAGACTGTGGAAAATCCAATGAAAAGGTAATTTTTTTAGGCTGATCATAAGAAGTCCTTTTTCCTTATATAAAATCATCTCTAGTCCTTTTTTTTTTTTGCAGCTGTGGACACCTAGATAATGTGTTGGACCTTTGGTAACTTTGGCTGTGGGGCCTAATAAGAGACAAATGGCCTGTGTATTCTGAGCATTATGTCAAAATGCAAGCTGTAGGCTACTGGTCCAAAGCAGTTGGCCAACTATAAAAAAATATTCCTCAGGGAATACTCCTGGGTGTCTGGCTTGCTGCAGTGCATCTCAAAATCCCCCTCCCACCTCCCGCCAAGTTTCCAGCATGGAAACAAAAAAGGATAGAAGCAGATATTCACATAGATTAATCCATCGCAGATGCCTCCCTAGAGCCATATCACTCTGATAGATCTCTGCAGAGAGCTGAACACTAATTAGGGCTGGATGAATATGGCAGATTAAAATTCTGAACATTCGTCCCTGGGAGAGAAGAAAAAAAAAACAAGCTCCTATTCAATTTCCATAAAAGTTTATGGCCAAGTCCATATGCACCAAAATAGTTGGAGACATCATTTCCACATGCTTTGGGGTATTCTTTCAGAATACCAAATTGTGAGACATACACACATCTCCGACTGCACTTGTCCGAGGCAAAACGTCATGTCGCCTTGAAGGTAATTTAAGTAGAGCAGAGCACAAGGTCGGTAACAACCACCCCATGTTGCGTCCCTCTCTCCCAACTGAGTTTGGCTTGCTTTTAATTAGGCTCATCTTCCGCTGTACTCTACAATGAAACCATCTGCAGGAACTGCAAAATGAGTGCTTCTACAGAAAAATAAATAAATAAAAAAAATCCCTTGCTCCTTGAAAGCAGGTCACGTACAAACATGTAGTATCCTCTGGAGAGGTAGGTTGAAATGGACTTAATGCATGTTTATAGTTCCAGGTTCTGTACCGTTTCACAACTTAGAGTCTTTTCCACAGGGTTTTGGTAGATATTCATCTTCCAGGCAAAAATGATGACGGAGGATGTTTGCTATCCAGCAAGTAGCATGGTTTCAAACTGCATTATGGTTAGGAACAATTAGAGCAACAGCTACAATAATTTTGCAGCAAGTATACTGAAAACATACTGGATGCTTCAGTCTTTTTCAAAACCAGATGTTGGGAAGTTGTGCTTCAGCCTGCAGGCTCTCACAAGGTGCTCAGATGATAAATGTTTGTATTTTTATGTATTATTTGTATTACCACAGATTTCTCCTCAATCACCTTCAGAATCAACTTATCTACCAGTAGTAATACAGCCAGGTTCTTACACAGCACTTTTTACCTGCAGAGCTGAAAGGAGCACGGGGGGGGAAACTGAGGCAAATGACTGACCCATGGTTACTCAGAAAACCAAAATGGCACTTATGCTCCCTAGCTCCCAACCCAGTGGTTTGTCCCCACAGCCCACACTATCTCCTTGTAGCGTAACAAGCCAGTTGATCTCTTGACCTGCATACCATCTACCATCTCCTTCCTCTCTGGAGAGCAGGCAAGCCAGGTCCGTCCTGCTCTGTCTTTCATGCTCCAACCAACAATGAGAGGACTTCATGTTGTACCTGGAAAAGCCTGGTTCCTTGCAGTGCCCTGTCCCAAACTCTGGAGCTGCCCTGTCATCAATGGGACAGAGACGGTGTGGGGCAGGTGCAACCCTTGGCCCCCTCTTCTCTGTCTTGTAGCCAGCATGACTGGAGACCCGAGCTGCACCACTTTCAGCTGGCAGTAAAGGTACAGACAGAAATGACAACTGTCTCCTGATCTGCCCCTAAAAGTGCTCTACAGCTGTGACCGAACACAAGTGCACGGCTGCAGAGCTTTAAAAGGGCCCGAGCCTGCAACAATTTCAAACCTCATGACATGAGGGCTTAGATGAAGATACTCCAAAATGGAGAGGCTTCAATAACTTCTGCCTGTGCACGCTGGGAGCAGGGCTGAGCTGCATCAGCTCAGCCCTACTCCTGGCACTGTCTTCAGGTTGGGCAGGGGTGTGAAGAAGGGATGGACAGAGTTCAGTCTGTGTGGTTTTCAGCTGGTGCTAGAGGTTCGAGTGGGTGGATTGGCTCCAATCTACCCATCCCACCTTCTGGCACTGGCTGGGCAACCCCCAGAATAAGCTCTCTCCATTCCCTTTCTCCTCCCATTCTGAAAACAGTACCAGGGCTGGGAGGGAGGAGGGACATTGCTAGAGGAGAGCAGCTGCAGGCTCATAGCCACCCTAAGCAGTGGCTCCATCTCCCAGTCCCTGGGACCCAACAGTGAATATCTATTAGGCCTGGGGGATTGCTGTAACTCATGGTGCATCCTGTGAAGTGCCACGAGTTACAACAGGGAGCTTCTCCTCTGGCTGTGCCTTTAGTTGTTCCTACCTAAGAGCAATATAGTTTCATCCTGAATGTCCTCCTCTGGTAACCCAGCTGTAAGGCTCAGCTCAGCTACAGGTCTTAACTGCATTTTGAATACATGTGCTTTTAAACTCAGACTTCTCTGATGCCCAAGTAAAGGACTCCCTTGTACAATTCAGTGCCTCTCTCCCTCTGGCCCTGACCAGGGGTAAATATCCTTGATGGATGCTACTGAATGTTGGCTGCAATGAAGTGCAGTGCTGCCAACCTTGTTCAACAGTTGGATGTCATGAGACAAGCCACCAAAAATCATGGGATGTTTAATAAACATTTTGGTTGCACTACCTTTCCTCCTTTGTTTTGAGATTCTAACATGCCATAGTTCTCCTCTGCAGCTAAAAACTTAACTAAAAAAAAAAGCCAGTAGAAATTCACACCTATCCCATGACTCCAGAAGATGCAACTTTAAGGAAACACAGAGAACAGCAAGAGACTTGAAACAAACTGTGCCATACTTCACAGTGTTGCTAGAGCTCCACAGTTTATCTTGCACACAGAACATATCCATTCAAACAGGACAGTTCTGTGGACAGGCCCTGCATTTCTCCCTAGTTCAAGCAACAAGACTGGGGGGTATCATGGGGAAACCAATGCTGCAAGAGCCACAGCACACACACACATCCAGCCATTTGGATTGCCCTCTGAAATGGTTTATTGCATATAAGCCTTTCTTTTTTTTTTTATAACTCACTAAATTGTTCATTGTAGAGGAACATTGTAGAGGATGCAGACAAATTGGACAGAGTCCAATAAGAGAGAGGAGGGCAACAAAAATGGTTTGGGGGCTGAGGCACATGACTTATGAGGATAGGCTGAGGGAACTGGGCTGATTTAGTCTGCAGAGGAGAAGATCGAGGGAGATTGAGTAGCAGCCTTCACCTCCCTGCAGGGGGGCTGCAAAGAGGATGGAGATGGACTATTCTTGGTGGGGGCAGATGGCAGGACAAGGAGCTGTCACGGAGTCACATAGGTGCCCCGTGAGTGTGAGGCTGATTGGCAGAGCTGTCAATCACCCAGGCAGCTCAGGTGCCTGGTTGCCAGGGCAACCAAGTGGGTCACATGGCTGGAAGGGGGCAGGGCCAGGCCTT
>NW_017728947.1:114818804-114828097 GCF_001723895.1 Crocodylus porosus | reverse complement strand
GGGGCCCGAGAGAGAGAACAAGGGCACCCGAGGGGCGAGGGACCATACAAACGTTCCCCAGAACAGCTGCGAGGCTTGGGGCGTGCTGAAGGGGAGGTTTGGAGGCACTCATTGCCCTTAAGGCGGGATGCATATTGAAACCCCATTCTGGACTAGGGACAGGACACCATTACCGTCCACTAGGGAACTGGCAGCCTCCACATTATCTATTTAACCATCAAAGTCGTGGCGGGCGAGATTCTGAGGGTGCTACGTCACCCTAACGTGACGGTAGGGGGAGCGAGGGGGCTCACGGCCGCCCCTAGCCACCGCTCCCTCACAGGAGCAATGGGCTCAAGTTGTAGCAAGGGAAGTTTAGGTAACATATTAAGAAGAATTTTCTCACTAAGAGGGTAGTAAAATACTGGAACAGGTTACCCAGAGAGGTGGTGGACTCTCCAGCCTTGGAGGTGTTTGAGACCCGGGTGGACAAAGCCTTGCTTGGGATGATGTAGCTGGAGCTGGTCCCATTTTGAGAAGGGGGTTGGAGTACATGTGGCCTCCTGAGGTCCCTTCCAACCCTCATTTTCTATGCTTTTATGCTTTTCTATGAAAGCTTATTTTAAACATAAGCCATTTGGGTACTGAATTGAGCAGCCTGTTCTCAGAGAGCAGGGCTGTTGACAATCACAAGATTTAGAAGTGATGTAGAGCAACAGCTGAGGAGGACAGAAGATGTCCTTGCCCTGTGTCTGGGGATAAGTGGCCATTTCAGGGACATTGCTGCCTGTGGGTAATGCACAACTAAGCTCATCAGTAGTAGGGGACTCTGTGCTGCTTCAAGGGCTCCAATGCAACTTGCTTCCCACGTGTGTTGCCATAGGAGGAGGCTATTACACACTGAAGCAAGGAGCAGGAGACTTTCTTAACATCTCCAAGTACCTGTGTGGCCTCACAAGGGCAACGCAGTTTGGCCTACAGCGAACATCCATGCTACTGCCTTCATTCTGCACGTTTGAGCTTAATTCACCTCTTTTATGCATTAGGGAAATCATGAGCTGCCTAAAGGCAGGGACTGCCATAGGTGTTATCTTACCTGGACCCATGGAAGGACTGGGATGGACTCAGACAAGCTTCTGAATGCAGCACATGCTTCTTCAGGAATCTGAACACATTTCAGGTGAAAGCCTAAGTCTAGCCCACCTACGCTGTAGGTCCATGAAAAGATATCACTCATAGCAATTCTTGCCTCTTGAGTATTTCCAGAATAATGGTGCCTACCACACCTACCACTGCAAGAGATTCCTAACAAGGCCAACCCCAGTTGCCTCTCCACCAAGGTTCAGTTGTATTTGGCACATGAAATTGTTCTTTCTGGATGTGAAACCTAGAGATTATTGGCCTTTCAGCTGTACAGAGAGTGCACACATGCACGTGCTTACTCATACATATGCACATCGGTTACAGCACATCCGTTACTGAACTGATTCCTGTTTTTCATGAGGCTTTAAACAGCTCTTCTTTTCAGAGTCTCCTTGTCTTTGGCCAGGCAGCCCAAGCCTTGAGGGGGAGATAAGGAGCCTGGTTTTTGCTTCTCTTACTGCCATGGGCCTAGGTCTCTCCTGGGAAAGGGAAAGGTTTGCGTGGTTCTGTGGCCTCTTGCCTGGGCTTGTTTCTGATGAGAAAGGTGATGCTGCGGCTGTAAAGCCCCCATACATTCCCCTGCTGAATGCAGATCAGTGGACCATACCTCCTCAAAGGAGCCATTCATCCCCATTACACCCATCACTCAAGACCTGCTGGAGATGAACCTGCTTTCTGCAGAAAATCCTGCAACATGCAACTGAATAAGATAACTGGGGGATACAATAAGTTGAGGTTCCCAGTTGTCCATGCTCAGAGCTCATACATAGTGCATCCTCTGTTGGCCATGCATTCAGTTCTCCATTGTGAGAGAGAGTGAACCTGATCTTCAAATTTATGAGGTGCAGCACAACTAAACAAGACTGCTGCTGGCTAAGGAGTCTCATGACTTGCACAGTATCCATGCCTACAATTCACCAGGGAACCAAAGCACTGTAACCGGGGAGGTAAGAAGCCAAGTACTTGGGAAGCGATGTCCTGCTTCGGATGTAGAATCCACACATAGAGAAAGAAAATTGAGTCTGGACTCTTATGACTGGTTCATAGATTTCATAGACATTAGGGCTGGAAGGGACCTCAGGAGAACATCAAGTCCAGCCCCCTGCCCCAGGGGCAGGAAGTCACCTGGGGTCAAAGGATCCCAGCAAGATAAATGTCTCTTAAAGGAATCCAAAGTAGGTGCTTGCACCACCTATGGAGGAAGTCTATTCCAGCCCTTGGTGGCTCAGACAGTAAAGAAGTTCTTCCCTATGTCCAGCCTGAAATGGTCATGGTGGAGTTTATGACCGTTGGCCCTTGTCATGCCTTGGGGTGCTCTGGTGAACAAATGTTCCTCCAGGTCCTGATGCAGACCTGTTATGTACTTATAAGCAGCCACCAGGTCCCCCCTGAGCCTGCACTTTTCCAGGCTGAAGAGCCCCATAGCTCTCAGCCTTTCATTATACGGCCTGTTGTCTTGCCCTGTGATCATGTGCGTGGCTCTTCTGGCTTCTCTCAAGCTTCTCCACATCCTTCTTGAATTGTGGATCCCAGACTTGGACGCAGTACTCCAGCTGCGGCTTCACCAAGGCCGTGTACAGAGGGAAGATGACATCCTGGGATTTGCTTGAGAAGCTGCTATGGATACAAGCCAGAGTTTATGCTGTGTCAGTGCATTGTTGGCTCATATTTATCTTGTTATGATCAATCATAACCCCCAAGTCCCTTTCAGCCGTGGTGCTAGCAAGCGTAGCACTGTTGAACCTATAAGCATGCTACTGAGTTTTTTTTCCCCAAGGTGGAGTACCTTGCATTTTTTGGTGCTGAACACCATCAGGTTTTCTTCTGCCCATTTTCTGAGCCTGTCTAGGTCAGCCTGGGTCATCATCCTATCCTCAGGTGTGGATGCTTTACCCCAAAGTTTGGTGTCATTGGTGAACTTGGCCAATCCACTTTTGACACCAATGTCTACATCAATAATAAAGTTGTTAAAGAGTACAGGCCCAAGGATGGAGCTTTGGGGGACCCCACTGGTCATGGCATATCATAATGATTGACTTCTTTCAACTACCACTCTCTGGGTCCAACCTCAGAGCCAATTCCCCAGCCAGTGGGCTGTGATGTAGCCAAGGCCACAGTTGGCCAATTTTTATATGAGGAGATCATGGGACACCAGATCGAAGGCTTTTTAAAAATCAAGATACATGAAGTCAATCTCTTCTCCCTTGTCCAGGTGATAGGTCACCTGGTCATAGAAGGAGATGAGATTGGTCAGGCAAGACCGACCCGGAACAAACTTGGGCTGGCTGTCCCTCAGCATGTTGCTATCAGCCAGCTTGTCAAGAGTGGCCTCTTTGATCATTTTTTTCCAAGATCTTCCCTGGGATAGAAGTCAGGTTGATGGGCCTGTAGTTTCCTGGATCTACTTTCCTCCCTTTCTTGAAGATTGGAACAACACTGGCCTTCTTCCCATCTTCAGGCACTTCACCTGAGCACTGTGAGTTCTCGAAGGTCTGTGCCAGGGGCTGAGCTACGATGCTTGCCAGCTCCTTAAGTACCCTGGGGTGTAGATTGTCAGGGCCAAATGACTTGAAGGTGTCCAGCCTCTCAAGGTATTCCTTCACATGGTCTACATTGATGTAGAGTAACAATTCTCCCTCACCCTGACCATCCCATACCTTGGGGCTAGTGAAAAACCAATGCAAAGTACCCATTTTCATGGTTTGGAAATGACCTTGAGACATGACTTTCCATGCATGAGCAGAGCATGCTCCCAGCCTTTTTGTAAGTGTGAGTTCATGCAGTCATCAGTTAAAAGTATTCATGCTGGTTGTAGCTGACTGCAAAAGACATTCAGGCAAGCAGTTTGCCTCCTGGGGCCTGAATATCGTGTAGGAGGGATGTAGTGTAATTTATTACTTTGCCATTCTTTTGTTCCCAACACTTCATAGAAGACTCAAGACCCAAGCCTTGTGCAGTGCATTTCTCATCCACATGTGACACCAGGCCCTTACTGCTGGCTGAAAAAATGGGTTTCTCCAATGCAGGAAATCCCTTCTTTTTCCCCCACCAAAAAAAATCTGGTTTCAAGACGCAATGCATCCAAACTAATGGTGATCCCTGGGCCTGACACCTCTCCCATGAAACTGATCTTCTCGTCAGTTTCACAACTCTAGACAGAAGTATGGGAATACACGGAAATGTCAAATGCAGTGAGGCGCTGCAGGGCCGTACGGGATTGGTGTGATTCCAGGGGAACGCCACCTTGCAAGCTGCCCTGAAGTCACAGGCCTTGGCAGCCAATACCCAAATATCCATGCATCACCCCCCCCCCCACACACACACACACATCCCACTAGGCAACAGGGAGTCAGGAAGCTCTGAAAGCCCTGGCTCCCTGCTACAGAAACAGGAGCAGGGTCCCAGTAGAGTTAGGAGTCCCAGGACTTTCAGATCTGTAGATCAAGGGCAGACCATCTGGAAGCCTTGATAGAGCATAGGAGCATGAAGCATGGAAGCCAGAGGCCCTTGGCCCCAGTGCACTCCCTGCCATGGTTTTGCACTAGAGCTGGGGACTCTCTCCAGGCAGACTTGCCCACAGCAGATCCCCCAGGAACTCAGGAGTCAGGAGGAAGTCTGCTGAACCCAAGGTATCTTGAAGGAAACATTTCATGACCAATGAGTTGAAGTCCTCTGATGAATGTCTGTTTCATCATAAAATGTCCAGCAAGCTCCAAGTGCCACGAGTGGTGCATGAATGCCTGGGAGGGAAAGGGGAGAGGCAGGAAATGGGCTATAGCAAGAACCCAGGATGCACCCAGGACCTACAGTGCTAAAGGAAGAGGTTTTCCTCCATGAATTTGGAAGACTAACCAATATCTGCAATCGGTTGTAGGCTCTTGTCTTCTTCTTGGGGGTGCTATTGGAGGGCAACATATCACCATTACTCTGTGTGTCATGGTTGTGTCGTGGCAGACTCATCCTCTGGGCACTGCCGGAGGGGTAGGGCTGGTGTGGCGCCTCAGAACTGCACATGTACAGGATCAGAATGAAACACGACCTATCTTGCAAGAAAATAAAGGCAGGTGCACTGCTTCCCCATAACGTGGCCATGAAAACGCACATCTGTGCGACCACGTTCACAGGAACACAAAGGCTATTTGGGGATCTGCAGTTTACGAGATGCTCACTGCTTAGTGCCAAGGCAGTTTTAAAACCAACTATCGAGGGATCTTAAATAAATAACAGTACATTTCTACTAGAAGCGCTGACTGAATTACATACCCTTCAGGTTTAATGTGTCACTGGGGCATTCGGGACCTACTTTCCAGCAACCACAGACACTGAGAGCATCAGAGAAAAGTGAATATGTAAGGTGAAGCATAGGCTGTCAGCTCTTCAGGCTCTCCCTCTCCTCCCCCACCATCTGCTCTTCATTATCCCTTCCCTAATTTCCTGGTAAAGTTTGGACACCTGCGTTACATGGAGTCAGCAATGCAGCAACACAGTTCTGACATGCCAGGCTGATCTCCCTCCAGTGCAATGTAGCAAGGATGTCCTGTGTTCAGAGATAGCGAGTGGTTATCAGAAAAGGCTGCATTATATCTGAGCGACTGCTGCTTAGGAGCGAAGCAGTGACCAGTAAAAGATGCTGTGAAAACTGAAGTCTTTGCCCTGCCCTTGCAAAATAGAAGGAGCCAGCAGTTAGGAACCTAGGATGCAGGCCTGGGAAAGGCTGCCTGGGGCAGAGCCCAGGTCCCTGCAGTCACTGCCTGTAGGTTATGTGATCCCTTCCCTAAGTGGAGTAGTCTCCACATGCACATGTGGTTTGCCTCTCGTCTTGGAAGGGCCTTCCAGAGAGAAAACTGAGCCTTGCAGGCCTGGGGGTGGGGGATAGGGGCTGTGGGTTGGAAGTGAGGGGCACCAGCATGGTTTGGGGGACAGGGGACTGTGGGCAAGGAGTGAGGGACAGCAGCAGGGCTGTGGCTTGGGAATGAAGGGCAGGGACCAAGGTATGGGCATATCACTGCCCCCACAATCATATGACTCCACCCTGCCTCCCTGACTCCTTTCTAAATGATGCTGCAGTCCCCTTGTGAATCTATCCTTTGGGTCCAAATCTCCCTTGCTTTTGTTAAAAAGGCATAAAGGAGAAGAGAAAAAGAAAACAATTCAGGTTTCAAGTCCAATTAAAATAGAGTTGGCAAGCTGACCAGTCAAATATTGCCAACTGCCCGATCAATTGACTGCAAAAATGAAAACACGGTAGCCCTACTAGAGAAAAAAAATAAAAATACGCCTAACTGTGGTAGTCAGAACCAGTCTCCTTAATACCCCTCTGTCCTTTGTCTTCCCTTTTGTATTGGTCATAACTCTCAGGAAAACATCCTACAGACCTGAAACTCCCTGTACCTGCTGAGGTGCAGGGGTGGTTTTCTAAGGCTGACCCAAACCAGTTTAGCTAAACCCAAGTCACTGTTGAGCCTGCCAGCTCTTTCAGACTATTGAGCCAAATGATTCCTACATTTCAATGGTATATCAGTGGTCATTTCAATCCCACCAGGCAGGACACCAGCTGCTAGCTCGCTGACACCCTGAGGTGGGTGGAGGTGCCCCAGGAAGTGGTGCTCCAGGGGGGAAGGTGGCAGAAGGAGGCTTGAATAGATGTTGCCGGTAGCAAGCCTGTATGAGTTCAAACTGCTACAGGAGTGCAGGTGCAATGGTAGTGACAATGAAACCTGGGGATATCAGGGGAGGAGAAAAGATGGTTTGAGAAGCAGCAGCTGGGCAGAGGAGCTTGAGATTGCAAGGGCAACCAAGGGAGTCTGAGCTTTCACCTTGTGCAGCTGGCTCACCATTCATGGACACCTGTTGTCGATGGACCCGCTCCTCCACAGCAACAGGGTTACTTGTCTCTGAACTAGTAGGGGGATATCATCCCACTAGTCTTAAATTTAGATCAACACCTATAACAGATTACATCAGGAGGAAGCTAGGTAATTCAACTTCCTTATTACTCATAACACTAGAGAAGAAACGTGTTTCATATTAAGCACTGAGAAAACAGAGACCCCTTTTGAAATCGGTGCAGAAACCCCTGGAAGGAGGCTGAGAGCTTGATTATCTGAGAACAAGGGAGCATTCGTGTTAGTTAATTTGGAACGGTTACCAGTGCAAACAAATTAAGAATTAACAAAAATTATTACAGCCAATTAAATACAATGCAGTAATAGGCAGGAAATTCAATGCTAATAAAGTACTACATTACCAGGACTAGTTTAAAATAACTTTTGTGTACCCTGTTTTTTTTTTTCTAAACATCTGAAAAGAGAAAGGAGTCAACATACAATACTTTCCCCATTTTTTCACTGAATGACAGCATCCACAAATGGCTGCTTTATTGTTTAATAATTCCCAGTTTCTATTGGGAAATTAAGTACCAAAAGAAGTGTTTGTGGAAACAGGCACTGCTAACTCTCTCAGCTTTGGCAAGAGGCTGAGGTAAGCTGTGTCCCTACCATCAATAGTTTGTCTGGTCCAAACCTTTATGAGAGGTCTTTTCAAGTTTTAATAAAAGTTCATCTCTTAATGCTCCAGCTGCCAGTCACCAGCCCAGCCCCTTGGGCAGGAGCAGCGGAGGGTGCAGAAAGGTGAACGCCTGGCTGTGACACTGCACTCTGCGGGGTTGGGATGCTGCCCACGGTCATTGCTCATTGACTCATTTGCTGTCTTGTGTCAAGCTCAGACTGAGGTTGGGTGACAAGGCGGAGGGGAAACAAACCCCAGGCAGTTTCTTAGACAGAAATGCACCATCTCATCACTGTGACTTTAAGACACCTGTGCAAACCCACCTTCCAGGGCCAGACATAGGTGCAAGCTAGAGCAGCCTGACACCATTAAAATGGTGCAAAAGGGCAATCAAGCCGCTTTAAAAGCCAATTTTGTCACCTGTCACTAGCACCCAATGACTTTGCAAATGACTTTGTCAACAGCAACCAGAACCACCCACCCCAAAAGGCTCCTCCTGAAACACAGGTTGCTAGCTACAGACCCACATCCAGACCCCTGGGAGAATGAAATCCCTTCTCTGGGGGCCCTCACCAGGCCACACACCTGACTCCCCAGCACTGAATTTGCAAAGGGAGCAACAAAAGTTTTCAGGGTGGAAAAGGACTCCAGAATCAGCCCATTTTGTTTGTTCTTCTTTTAGTTCCCCAATAGATGGTGGTAGTGAGTGTCCAGCTTTGTGTTGTTAGAGGGCAAAGGTCTTAGAGTAATAATGCCATATAATGATCTGGCGCTCAAAATAAGTGATCAGTTTTACCAACTGCAGTGTATAGGCACCGGCTTGATGGTTCTTTCACATTGGTCTCAATCACTTAAGTAATAAAAAGCATAGGAGGCATGTTCAAGAAGCTTGACTTGGATAAAATCATGCACAAATTGAAAGGACTAGGCTTAATGCTCTGCTTATATTAGCTTGACATGTTGGATTCCAGTCCAGGACCTCTTGATTGAGCCTAAAGAATGTGTGAAAAGACTCAGGCCCTCTCCAACGCATTTAGTTACAATGCAGTTTTATTTTCGGGTAGAAGATGAGAAATCTAAGAGTATAATTTTTCCAAATGTTTCCTCGAAATCCGTCTGGTTGTGTCTCTCCAAGGGGGTGATTTGCAGGGAGCTGCCTTCTTGCAAGGGGCTGACATCTGTTCTGAGTCCTAAAACAGTCAGAAAACACAGCTGTCCTTGTCTCTAAAACTATCTAAAGTGTATTAAAGTGCCATAGTCAGTATATTTACAAAACACATCTGTTTAAAATATGTAATATAGTACAGCACTGATGACTGCAAAACTCAGAACACAGCCATATTTCAGAAAATATTTCTAAGAGAATTATAGATGAGCTATTTACTATGGTTTAAAAAACAGAAGTTTCATTTAAAAAGAAAAATGCATTTCTATTCATCTCCAGCTGTTTCTAGTAGTCCCCTCACTCTCCCCTCCAGCTTTCCAGCCTGCTAACAAAGGCATTATTTGTGTGGAGTACAATGGGTGATTTTAACCCAGTTCTACTCTTATTAGCACATTCCTGGCCTTTTAATAGTTACTATATCAGTCTCAAACATCCCAAATGGCTCCTGAACAAGAAGCTTATACCCCTTGGAAGTGTTAGATGGTCGTATTGCAGAGAA
>NW_017728947.1:114815767-114818119 GCF_001723895.1 Crocodylus porosus | reverse complement strand
AAAGGATTGAGTCTCACCCATCGTTTTAATAATCCTAATTCAATAATTTTAACAATGCAAAATGAGGTGCTGATGATCTCTTTAACTGCCTAATGATCTTGTTTGTTCAGTCTTGCTTACACCGTACGAGTTTCATTTTAATTCAATGAGCAACCTGAACTGATGTACAACATATAATGATAAATTACACTTAGACCATGGAATTGATTTTTGATAGATTATCTCGTGCACAGCTCCTGCATTTCCCTGGCCTGGGAGTAGATTGTGTGGGTGGAAAGGTGCCGTAGCGCATGCAGCGTACAACGGGGTGCAGCGCATGAATAGCAATAGTGGCAACCAGGCCTCAGCTTTCCAGAGCCAAGCAGCTCTTGCCCTGGCAAAACAGAGAGGCGATGAGAAAAACTTGAGGGACTGCAAATGAGGCGTGAAAGCCTCTGCACACTTTCTGCCTTCAAGTACCTGTCTGGAAGCAGATCCTAAACTTGTCCCTGAATCAGGTAAGGCCCCCCCCCAACCCACTCCTTCCTGTGCTCATCCCTCCTCTCCCACGTTATCATCCCCCACCCACCACTACCACTGTCCCCAGCCCCAGAGCTGCTCCTGCTCCGGTCCAGCTCGGCTGTGGGGAGCTGGGCTCAGCCCAGGACAGCGACAGTGTCCCAGGAGACCCGAGCAATGGTGACACCAGTGGCAGCAGGTGTCTTTCTCCCCATGCCTGCTCAATCCCCGCAGATGTTTGCTGCCAGCTCAGGAGCAGGATCAAAGGAGGGAACCCACCCATTGCTGCTGAGCCCATCAGGAGCAGCTCTGGATCAACCCCCTGACCCTTGTCCAAAGGGGACAGTGGTAGCAGCAGGTAGGGGAGGGAGAGAAATGGGAGAGGAGGAGCTGCTGAGCATGGAAAGGACGGGAGGGGTGCCAAGCATGGGGGGCAGATTCTTATCTGATTCAGGGACTTAAAAAATGTCCCTTGCTGCTGCTCCCATGGCACGGTCTAGGAGTGACAGTGCAGCCACCCCTGCAGCCCCAATCACTGCTCCTGCCTCCAAAACCCTTTACAAAATGCTGCATACAATCATTGACAATGAGGGTTGGGAGGGAGCTCAGGAGGTCACATCTCATGCAACCTCCCTGCTCCAAGCAGGACCAGCCCCAACTACATCATCCCAGCCAAGGCTTTGTCTACCCGGGTCTTAAACACCTCCAACAATGGAGACTCCACCACCTCTCTGAATGGAGATTCAACCAACTCTCCAGGTAACCTGCTCCAGTGCTTTGTTACCCACCTCGTTAGAGAGGTTTTTTCCTAATATCCAACCTCAACTTCCCTTGCTGCAACTTGAAACCACCACTCTTTGTTCTGTCATTTGCCACCACTGAGAGGGATGGAGGGAGGGAGGGAGGAAGGGATCTGCCCATGTCTTTCCCAACCAACTTAAACGGGCAGAGTCATAACTGCAATAGAGACTAGTCACCCCATCCCTCTTCTCATGGCCTGGGTAGCCAGTATGGGTAAGGATGTGCTTTATGTCCCTTTATTCCCCTGCAAGGGTATGTCGACAGCAGTTCTAGTTTGCCTTTGAATTGCCAAGACAACTATCCAGGCTGGTTGGTTTTAACTGTATAATTGCATAATGAGGTCTGATAGTAGCGGTAACAGCATGAAACACATTATACTCTAACAGGCCTTGAAAGCCTGGAAGACCTCAGAGCTGACTGAAAAATGGGAAATGTTTTTTGAGGAAACAAATTATTCTTCAAAGCTTCCTAATTTTTTTTCCCCTTCTTTTCATAGAAATCATAGAAATTAAGGGCTGGAATGGACCTTGAAAGAACAAGTCCAACCCCATTGCTCTGGGTAGGATTAAAAAAAAAAAATTAACCCAGCCACAGCCATAAATTGGGATTTGTGAAAAGACTTGGGGGAAGGGTTGTTTTTTGAAAAAGTTCTAGTACATATGCTTATTTTGGGAGGAAACCTCCTGCAAAGAACCAAACATTTTTAACAATAATTTTTAAAAATGACAAGTAGTTTCTCTGTGTGTGTGTGTGTCTCTCTCTTTTTTTCTCTCTTTCTTTGAAGAAATGAACATTTTTTACCTAAAGTATTTTTTCCTTTAATTCATATTTGGGTCAACCTCCTTTCCCTTCTCCCCTGCTCAATCTTTTATCAAGAAATGTTTTGGGGCAACTTTAAAAAAAGGAAACGCAGCTGTAGAGGCACTATAGGCTTTCATTGTTAGGGATGCTACTGTAATTTTGGATAGTGTAAACTTTGTTCACCAGAGCGCCCCAAGGGATGACGAGGTCGAACGGTCACAAACTCCTGCAAGACCGTTTCAGGCTGGACAT
>NW_017728947.1:114808627-114815667 GCF_001723895.1 Crocodylus porosus | reverse complement strand
CTGCAAGACCGTTTCAGGCTGGACATGAGGAAGACTTCCTGCCCTTTGGGCAGGGGGCTGGACTCGATGATCTCCCGAGGTCCCTTCCAGCCCTGATGTCTATGAAATCTATGAAGCAAAGTTTACCTGCAGATAAGAGGAAAAATCCTTTAAATCTTAAGGTTGTGGGTATGTGTGTGTGAGAAGGGAGGAGTGAGGGAGAGAGAGAATGAGCAAAATTCAGACAAGTTACAACTGCTTCACACCTGTCAAACAGTGGAAAGGAGAAGAGAAATCAGACATTTGAAATGATCAGTGCTTTTGCCATTGCTCACTGATACGAAAATTTTAATGTGATTTTTGAGAAGCATAAGAGCCCACAACAACAAGAAGGGTAGATCCCTGTAGAATATGTAAATGTACAACCGCAAAAATAAATGAAGTTAAACCAATGATTTTACTGGTGTAATGAGTATTACAGTGAGGTAGGTGTGTGCGTAAAACAGACAGTTTCCACATTGATGGAGTTTCCTGGATTCCGTTGGAAATAAATCCCATGAGAAAATAATATTTCAAGCACGGCACAGTTGGGAGAGACCTTGTTCCCCCGAGCACCTCCCGGAGTAACAAGGAAAAAGGGCTATAAGTTGTTAGAGGGTAGAGTCAGACTACAGATCAGGAGGCTTCACGGTCAGGGTGGCTAGGAGCTGGAACCAACTTCCAAGGGAAGTAGTGCTGGCTCCTGCCCTGGGGGGCTTTGAGGGGAGGCTCAACATCTACCTAACTGGGGTCATTTGAGCCCAGTTTTTTCTCCTGCTCAGGGCATGGGGTCAGACTAGATGACCTACAAGGTCCCTTCCAACCCTCCTTCTATGAATCTATGATTGACAAATAGGTTTTAATTTACTTTCCTTGATAAGCTATCTATAAACATTCCTATCTGTATTTCTATCCCTTACAGACCATGTGTAGATATAATTTATGCACATACACTATGGCTTTGTGCACATACACTATGGCAAAGATCTTTTTCAAAACTACAAAATAATAACAGCATGTGAAAAACAGGATATCCCATGTAGTCATCAATGTGATATATATCGCTACATGGGTTTTTATATATGTGTGTGTGTGTGTAGATTATATATAGACATATGTATATACATATGTAGACATATGTATATGTGTGCGTGTATGTATTATATACATACACACACATAGAGAGAGAGAGATCTATATATCTGACTATCTATATCTATACGTAAATAGATGGATCCTCTTTTTTAAGATCTCTCTATCTAGTGCTATATCTCTATGATATAAATATAACAGTTCTTGGTGATCTGTAGAGCTGGGCAAAAAGAATGCTTTTTCAGGGTATTGGTGATATAATGTAACAAAATTATTTTGGTTTGAGCCAAAATAAACATTTAAAGTATTAATGAAAAAGTTGGAAAAGAAATTAATTTTAGGCATACTATGATTTTGCTGCACCATACTCATCTCTGGTGCAATATAACATTGCCCCCTTCCTCTTTAATAGACACGTGGGGTGAGTAGAGGAGAATGGCAGTGAAGAAGCCATATCTGCTGCCTGCTGCGCCCCCGACTTAAACCCCTGGACAGTAGGACTCCTCTGCGTGCAAGCCCTTGCCTTCCTGCTAAGAGACCAATCCTGGGGAATGCTTTGTCATCATGTGACTGTTTAACTCTGCACTTAAGTAAATTTTTTAGTAGATTTGACTCAATACATGTCAGCTGCAGACTAACCCTCCATGATGAAAAAGTCATCAAAAGGGAGCACCAGCTCAGATTTTTTTTTTAAACTTTCTCTTTCAGAAAAGGTGAATAGAAAGCAAAGGGGTATTTCCCTAGAGTGGAATGTGGTTGCTGTTTCAGGCAGTGGCTTGTAGGAGTGCGGGTAAGCATCTTGGAGTGGTTACAGCCTGCCTCCCTCATTCATTATCCAACAGACCCAGATAGGTTTGGGCACAGAGAGATTTCTTATGGAAACCTGCAGCTTATTATAGCTCTGGGACTTCTAACAGAAAGATAGCAACAAGGTGCAGTATGATTTCTTCTTTTTCTCTTTGCATGTGTGAGTTTACACTATGTTGCTTACAGAAAATGGTTGCAAAATGCAGGCTCTGTGTGGAGACTGGTGCCACAGGAGGAAGTGGAGAGGGTTAGCCAGTACAGGTAGCTACATGGCAGAAGGGACTCAGAGCAAGCTGAAGTTTCTAACTTTGGGGCTGAATTGCACTTTTTACCCCTAACCTTAACATGAGCTGCTCCTAGCCCTCACGCTTGTTCTTGCAAGCCCCTTGCTTGCTCTGGGGTGGAAGGAGAAGGCATTTGGAAAGCAGGCTGCAAACTCTGGAGAACCTCTCTGCAACCTCCGAGGGAGCGTTAGGAGCTTGCACCCGAGCTGTTCACACTTGAATATTGCCGCGTGCTCCAGCAGCCTTTAGACACAGGGGATCATGGAATCATATAAAATGAGGGTTGAAGGGACCTCAGGGGGTGACATCTAGCCCAGCCCCCTGCTCCAAGCAGGACCAGCCCCAACTGCATCATCCCAGCCAAGGCTTTGTTTAGCTGGGTCTTAAACACCTCCGAGGACAGAGACTCTTCCACCTTTCTGGGTAACCTGTTCCAGTGCTTCACCACTCTCCTAGTGGGAAAGTTTTTCTTAATGTTCAACCTCAACTTTCCTTGCTGCAGCTTGAGCCCATTGCTCCTGGTCCTGTCGTCTGCCCCCACTGAGAACAGTCCAGCTCCATCGTTTTTGGATCCACCCTTCAGGGAGCTGAAAGCTGCTATCAAATCCCCTCTCAGTCTTCTCCAGACTAAATCAGGCCCATTCCCTCAGTCCTTCTCCACAAGTCATGTGCTCCAGCTCTCAAACTGTTTTCATCGGCGCAATCATCTCATTTAACTTGGCGTTGCCACATCTTGGTCACAAAAGGCATCTGAGCGCTTGTTTTGATGCCTTTCCATCAATTGGTCTGTGGATTTCTGTGCTTCCCATAACCTTGGAGCGAAGCGCTCTGGGCACACTAGAAGTTGGACTCCTGGCATGCTTGACATGGCTGTAAATGGGCGCACACTGTGCCCACACATCTGGGGCTTCGTGGGAACACACTGCCGGACTTGCTTTGATATGAGGCTTCATTGATTTGCAGCCAGGTCTTTGAGATGTGGGTGCTGCTAGAGCAGTCACCTATTTCTCAGGCCGGCTGTTCACTGACCTCGACCCAGGTTTGCAGGGGGTATATGTAATTTAAGCATCTATCCTTCTGGGGATGCCCCAAAACACTGGGTCTGATCCTCAGCTGGTGTTAACTGATGCATCTCCGTGGAAGTCAACGAAGTATTGATGCTCTACACCAATTCATGCTGTACACCTCGTGCTGCTTTGGCTGGGCAGGTAGACCCAGCTTAGGTGTAGCCGTGACTGCAGTGTAGCTGCTCCTATACCCACCGTGCCTATGCAAATGGCAGCTTTTAAGGAGAATCACATTGTTAAAGCACAAAAAACCACTGTCTCTCTCAGCAAAACGCTGTGATGCTAGCCAGGAAATCTCGACCCTTCTCCTCCTTGATCTTAGTGTCTCTATGTCCTTTACATAATCCTGTACAAAGGGAAATGAAAGTGCTAGACTCCTCTGGAGAGGGATGAATAGCCAATTTAGAGACTCCCAAAGGTCTTTCGATTAGGAATCTAGTTACCAAGGATAGGCCACTTGGTAGGCAAGCCCTGGTTACCAGTTAAATGAGGTCACCCAGGATACTTCCCAGTGGGCCCAGTGCTCGACCAACTGTTGACTCATTCAGACGCTTAAGCAAAGGTCGATATTTGCATGAGAATCCCCTTTTAAGGTCAGCAAAGTTACAAAACAATTCAGACCGTCGACTCCAGGCTGTGTTGCCTGAACACACACAACAAAGATGTGAAAAGATATTTCAGCCTCATGTTCCCTGATCTCCTAGATGCAAAAAGGCAGCTTTATTCCAAAATTACAGGCATGGCTTCACTTTTCAGAGCCACTCTCTTGAGCCACAATTAACCAGCCATCATAGTGGCTTTGATGGTGTGCGCCTGGGTGATTGCAATTGCTCTTATGAGAAAAAAATAAAACAGAAGCGCTTTAATTTCTACTGTGTAACTAAAGTTGCAGGTCAAATCATTTCCTTCATGCTTCTTGGCTTCCATTTTTACCTGTACTACTCTCAAGTATTAATTTAGTCTTAGCAGTAGTAGTAGTAGTAGTATTAATACTATTAGCTGCTTGCTGTACAACATAACTGCTCAAACCCAAGTCCCAAATTTGCAGACATCTGGGGAAGCCCAACAAAAATTACCTTAGTGCTTCTGATTTGCAAGAGGTTTGCAGCTTTGGGGTATTCCTGAGTCCCTGTCTGCACCTGGACCTCCAGGTGGAGGTGATGGCTAGGGCTGCCTTTCACCTGCCTCATCTGGGGAGAAGGCTCCGACCCTTTCTTTCAGGTTGGGATCTGGCCATCTTCATCCATGCCTTCGCAACCTTGAGGCTGGTCTACTGCAACATGCTTTCCGTAGGGCTGCCCTTGAAAACCGTCCAGAAGCTGCAGCTGGTGCAGAACATGGCAGCCCATTTTCTGAGGGGGTGGGTCACCGGGAGAACATGACTCCAGGGATTTAGTAACTTTTCAGGTGCAATTTGAGGTGCTGATTTGGACCTGGAAAGCCCTTAATGGCCTTTAGGCTCTGCTGCAATCTCTTATGTCGGCTGAGAGCACCCACCACCCACCCAGCTGCACAGCAGGTTTGTTGAGTGAAATATGTAGGAGGTTGTTCTCAGGATCACATCTCTCTCCTTTGAGCCTGGACTTCTTCTGGGAGCATTGTAAGGCCTTCTCATTTGGGCAGGCATGCAGCAGGAGGGGTTAAGTTTTGGGACACTGTTCAGGGAGCTTGTTGTTTATTCCATTTTAATATTTTATCTCTTTTAAGATTTTAGGTTGGATTTTTTGGTGGAGGTGGTGGTGTTTGTTTTATTATATGCCACCCCGAACCATCACTGAGGATGGCGGCAGATGGGTCTAAAAAGTAAATAAAATGCAACGTATTCACATTGTTTTCCCATGCTCTGTTTACGGAAACATGAGTGGAGACTGATCATGTCAAAAGATTATTAAAAGCCACGAGTGATACAGGGAAGTTGTCTGAAATATCCCATACGGTGTCATAAAGGGCCTCGTGTCCCCTCTGAAAGCCAAACTGCAAAATATGCCATTTCCTTTCCCCCGTTACAGTATTATGCACCATGCACTAGACTTTGAAATCGGAATTACTTCCAAATGTCACACCCTTGTGTAGCCCTGCATATCTGCTCTTTCACTGGCATGGCTGCACTGACCTCTACCTGAATATACAAAGGTATATGTAATTTAAGCATCTATCCCTCTGGGGATGCCCAAAAACACTGGGTCAGATCCTCAGCTGGTGTTAACTGAAGCAGCTCCGTGGAAGTCAACAAAGTATTGATGCTGTACACTGGTTAAACCTCCGGCCCATGCAAGGGGTCTAGTGCATTTCAAGACCCACTGGCGAGCCATGGTAGAGATCATCTTTGAATCAAGAGATTGCTTTTGACAGCAGCATCTAGCACATAAGAAACGCATCGCCAACATGTACAATTTCCTGCGCTCTTCTTTGGTGTGTAGCAGCCCTCTCACAAATCACTGCTACGTGTGTGGCATATTCCTGTGCTGCTTGTATAGCCTAGAGCTAGTGGTGATGGAAGTCATGAAGTCAGCTGAATATGGGCACGTATTTTTCATTTGGTAGAAACACTGGCATTGGTGAGGGGCTTGGTATATGGGGCAGGAGTAAGGCTAGGTTCACCCTTCAAGGCAGCACTGCAAATTGCATTTGCAAAACTGAGAGAAGACTCCTGTCCAAAGATTTGCAAGGAGTTGAAACCGGCATGACAACGAAGCCAGTCTCACCGTCCCACAACATCTCCATGTGCCTTTTTAAACCATTGATTTGTCTGAGTTAGGCCAGACTCAGACTAGTCTAACAGTAACCTTCATGTGGTCAGGCTCGCACTATTTCTGGCTCTCCAATTATTCTTTTCCCAGAGATGTATAGCATGGGATGCGAAATGCAGCATTTCAGAGGCCATGCGAGAACTTTGTTGCAAGTTTGCATCAGGGAACATCCTAAGGGCCATGGGCTACCATTTATTGTACTTACCTCTTGTTCAGGAAAGGGGGAGAAACCCCCCCAATGCACACCCCTTCTTCAAAGCAGTTGGGATAGCAAAGCACACAGTGTGTTCAACACAGGTTTCTAGGTGAGGGGGAGATCACATGAGGTCAAAACAGCAGGCAAACAGCTATTTTTGAAACTCGAGAAAGCAAATGCAGTTCTGCCTCCTCCGAGACTGCACTGGAGGGGACACGGTTGCAGTAGCTGAGGTTGTAGGTCCATGTTTCTTACTGCTATAGTTACTTTGTCAGCTGCCACAGGCAGGAGGTTTTCAGTCTGAGTGCAGAATGAGTAATGAGGCCTGTGGAGGATGCTGGATTCCCAGCTGTGCTCTACTCACTGCCCTTTCTTTTCTTTTTCCACTTTTTTCTGCAGTGTCAGAGACCCATTGGGGTGTGCTGCAGTTTGTAGTGTTATGAGACCCCTCCCAAGCCCCTGGCATGTAGCCTTGTTCACATGCTAGATTTGGGGTCAGACTGGCCAGCACCACCAGTGGGCTGTCACCTTCATCTGTGGCTTGGGGCACATCCCCTTGGCATATTTTACCTAACAGATCCTGACATTGCAGGGGTTAAGGTACAAATGATGCCCTTGCTCTCACCTGTTCTTTTAAATTTCCCTTAAGAAGTGAAAAGCCCTATGTTTTTTGGAAGAAAATAGTGAACTGAAAGGCATATGGCTTATCTACATGTCGACACCCACACAGTCAGATGTGTGGCCAACTGGCAGGAGGGCCGCACCCAGAGAGCGGTGGTGGACGGGTCGTGTTCGACCCAGAGGGACGCGGGCAGTGGGGTCCCCC